>NC_053160.1:86011605-86611605 GCF_016835505.1 Polypterus senegalus
TATTTTTTATCATGGATACAGATACAGCATTTCAGGAGGGGGAAGCAGTGCAATGTCAGCACCGTATATGGTGGGAATGGTACGCTGCTGACCTCGACTCGGGACGTTGTGGGGGGAGTAGTTCGAAGACCTCCTCAATCCCACACATGCCTTCCAATGAGGAAGCAGAGCCTGGGGACTCTGAGGTGGGCTCTCCCATCTCTGGGACTGAGTCGCACCGAGGTGGTCAAAAACTCCTTGGTGGCAGGGCCCTGGGGGTGGATGAGATACGCCCGGATTTCCTCAAGGCTCTGGATGTTGTAGGACTGTCTTGGTTGACACGTCTCTGCAACATTGCATGGACATCGGGGACAGTGCCTCTGGATTGGCAGACCGGGGTGGTGGTCCCCCTCTTTAAAAAGGGAGAGTGGAGGGTGTGTTCCAACTACAGAGGAATCACACTCCTCAGCCTCCCTGGAAAAGTCTATTCAGGGGTTCTGGAGAGGAGGGTCCGTCGGATAGTCGAACCTCGGATTCAGGAGGAACAGTGTGGTTTTCGTCCTGGTCGCGAAACAGTGGACCGGCTCTACACCCTTAGCAGAGTCCTGGAGAGTGCATGGGAGTTTGCCCAACCAGTATACATGTGTTTTGTTGACTTGGAAAAGGCATTCGACCGTGTCCCCTCTGGGAATCCTGTGGGGGGTGCTCCGGGAGTATGGGGTACCGGACACCCTGATAAGAGCTGTTCGGTCCCTATACAACCGGTGTCAGAGCTTGGTCCGCATTGCCGGCAGTAAGTCAAGCCCATTTCCATTGAGATTTGGACTCCGCCAGGGCTGCCCTTTGTCTTCGATTCTGTTCATAACTTTTATGGACAGAATTTCTAGCCGCAGCCAGGGTGTTGAAGGGGTCTGGTTTGGTGGACTCAGGATTGGGTCACTGCTTTTTGCAGATGATGATGTCCTGTTTGCTTCATCAGGCCGTGATCTTCAGCTCTCTCTGGATCGATTCGCAGCTGATTGTGAAGCAGCTGGGATGAGAATAAGCACATCCAAATCCGAGACTATGGTCCTCAGCTGGAAAAGGGTGGAGTGCCCTCTCAGGGTTGGGGGAGAGATTCTGCCCCAAGTGGAGGAGTTCAAGTATCTCGGGGTCTCGTTCACGAGTGAGGGAAGAATGGACCGTGAGATCGACAGGCGGATCGGTGCGGCATCTGCAGTTATGCGGGCTCTGCATCGGTCTGTCATGGTGAAAAAAGAGCTGAGCCGTAAGGCAAAGCTCTCAATTTACCAGTCGATGTACGTTCCTACCCTCACCTATGGTCATGAGCTATGGGTAGTGACCGAAAGAACGAGATCGCGAATACAAGAGGCTGAAATGAGTTTCCTCCTCAGAGTGTCTGGGCTTTCCTTTAAAGATAGGGTGAGAAGCTCAGTCATCTGGGAGGGGCTTAGAGTAGAGCTGCTACTCCTCTGCATTGAGAGGAGTCAGATGAGGTGGCACGAGCATCTGTTTAGGATGCCTCCTGGACGCCTCCCTGGTGAGGTGTTCCGGGCACGTCCAACCGGGAGGAGGCCCCGGGGAAGACCCAGGACACGCTGGAGGGACTTTGTCTCCCGACTGGCCTGGGAACGCCTTGGGATTCTCCCGGAAGAGCTGGAAGAGATGACCGGGACGAGGGAAGTCTGGGCCTCTCTGCTCAAGCTGCTGCCCCCGCGACCCGACCCAGGATAAGCGGAAGAGGATGGATGGATGGATACATCTTTTTTTTTAATTAAACACAATTAGAAGCAGTGTGATGTTTATTAGTATGTACTTATTTAAAATAATGTACTGTATTTTGCCCTTGCAGTTGAAAATATTAACCTACTATTGTGTCATTTTCTTGAAGATCCTTCTGTTAATGATGGAACAGAAAAGCATCACAGACATTTTAAACTGTTATCCACCAAAGGTTCAAGCAAAGAAAATGCGACTCCCTTAACAGATGTTGAGCAGGAAAGTCTAACATATAGCGAGAAATTCATTCCTCCTGAACTTAGTATCTGGGATTACTTTATAGCTAAGGTAAATCAATTTGTGTTATTACAATTTGTGTCCTTTTGCTTTTCACTTGAGATTATTTTACAAATTGGCTCACTGTATTTATATCCTCATACATTTATTTATTACTTGGTTTTTAAGATGTCTAATCAAACCTACTGCACAATAAAAGTCTTCAGTGTGTTCTTTTGCAACCATATCTAATATGTAAATTAACTCACAATTTTGAAAGCGCATAGGGAAAAAAATATTTAGGTTAGGAGGTTTTCCATCATTAGTGATACATGACCCAGGAATAAAAGTTTGCTGTACAATGTTTACTCTCATAAATAGAATGTTTTTGTTTATTCTTAACAGAAAATTCCTTTAGAGGATGTGATTTAATCACTCTACTAAAAGTACATTTGGTGGTAAAGTAGGCATACCCTAATTTCTTGCACTTTACTGCATTGATCCACATGACTGATTCAGTTCATATTGGCAAATACTGCGTATTACTTTCCTATAAGTTAGTGATCAAGTTATCTTAAGAAGTTTGCACAAGACACATTAAAACTATGCAGTAAATTTTTATTTTGCTTGTCTCTCATTATTATATTCTATAAACATAAGTCATGTCAATGTGGCTTTATTTTCATACCATCCATACACAGTATTGCAGCATGCAGTGGCAGGAAGTAATGTTTCCCGGAACTGTGATCAATATATCCATAATAACAGGACAAGTGCAAGACAGATACTATTAATAAATGCATACATAAAATAGGTAAGTAAATATAAAGTAATAATTTTGAAACAGATAGCAATAATAAAGACAGCTAGTAAAATAAAAAACGATAGTAACAAGTTTAACAAATGTACTACAGATAAATAAGCTATTGGGTGCTGATCTAAGGGGTGGAAGGCAATGCCTTCTATATGTCTCTTTTATTACATTCCATTTGAAAGAATATACAGTGCATGGCTAAGATTAAACAGATCTGAGCTTTATCCGCATAAAAAGGATAACCCAGCCAAAAGCTACAATTAAAATGGCCAAGGGGAGCAGATACAAACAGCAAAGGGCCAAGGACAGCTTGACCTGCTGTTGTCTCATGCCTGTTTTTTAAATAGGACTTAAATCACTGTTGGGCCTTGCAGGGATAAACAGAATGTTCTCCATTCTGTGATGGTGCGGGTTGGCTCCTCACTACCGGTTCCCACTGGAAGCCTTTTGAACTTGCCACCACCGATAACGTTTTTGAGGGATTAGCCATCAGATGAAGACACTAGCACACAAAGCAAGGGTTAGGTGCTTAAGTGCTCCAGTGCTTTTATTAAAATCCAAAAACAAAGCAGTGTTCAAGTAGTGCTGTGCAAAATGTTCATTACATAAAAAAATCCATAAAATAAGTGTTCTGTGGAGGTTAAAATCCAATAAATAGAAAAAACATTAAAATCGAGGTTAAAAAACACAGGCAGAAGTCCTCTCTAGCAAAACACTACCTAGTGTGTCCTTTCCTTTAAGATTGATGACTGCTATGCTTATCCTGCATGGTGCTACACAGCAGAGAAGACTCTCTACTGACAGACGCACAGCCTACACTCTTCCACAGGTCTGGGTCCCTGCCATTTCATGACTACAACAAGGCTCCCACACCAGACCTAGGCTTGGGTCCCCATATACTGCACTAAGATTTAAACAAATCAATATGACTATTTGCCCACAGTCTGTTACCATAAACAAATCATTAGTTACTCAAAGCAGAGCAGTTTCACAGCTGTGGTGTTCTCTGAGACCAGACTAATACTGTTCCATTAGCTTATTACAGATTAAGTAACTGATCAGTAGGTAGACCACTAGGGAACTTTGGATAGAACAGGCAATTGTGAGAGAGAGGCTGAAGGTTGTTCATATTTTTAGCAATGTGACCAGATTTTAGGGGGTTAGGGAAGTGATTTTCATAGCTGCTGGTGCAGAACCTGTGTCAAGGGATGTATTAATTATTTTGAAACAGCAGTAATCATGACATGAAGGCAGGAATTGATATGTGCAGTTGGGATTAGATCTAGTACACCAGTAGTATGCCTCATCTTACAGAGAAGGTCATTAATAAATGAAACCTGTGAAAATTTAGAATAGAGCTGGATACATCATGAAGACAGGGAAAAATACGAAATGAGGATGAACTTGAATTAGCTGAATTATAATTTTATTACAGAAATCTTTGTAAGCCCTTCGATGGTCACAGAAACCCTTGGCATACACATTGAGGTCACATTATCATGACACTCTTTCAAGCCATCAGCCAGCTGCTTTCTTAGATCATAGTGCTGAATTATCCTAAGGAGCTGAATGCTTAAGGGAGACCTCCCTACATCTTATAGGAGCTAATTTATCTAGTGCTAGCTATGAAGAAGACTATCTAATGTTGATGGCACAGTGGAAGACAGAAGATTATCTCAGAAATTTGATGTTTACAGTGAAGAGCAGGAAAAGACTTTGGCAATGTGAAAAGTACAGGTCTGTGGTCAGAGGGGCCCAAATCAATGCTTGGCGGTATTGCCAACACATAAGCTAGATGTATAGACCAGGTCCAATATGTGACAACCAGAGTGGGTAGGAAATAAACATGCTGCACCAAGTCAAAATGGAACAGGACAGACAGAAATCCCTACATGTAAGCGGTCAAATTAATGCCAATGTAATTATTAAAATCGCCTATAAGAATCACTGTGTTGGAAAGTGAACTTAATGGAGTTAGTACTTTAGGTAGATTACCTTAAAATCCAGTGTATTTTGGTGGACAATAGAAAATGATAACAAAATATGGTCAATTCCTATTTATTAGTTTTAGATCCAAAAAGTCGAAGGCAATGGAATATCAATAGGTATTCTTTTGATGTTTAGTACAGATCTAACAATTATAGCAGGTCTATTTGCCTTGGCCTGAGCTGCAAGTTACATCAATTAGTGATGGCAAACTCATTAGGTTTTTGCCATGTTTCAGTTAAGCACAATATATCACAACAAATTTGTAGACTTTATATCTTGAAAACTAGGTATGCAAATCTCTTGTGATTTATTTCAGTTGTGCATCCATGCAGGTGCCTTTCCATGTGTTCTACTCTGTAATGCTCTAAACCTGTAGCAGTGACCCAAATTACATTTGGGTGAAGTAGAGTATTACTTCAAGACAGAAATTCCAGGGTTATAACTCTGCAATCTGAAAGATGATTACTCTGACATTAACTGAATTGTACAGGAGAAAAACATTTTAGAGAACAAAACAAGCAAAATATCTTTACTGGAACATACATCAAAGGCATCTCCAGACCCTAGCGCATTGGAAAACCTGGCTGTTACAACCTGGTTTATTCATGCCAAGACACATTGTAAATAAGTGGTACTGTAAATAGCCATCAAATTATTTAATTATTAAATAAATAATTGGTAGTTATTATTTAACCAACTCCGTAATAGCTGTTTCAACTTGCGGTACAAGCTTTTGAGCTTAAACTGCCTAAGTGAAAAGGAAGAAAACTATTTGTAGTAATTTTATTAGTAAAGGTTTTTCATTTAGGAATGAAAGATAATGCTGTTAAATTCAAAGATAATGTCTGAGTTGCATTTTATTTTGTCTAATGCACTACTTCAATACTTGTTGAGGCTTTAGCTTCACTTAATACCTTTGTTAGTTTTAATAGGTTACAGCCATTACCCTTATTAGCTTCAGTGCTCTCAGAAGTGCTAAAATGTCAAACATTTACAGTAACAGTGGTTTCGGTCTACCTGTGACAAACCATAAATACTTATATTTTAATTATATATGATCTTTTTTGAAGCCATTTCTGCCACCGTCAGAGAGCAAAGCAGACTATGATTCAGAAGAAAGTCAGGAAAGTGAAGATGAGGAAGAATATGATTCTGCCACAGATTCTCAACTTCAGGAGCACTCCAATCCTAATTCATATAGGTATGATTCTAAAAAAATTTTTTTTTTAATTTAATATCAGTATTCTTTTAGGGGATATTTATAATTAATGCATTGCTTTTTATCGCGCTGAATCTGGACAACAGTTTGAAGAATGATTTATTATCATCAGTTTTACTGTGCTTATCCAGATGAAGGTGGCAGTGGCAACACTCCGAGATGGCCTAACCTGGTCACTCTGTCCTTTGCAATGTCTTGCAACACCGCCTGAGGTATTGCCAGATGCTCCAAGGTCAGCTGAGCAACACAATCCTTCAAGCATCTCTTAGGTCTGCCATGGGCTTTCTCTCAGTTAGTGGTGTCTTGAACGCTTTCTGTGGGAAGCAGCAAAGGGATATTCTAACTACATATTCAGCCCACTTCAAATAGCTCATCCAGAGAAGCTGTTGCTCTTCTACTAGTTACTCTCATATTGTTGAGCTCTTCAAAATGTTATGGAGAATGAACACAGCGATTTGGCACAGAAACATCATTTTGGCCACTGCTACTCACAATCCCATTGTTACAGTCACCATATAGATCTCATGAATATAGTGAGGAAAGAAATATAGATGGACCTATTAATGTATAGTTTTGCCCAAGAGCTTAGCTACCACTTTACCACTACAGTGATGCCCTGATCCATTGGTCATTCTCACCATCACCTCTTCCCTCATTTAAGAACAAGACCTGAAACTACATTTGTGAACATATTAAAATGTCATGCCTGCCCACTGCAGTTTTATTGTTCTTTGTCAGATCATTGCTGTATAGAGGGTCTGACAAGTCTACTTTAATACTTTGATGCTAAAACAGGGTCATGGTTTTTTGTTGCCAGGGCTGGATAACCAATTCAGCAAAATAAGCCCATGCTTAGGGCACCACAGAAATTTTCCATTGCTGGATTTACCACAGACCATATAGTGTGAAACTGCAAATGATGCAGCTGAACTTTACAAAATAATTGTAGAAGACAAGACTGAGTGTGAGTTTCTAAATGTAGACATTTGCTTTTGTATATTTTTAACATTAGTGGTCACAATTTGCTCAGTTGAGCATTCATTTTCATAGTTGAAGTATATTAAAAATCCTAACGGATCGATTATGTAATAAGGCAGTATACTAGTATACGAAGTATAGAAGCGAATATGTTAGGTAAGATTAGTTTTGAGAATCTGATCAAAAACATTGCAATTAGAAAAAGTAAGAGAAAATATTTCAAATATAAGTAAAGTGGAAGTATGCAAAAATAACTATTATTTTCAATCTTACAGTTAAGTTTTGTTTCATTTCAAAAGTAAAATTTTATTTTATGGTTTATTATTGTTTATATTTTGAATTGGATATGCATGGGGGTACCAAAATCTTTTAAGTGCTTATGGTCTCTGAAGGTCTTAATCTAATAAATAATAAAGGTTTGTTGTTAAGAGTATTTTCATTAAGGAGAACTCTCTATTACAAACCACACAGTTTAAAGAAAATACAAAGTATTCACTCTTTGTACTGTTACACTCTATTGTTTTATAGCATTACATATATAATAAGCTACACCTATATGTCCTGTAGTTGGTGTTGATCCAAGCCCCCTAATAACCTCTTTCCCTTACCTATTAATCATATACTGCATAGTGATTGAATGATGCGAGATGTAAAATATCATTTTACTTGTCTGCAGTAATACACTTTGTATGTGACAATGATAGATTATTTTATTAACAAATTTCAATTTGTTGCCATAACAGTTTTTAAAAGAATCAGTAAGGAGTCCCTGCAATATGTGCTTTCTAAGGTTTGAGAAAATGCGCAAGCATTCTTTGTTACAATTTTGTCAGCGTTGGTGAATAAAAAATATAGAGTGTAACGATAGATGTTTTGCAAGCATTAAGTACATATGCAGAATGCATCACTTTCTGAATATGACAAAAATAATAAATTATTATTGATTGACCATTCAGATGTAGTATATGCAATTATTAGAAAATTTCTGCTCAGCCAGTGTTTTTGCAACATTTGCACATTCTCCTTGTGCGTGCATGGACATTTTCTCCAGTTATTTTAGTTTTCCTCTCATATCCCAAAGATAAGCTTGTTAAACTAATTCCACCTACAGTATCTAGGCCAGTAATCTATCAATTGGTCTTAGTTAGCCAAAGATAACTTCTGAAACACTGGGTGAGAAGCAACCCTAAACTAGATACAGGTAAAGAAATTAACAACTCTAACTTGGGTCCATATCCGTGAGCATTTCCCTGCAATGGATTGGCACCGTGTGCTGTTTGACGTTTCAATATTATGCTTGCTCTATTAATATTTGAAAGTACAGCCATCCACTTTATGCCTGTAATCATGCACACTTCAAGTCTCCTAAAGTATGTGGAAGCCCTAAGCTTAACGTTTTCCATGTGTGTAGAAATAATTTTTTTCCCAGTTTCAATGAAGTGTACATTTCTTAATGTATATTTGACATACTCCAGCGATACTTAAAAAATAAAGCATTTTAATTGAAAACGGTGTTGAAGGAGCCAGGCTAGCATATCATGATGTCAGTCAGTGAGGGGTTTCTGGTAGACTGTTATCACTAGTTTATTTGGGAAGATGAAATGACATAAGTACTAATCGTGCATGAATGTGCCAAATTAAATTGAGATCTTGTCCATGAAGGTCATGAATATGAGGGAACCCAAGGTGCATCCATGTGGATTTGACCTAACACCAAGCACACTGAATACAAACACAACTATTGCTGTGTAAATACTATGACTGAATAGTATGCAGTAGCGGCTCAGGAATATATTTTTGTAGCACCTCTCATGAGATACTAAATGGTACATTGTCATTAGCTTTTCCCATGGTCCGCAAAGTGCATTTTGACAGGACTAAGAAATTCACATGACCTGTTAAATATCTGTGAACAAGTATTGAGTTGGTCCATTGTTTCATGGACACGATATTCCCACTGAATCTGAGGCTCATCATTTGGCTAGAGTCACTGTTTTGGTGTTTCAACATATGCTTTTCCAGCTAGGCTGAAGAGTTTATTTCATCAGTAACTACAACCCTCTTATCCCCCTTTATAAGGGGAGGCCAGCACACCAGTTTATTAGTCCTAAAATACGATTCCTACCTTATGTACAACAGTAAAGAGATGTTTTAAGCAAAACACCCTCTCAGTATCCAGTGATTTTAATTTTACTGGTCAAATTTTGTCCTCCTGTTTCCTAGCCTCTATTGACCTAACCTCAAACTATGTTTCTGATGCTGTCTTCCCTAGAGAGGGCATAAGCAGTGGATGCAGTGGATTTAGGAATTCCTGAAAGTGCTCATTCTACCTTGTTACAGAATCCCAGGTTAAGGTCAGTGTTTCCTCACTCACATAGAGCACAGCCTGGGTATTGCCCCACCTACCTTGGTTCATCAAATGGTCGGTCAGCACCTCTTAGAGACTTTCTGAAAGTCATTATGTGCCTGCACATTGGTTTTTTCTTGCCACTGTGATGGCTGCTGTCTTTTAGACCTGGAGGCCCTCTCCTAACAACGCATAGTCTCCTTCATTAAATTGACAGCTTCTCTTAGTCCTATAATTGAAGCAGTTATTGATTCCGTCAAACTTCTGTTCACACCTCCTTGCAGCTGTATCCGTAATTAAGATCTTGGAAACTGCCCCTTCAGACTGAAATGTTTGTAACCACCCCTGAGATGTAGGAGAAGCTCTTCCAGAAGTAAGAGTTGAACTTGTCTTGGAAAAATCCATCCACTAGTCATTCCTAGCAAATATTCTCTTCACATTTGAGATTTCCAGGTCGGTCCAATAAGATGATGATCAGTTGACAGGTCATCATCTCCTTTTACCCTAGTATACACTTTCTAAATGTGTTTCTAAATGGTGTTTGTTGGGAACAATTCATGACTAGCACAAAAATCTAATAACAATTTAGCAATCAAGTTTAAATCAAGTTATTGTGCCCAAGCATGCCCCTCCCTTGCTGTTCAAAATCTAAGCTTTGAAGACTCCAATTAGAAGTAGTCATAGAAGGGTTCCTTTATGAGTAGTGAATTTAGCAACTCTAAACTATACTGCATATTTTGAATATCTTTTATTAGTCCATGTAAAGAATAGTCATTAAGGTGACCCTCTCACCTACATAAACAAACTCTTAACTATATAGCATCCCACAAGAGCAAACTCCAACTGTATGTCACCCAGCCTGGTAAAATAATTTCCCACTGCCACCTCAAAATCAGATGTTTTTAACATACATTGTTGCCAGTAAATTCAGAGTTCAGGTAAAAACATGCTGCCAGTATGGTATATGAATTTCTCACGCTGTACAACATATTACAACTTATTTTTGTATAGTGCTCTTCACTGAGAGCTGGCACAGAGCACTGTGAGCAATTCACAGTTAAACCAGAAGTACAGATTATACTGATTACTAAATACAGAACTGTGGTGTAGCGGGTCCACAGCGCACGACAAAAGGGCCACTTTTAAATAAATAATCATTGCGCTCGCGGCTTAGCGAAGGGGCGTGGTAGTGTGGCTGAAGCGGTTCTCGGGGCATTTCGTGGTGTGGGCGTTTCTCACCTAAGTGCACATGTGAGAAACTATCCATATCCGCGATTGTACCTGGGGCTGCTGATTTGCCATAGCTGCCATGTCCTCTTGATAAATAGAAGCGTGAGTCGGATAGAGAGGAAGGAAAAAGAAAGAATGGACAGGAGGTTACAGGAAAAAAGGAAAGAAAAGAACGGAGGTTGCAGGAGAAAGCAGGAAGCAGTGGATAGAGTGAGAGAGAGAGAAAATGAGTGCAGGCTCGTGTTGCAGCTGAACAGTGAGCCTGGGTGTTGGGCCGACACCCGGGGAATAGTAGTAGTGGTCATTCCTGCTGAGTGATCATGGAGCGTGATTGACCGGAAGGCAGATGACTCTCCGCGTAAGGCCACGGAAGGCAGCGGGAGTCAAGACATGGGGAGTAAATTTCCCCAGCGTGGGCGCCCTGGTCGTTGTGGATCCCAAGTGACTGTCAGAAGGAGCCTACCGGAGCCAGGGATTGGAAAGGCGAACTGAACAGCTGAAGTAGGCAGAGTGAAGGTCAGCTGCAAGTAGGGCAACTCCCCTGTTGAGAAGCCCACACAGTAGAAGCAGTGGAGCCGCAAGTAAAAAGAAGACACTGGGCTTTGTGTTGTGTTTTGGTTTTTAAAGGAGACTGTTTTCCTGCAGTATTTTAACCTAGTTGTTTTTAAGACTTTTTTTATTTATTGGTTTTAACCTCCACTTCACGTCTGTTTTAATGGATTATTTATTTAATGACTTTTGAAGCATTGCACTTTAATTGGACACTTTGGTTTTGTTTTGATTACTGTTTTAATAAAAGCACTTGACACTTTTGCACCATGCTTTGTTGTTGCCTCACTGCTAAGCTAATTGGTGACATATATATAATAAATAAATAAATGCAGATTTATTAAAATGCATAAAGAACAAGGTAGAAATTATTAAACATAAATGGAAACCAAAAATATCTTTCTACTAGTTAATTGATGAACAATAGCCAGTTGACACTGGTGGGAATTTGTACATATCAGAGAAAGTCAAAAATAAAGTCACAGTCCTGGAGACCTCAGCCAACTGACTGCCTACTCGCTCCTTGGTTTTCTATGGTGGAGTCGATGCTGGCCACCCAGCTGTTAATGGCCCCTTATCCAATATGATTTTTCCATGTATAAGAGAGCAGCCTGGCAGTACAGCAGTGGCACTAAATGCCACATCCAGATACCTAGAAAAGAAATAGAATATTGAAGGATTAGTAATGGTTTAAAAATATTGAGATACTTGTATTTCCGTACAAATGACTAAGAAACAGAAATGCAGTATACACAGCTAATCAGCAGCTCTAGTCAGAGTATGCTAGGCTAAAGTAGTAAGTCTTTAGCTGGGTTTTAAAAGCTGAGCCTGAAGGGACATCTGTTATATTAGCAGGCAGATCATTCCACAGCTTTGGGACATTGTAACTAAAACCTCGACTTCCCACTCTTATTTTATTAATCATTGAATTCTTAGGTATCAACAGATCTCAATGTGTGTTTTAGGTTGTTTGCAATGATAAGCTCATTTAAGTAAGTAGGGCCTTGGCCATTTAAGGCTTTACAAGTTAAAAAGAGGGTTTTGAAATCTGACCTAAACTTAACTGTGAGCAAGTGTTAAGTACTTAAGAAATGGAGTTATGTTTTCATACTTTCTGGTTCGTTTAATAATTCTAGCAGCAGCATTTAAAATTAATTAACTGAAAGCTTCTTAAAGAATGATTTCTACAACCACAGAGTAACACATTGCAGTAGTCAAATACTCCAGGTTCAGCATAGAGTCATCTAGAAATTTACAAAAGAAAAAAAAAATTCACTTTTAGAGTGAACATACTCAATTTTGTTTTGATTATGTTGCTTTGTTCCTGTGTTTGGGTTAATTTCCTTACTAAAAGATGGACCTTAACAAAAGCTTTAGTTTTTTTGCAGACTGAAACAGACTGTGTTACAAAATTTACCTGTATGTTTCACAATTCATTCTTTGCTCTTTTTTAACCACCATAATGCTACCACTAACCATACTTGTATCTGGGTGGATATGGCAAAATCGATCCAAATATAACAGTTGGTAATACAGATCAGTAGGTTTCATTTGAAATGGCAGTGCAAGCATTCTGCATTTTCTGTGTGTGTATATAAAACAGAGGCATTTATTGGAAAACAACTACTGTGACCTTTTAGCAAAGGTATACTCATACACATGCTTTGCATTGGGTCAATTTAGAGTGGTAAAATAATATAATATAAAAATCTTTGAGTTTTGAGAGGAAACAGGAGCTTATCTGTGCAACTCTATCAACCTAGATGTAAGCCATTGCACTGTGAGGCAGTATTATAAACAAGTACACCACATCACTACCCAGTAATATTCTGTGATTCTGAAATTCTTTAATCCTTTCCTCTAAAACTTTAAAAATTTAATTGTAATGACTTCTTATCATTCAGCTTGCAATGCTTTAAATGTGTTATTAACTGTATGGAATAATGACACAACTAAAATATGTTTCAGCTGGTCACTGATGCGTTTGGCAATGGTGCAGTTGGTTCTTTACAACTTGAAGACTTTGTACCCAATGGCAGGCCATGATCTATCAGGTAATTGCAGTTTACTTGTTTAAATATAATAAACCTAATTAAAATTGACAAGTAATTTATAGAAGTATAGCAATATTAGTTTTCAAATGCAGTACAGGAAAACCTATTTAAGATTAGATATTCCTTTAGCAGTATCCTGTTACAAAAAATATTTGCTATGAAAACAATGATGAACTGTAGCTTTATATTGTTTTTCATTGTTCATCAAATGTAAACAAATACTGTTGACATTTAAAGACTGTTTAGAGAAACTGCATTCTGTGACAAATGACAGAAGGAAAACGTAAATACACAGATGGTCCATTCTTTTTATGTTTCGTCAATGTAGTATCGTAGGGGTGTGCTTGTAGGATGCGGTGATTATTCTGATTTTTGTCCACTGAGAATAAGGCACTCCTATAACTGAATTCTTTTCATTAAAAAATAGTTTAAATGTATTTTTTATTTGAAAATATAGCTTTGTAAAACTAACAGTGTATTTTTTTATAAACAGCTTACTATTAACTGCAGCCTATAGAATAGGCAGTGGTACAAATTAGTTTTTTCAATTTCAACAAAAAGTTTTTTATTTTAAACAGAGAGCTCAACCTTGTATTTAAAACTGCTTTACTACAAAAGACAGCTTACAAATAATCAATAAATTACAGTTATAACTGTTTATAAACTGAATCATAAATATTGTGCCTGAAATGTTGAAGGTGAGGCTAAAGACAAAATTTTGGAGAAAATCTACCAAGATAAAGCAACTGGGGGGAATTGTGTGTGTCCACAGAATGCTCATATTTGAGAATTAACAGCAACCTTTTTGAAGCAATGCCAGCAAATAGCCTGTTTTATGCTTTCTACGTTTCCTTTATCATTTATTTTGAAACCAAAATTATTGCTGTCTGCAGCAGCTATATTTGGCTTTAAAATATCAGCATCACTCCTCTTTTTATTCTTACCTAAGGTTGCTAACAGGACAGCATCACTGAAACTGTGGCCAAGAGTAGAAACTGTCCAGTCATTGCTCAGAACCACATCATCTAATAAAATCAATTTTTGAAGCCTCTGCATGTTTACAAAGAGTAGTGTTGTAGTGTTCGTTAAACCCTGGTATTTTTATATCCCTGCTTATTTTTGAATTAACATTTTAATAACTGCAGCTTGAATACATTATTGAATTTAACAGTGCACAATGCTCTTGACTCATTGTTAAAATTCTGTCTGGAAAAACAAATAAATACCACCTGTAAGTCGGGTGTTACATGAAAAAGGAGCATATCACTAGGGTGTACTGGTTAACTGTCTAGCAGCATATTACTATCACATTGCCCCAAAAATATAAAAGCCTACAGTAAACTGAAACATTTTTATAGGATGTTTTAACCTTATCTCTTACTTAAATTGTATGTAGATCTATTGTAAAAATGCATAGGTACTTGTTAAAAAAAAAAAAAAAAATTAATATAGTTTTCCAAATGTCTAATATTCCTAAGGTCTTATTGCTTCATTGTTTTATTATTTCATTTACTACTGTTTTTTTTGTGTATAGTACTTTACATAGAACTTTGCAATTCAAATTCTTGAAAGTATGTGGAAATGCTAATATAAAATACATTATTTTGTTAAATCCCAGAAAATAGAAACTGTTCTGGATTCAGGACTCTAAACCATTGATTCCTCTGTACCTTTCAGAGTTACCGGTTGTTTCTCCTCTTTGCCATTCCATTCTTAAGACTCTGCAAAGGTGGGAGCAGGTACTTCTTAAACGACTAGAGATTTTTGGTGGTCCACCCCCTGAATATATTTTAACAAACTCTTTGGAAGACACAGTGTCATCTGGACCTGCGCTTCTGCGTCACAAGGCATTGTTGGAACCATCAAACACCCCTTTCCGGCAAGTAATTTTTATATTCATATTGATTTTTGTTATTATAGAATAATAAAGGGTTTATTATTATAAGTATGTGTATCATGACTCTGCAAAAAGATGCAAACTTGTTTTTAAGCTGTATTTGATTTCAGTTGTGACAAGGTATTGTTTTAAAAATATTTATATCATATATAATAAATATTAGTAATGGCTTAATAGTAACAGGCTAATGGTAAAACATTTTTGTAATTTCTTGATATTTGATTAACATCTGCAGAATACAACTTAAACATTGTTTACTTGTGAATTCCTCCACATGCTTTCTTGAATATGAGAATGTCCTAAAAAACTAGTGAATATCAGTATCAGGAGATGTCAAAATCTTGTTGATTTACAAATAATCATTTCAAGTATACAGTAACAATATCAGAGTTCTTCTTCACACAAATGAGAAAGCATTTGTTTTCTATGTGAAGCTATGAGGCAATTTATGTAGTCACACAAAAAGGAGTGCTGACAGTTCTGGAAGAGTGTCTTTCTATGTTGTAGTTTTTTAAATAATGACCTCTGCTACTACACATTTCTCTGCAAAATTTTCTTACCACTCATCAGAAAGCAGTATTCGGCCACTGAGTATGACAGAGCCAAGGAAGAAGACATCAATACATTTGCTTTGGCTCCTCATGATGTACCAGCCAACTTTAACAGTAGGTTATTTCTCATCTTAATTTAAACAGCATCCTTAGACAGGTGCTGTTTGAAAGACAAGGTTCTGTTGAGAGTGACTCCAAGATAAACTGGGTTAGAGTCGTCTAACCTTGTTCCTTTCAAGGTGATATGAAGCTGTTTGCCTGTACTCTTGTGGAGGTGAAAGATGCTTGAGACTGTTTTTGATGAACTGGGGATGAGCCTCCACTGGCAACAGTAATTTGCAAGGACAGTCATGTCCCTATTCAGCTTTCAGTCCAGCTAATCAAAGGACATCACCTGCCACCCGTAACAGATGTTGTCTGCATAAATGAACTTTCGAGATGATGTCTTGAGTAGGTTGTTCATGTAGAGGTTGAAGAGTGTTATCGAAAGGACAGAGCCTGGTGGTAACCCATTTATCTGCTCCTGTTTTTAGCTTGCTTTGGAAACCGTTTTCAATGAAGGTAGTTAGTGCCACTAAATAGTCACATATGCTGTATCCTGGTCGACACCCAGCCTGATCCAGTGAAAGAATAGATTCTATCTACCATGGGTGAGATATGCTGGACAACCAGCCCATCCATTGCCTTGAAGCAGGCACTAAGTAAAGAAATTGAGTGATAACTGGCCAGCAAGACTGGGTACTTTCCTGGTTTGGGGAGTACTGTAATATTTGTCCTGTCGCCAGAGATGTGGAAGCGTGCCCTTCGACTGAACCCTGGAGTATAATCCTGCCAGCCATCTTGTTGCATTTGGACATAGGCGCTTAAGAAACTCTGGGTATACTGTACATGTCATACCCTGCTGCTGTTGCTGCCTTTATTACACCCAGAACTATTTGCTATTCATGTGCTGTGTACACCTCTGGCATTCTGTACTGGTTTAATCTCTCAAGGAACCACCGCCACTCATCATGAGCCACTCTTTTGGCACACTTATGAATATGCAATCTTCAGCAGCTAGCTGGCCACTTGGTTTGGGCAACAAGGGAAATATTCAAGACTGGAGGTCTAATAAGTGAACCACGCCTTTCTGTAGGAAGCCCTTAAGTTCATTGACTGGTACGTCTCCTCCTATTTGAACCGCTGTGTTGCATCCAATGACTTTATGACTTGCTCTGCGATGTCGGGATCCCCAGTTGCATCATAGTGTTTTAGTAGTTCCTCTACCTCCTCTGTTAGGCAATATTTGTACACATGGCGGTATCCATACAAGCTGCCCAGAACCGTGCCCTACAGAAATGGCTATATGCCTCTTATTCTGGGATGCCCCTTAATGGGATCATGCACACGCTGCATTCCAGCGTCACTGTATACTGCTCCCAGTTTACCTTCCTGGTTTCCGAATAGTTTGAATATCTGGAAGCCGGAGGCTTAAGTGAATGAAAGTGGGGCAGTGTTGGCTTTTTGGGAAATAATTTAACATAACACATAAAACTAGCTGTGGATGACTGTGGACACCCAGCACAGATCAGGGCTGTACTCTTCTTGCCGTCATGCAAATATGAAGGTACCTTGTTTTTTGTAATCGTGTTTTAGTTGGAGGTCATTATTGTAGGCCAACTCCATAAGTAGCCCATCATCTGCATTAGCCTCCTGATACCCCGAGCTTTGGTGGTGACATATACTGATGTATGATCAACACCTGGCAATATCACCTCTTCCCACTTCTCACTTGGTGATTTATAGACATTAGCAACATGAAACCCACCAACTTGTATAATATCACCGTGTTTAGTAGATTGTGTCTTTGTTGCTCCTGTAATGTTACTGCTAACATATAGTAAGTGGCTCAGCCATGTTTAACATGAAGACTTATGACATCAAAACCTTCTATAGTAAATGGTCTTGCGTTATCTGCTGTGAAGTGTGTTTCCTGCAGGCAGACAACATCAACTTCATATTTGTCTGCTAGGACATTGATGAGCCTCCGTTTGGTGGCTGATAGACCTTCAACATTCACTTTGAGAGTCTGTAGCGCTGGACCCATGGCATGAAAGTCTTGAGTAAGCTTCCTGTTGGAGATTGTTGATAAGGGGCCAGGATTCAGTGAGTTTTTGGAATTTAGCCCGATGCTGCTTGGATTATTAGTTTCTCCTGCCAAGCCAAGGTACTTACGGGAAGCACGACATGAATACTGATCCATCCCACATTTAGACCACAGATCAGCACATAGTTCTTACATTTATAGATAACTACATATTTGTGTAAATGACAAGTGTAAGTCTTCCATGGTAGGGAGACATGTTCTTGAATAAAATGTTGTTTGATTCATAAATGTGTTGAATTTTATTATGTTGTAGTGAAATGGGAATAAGTTATATCAACAAATTAAATTCTAGAGGTGTAAATTCTTTCTGAAATGTTGGTAGTGTACTTTTTTTTTACTTCGCCTTTTATCATTCTTTTGTTTTAGAAATTTATTAGTTTTCGCATAACCCCTTGGGGTCAGAGTGCAATATCATCCATTGTACTGCACCCATGGAACAATTGCAGTTTAAGGGCCTTGCTCAAGAGCCAGGCAGATTAGGATCTCTTTTGGCAACCTTCTAAATACCAGCACAGATCCTTAACCTCAGAGCGACCTTAGTGGCTCTTACTTCATGCTGATAACTAAACTTTAGTGCCTAAAAAGAGTAAGAATTGAGGGGCATGAATACTATTTTGCTGACAGTGTATTGGCTGTTAACCTAGTAATTTGTTCCATTTGGGACATTATGCTGAATTTAACAGTCCTGTGCTGTTCCTCAAGTCTGAAATTACATCACAATTAATTACAAAAATTAAGAAACAAAATGTTTAAACTGCATATTTGAAGTTAATAAAATATAATCCCGACTGATTAGGACCGAACAGTCTGTTCTGTAGAAGAAAGGAAGAGACTTGGTTGGAGATGGCACTTTCCAGAGTTTTGGATAGGAAGCAGAGAAGAGGCATAGGTCTGTAATTAACTACTTGAAATGGATCAAGAATAGGCTTCTTGAGGAGAGTGTTACTATGGCCTGTTTGAACAATGTGGGAAAAGTGTCTTTGCTGAGTGAGGTGCTGATGCAGATATGAGCGAGGGAGAGATAGCCTGGAAGAGATGAGGGGATGGGGTCAAGTAGACTGGTATTGGGTGATTTCAGAGGATTTTGAAAACAGTAGTAGTAGTGGAGAGAAAGAATCTAAAGTTGTGGTATATTCAGGATGGCTGGCAGGGGTGATGAGAATTGACTGCTGATGACAGTCACCTTTTACGGAAAAAACTTTGCAGATGCATCAGCAGTCAAGGAGGTTGAGGGTGGGGGCAGTAAAAGGTTGAGGAGATATGTGAAAGTGGAGAACAAACTATGAGTGTCAGAGATGCTAATCCTATTTTGGGAAACTTACCTGAGCACTGGTAGTAGAGAAAGAACAGGAAGATACATGAGATTAATTCTCATCCAGATCAACCTGGTCCTTTGATTTCAGCTGTCCTAAGCTGTGCTTGTAGGCTGCATAGAGTGTTTGAAAGCTGAGGGCATGAAAATCTTTCATGTGCAGGCCTATCGGAGAAAGTACAAACAGCATTAAGGCAAGAGGACAAAGTTGTGCTCAGGGTGTCAGTGGAAACATTAATGTCAAGAGATGAGAAGTGGCCAGGAGGTGGGAGAGCAGAGGAGACTAGGGAACAGAAACAGGTTGGAGAGATGGAGCAGAAGTGAAGGTGGAGGACCCAGTGGAAAAAAGGGAAGGAGCAATGAGAACAGAATGAACAAGTGATCAGGCGTATGTAGTGGAATAACAGTTATGTTTGTGGGTGTGCAGTTCCTTGAGAGAATGAGATCCAGAAGTTTACCATCTTTGAGTGTGGCTAGGATTTGGAGTTGTATGAGGCAGAAAGAGGAAAGAAAGTATGTAGAAGAAGAACCATCCAGGTGAATGTTTAGGTCCCTAAGGACCAGAAGTGGACTGTTATAATCTGCAAGAGTTGAGAGCGGTACATCTAGCACATCGAGGAAGTTCCTTATTGGACCTGGAGGGTAATAAAGAACAGCAGTGTTAATTTTAATAGGGTCGGAGGCAGTGATTGAATAGCACTGAGAAGAAGTGTAATTACAGTGTAAATTCCTCTTCCTCTTCAAGTGGACCGATAGGTGTAGGAGAAATGGAATCCCGAGGAAAGGGCTGTCTGTGTTGTCACAATTTCTGGATAGATCTATGTCTCAATTAGTTCCACAACTTGGAGTCCTCTTTGGGTGGCAAATGCTGGAATGAAGTCCACTTTGTTTACTGTGGACTGATATTTCTAGCAGCATAAGAAGAAGGTGTGGCTTATCAAAACAACAAGATTTTCTGCATCATGGCCTCTCCTGTTAGTGAGACGAGAGAGAAACATGTAATGTTAATGACATGAATGTATTAACAGCACATGTTGAGAAACAATCGAGTAAAGAAAATGTGTATCTGGTTGGAGAAAACTATCCATAGCTTTTATTGGTGTCCTTGCTCGGTGGACTCACATACATAGAATTGTGGTCTAGATGGGAGGAGGGCTGCACATGAGGGCTGACACTTAGCATCAGCACTGGAGAGCTCTTAAATATAGAGCAGCTGATTGAGCATAGCTGTGGTATTGAAGTAATTAAAAAGACAATTTTTTTTAACAGTGCTAATGAAGATGCTCAGCTGTACACCGACATGTCAGCTGTTTTTGTTATTTTCTGTACTGCTTTCACAAGCAAGTCAGTACTCACTTTCTGATCTCAGTAAAAAAATGGTTTGCAATTAATACATAGAGTGAGATTCAGTGCCATTTTACTGCATGGTCAGCTCTACCTTTTGCAACAATATTTATGTTTTAATAAACAGCATTTGGGCTTGTAATAATACCTTTAAACCATTTTATGCAGGACATAAACTCATGTTTAGTTCCAAGCTAAGTTTGATTTATGGTCTGTTGTTATTGTATGAATCTCATAATGTTTTAATTTAAACATCAATAGTTTATGGAAATAACATTTTTTATTTATTTCTCTGGGTTTTCACAAGTTTAACTTGACCTTTTTGGTAGTAGTCTGACTTCCATTTATTTTAGTAGTTTTTAGTGTGTGTTCCACATGCTGAATCTTTAACCGTATGCCTGGTGTATTTTTAATTGCAGGTCAAAGTACCATTCAGCACTTTCTGTGAAAAGGCTATGGCAGTACCTTGTTAAACAGGAAGAGATACAGGAAACATTTATCCGAAATATATTTGCTAAAAAAATATGTCAGACTGAGGTATGAATGCTTTTTATCCTTCATGTGATACATTTTGTAGAGTTCCATTTTCTATGAAAGATTCCTTAAGCAAAAATTGTGCTAACGTGTTTGTGTTCATTACACTAGCCTGCCTTAGACAAAAATGGTGCTAACCAGTAGCGTCATTTCTCACTTCACATTCTCAACTGCTCACATTTCATTCAAGTATCCTGCTTGTATTGTCCTAAATCTTAATTTGTTATCAAGTTTGGAGGATATCTCTCAAATAAATAATTACATGTACTGTAAATGAAATGCCTCCTATGCATGATTCATCTCATTCTTTTGTCCATTGTCTTGTGGCTATTCTAACTTACAAATGTTAAAAGTACTGTGATGAGAGAACCTTAACTGAATAAGCTACAGCATACTGAAATTTTGACTGTAAACTTAAAGTTCTACAGTATTCAAAAAGTGCATCTGTTGAGGCACATTTCAAATCACTGTGTTTGGTTTTTCTTAAATATGTTCTTAATAACTAGTGATTTCAGTGTTTATCATTTTGTAATGTAAATATTTTCAGATGACTGTAAAGAAATTTCTTTCAGCTTTTCATGTGTACAGTTCTTAGGCTACTATAAATTCTACTTTTTTACTTGCTTAAAATAACATTTTTTCTAAGTATCACTTTGCTTTGTTTCAGAGAACAAAGCATAAAAGGGAAAAAAAGTATGGCATTAGTTTTATAAATTGTGAGTGGTCATGATTATAACCCATGAAGTTGCTGAATGTAAGTTGTTGTAGTTAGTATTAGACTTTTGTATCCCTTCATAGTTCTTACTTATCTTGCAATGTCAATTTCAAGTACATCAGCATCATTAAAGACCCAAGTAATTTTTTGTATTATTGCCTGTTACTTTTTATTTTTGGGTACTCTGACATGCCGATATAAACTCCCAAACTTCTAATCATTTATTATTTGTCAAGTGAAGTTTATTAGTTTTTTATGGTTAGAAACTGCTGCTTATAGTTTGTATAACTTATGAAAATGTATTATTTTAGTAACACTTCTATCTCATCATTGTTTTTACCTTACTTTTTTGAAAATTTTAATCCAATTAATTTTAATCCTTGAGACATTGCCAGCTGCAGGATTCAACAGTCAAAACTTTGACAAAAACATTGGCAGGACAAAATGGATATAACCAAGAATAATATGCTGCAAATTTAATATTACGTTGTTTCTGTTCTAAATTTGCTCTTATAAACAAAACTATGTAATATTGAACATTAAATTGTATAAGTTAGAATGTAAAAAAAAAATAGTTTTTACACTAAATTTTGATGATAAATGGTTCTTTGGTTTTACACAAAAAATAATTACAAACTAACAGGGCTAATCTCACCCACTATTTCCATTCTCTCCATTTCCAGTCGGAGGAAGTGCTGGATGTTTCTTTTAATACTGTTAATATTTTTACTTTTTCTCATGGTTTGTAAAGCAATAAGTGGCTAAGAATCATGTGCTGTTGCTTAAAAGACTTAGACAAATGTGAAATTTGAAAACACATCCCTTCACAAAGAATTGTGCACTACATGCCAAGATCAAAGAGAAAGTGGAAATGCACATTAAAAAAAAGTGAAGATTGTTCCTGTCTGTTCAACATTTTAATACTCTTTTGATACCAATGCTTTTTTAGCGTACACACAGAGGGCAGAAGAATAATTTTAACTGCCCATGCCTTTTTTATTAAAATGTATGTGTTTCACAGGTGAAACAAATTTTTTTTACTTTACATTATAATGGCCTTCAAGTATTTACTTTATAATTATTAATTTAGCAGATGGCTTTATTTGCAGCAGCTTAGAAATGTTTTGCAAAAATGAGTTTGATTGTTTATCATAAGACTGCTAAGCTAACAAATAATACAGAGCAAAATGTCAAAGATAAGCACAGAAAGAATAGGTGGTAGATCAGTTGTGCCGGACATGGCTTGAGACTTCTACAGCATAGGATGCCATTTCAGTGCTATGGGTAGAAACAGTCGGTCAAGGAATAACATGAGGAAATAAACTAAATTGAGTTTTTCTCATTTCTCCACTTTACAGTGGGATCAAAAATGTAATACAGGCAGGGCCGGTGGCACCATTAAGGCAAATTAGGCATTCAACTAGGACGCAAATCATAAAGGGGTGGAAAAATTCCAGCTGCACAGGTTAGCTACTGAATGGATAGCAGACTAATAAGCATAACCTGGGGTGCAAAATAACCTAGCAACAGCACTGAATATAGGTGACCTGAATACCCAGTCTATATACTGAAATTATGTCTTATTGCTTTAAGCAATGTGCGCAAAGTCAGCAACCAACCCAGACTGCATGTGAAACAGCTTGTTAGATGAGGTAGCTAAAACGGGCATTGCTGACACTGAAAAGGCTAAAAGCAAATTCTAAATTTTCCATTATCATTGAAGGAAACCAGGTTTTGCATAATGCAATAAGTGCTTGGGTCTCTCAGAATAGAATCAGTAGTAAAACAATACTTTTATAATGCTAGATACTGTATGTTTATTGCATACACAACATGTCTGGAGTAACATAGTGTTGAAATTAGTGGAAAGTAAAGCAAATAACCATTTGTTTATATTCAAATGTCAATTTTTGATTTTGGTTAAAAGCATTTGTAATATATTTGAATGATATTGTATTTGTGACATTTGATGTTATACTCCTATCACATGCTGGAGAATGGTATAGAGTAGGCACGTAATTTGCTTTATATACCTACAGTTTATCATTTTGATTTAATCTGCATTCAGATTTAACAGACCCTGCTTGTAGATAATGAAATACTGTTATTGCAATTTTTAATATTATGGTGGGCATGAAAAATGTAAAGATCATATACAAATGTGTTTTTCATTTGCATTCCTGAGCTGATGTTTCAGTTGGATCAGTTGGAGTAGCACATACCCTCTTTTTAGCTGACTTGATCATTAAATTGTTTTAGTCTTTTTAGTATTTTGGTTTTGTCTGAAATCTTACTCACCAGTATCTGTTAGCCGATTATGCCCTCAAAATAATGAAGAGTTTCTACTTTAATGATTAAGTGAGTCTGTAGTTATGAAAGTTCATTCAGATATTCTTCTTTCATTTGTCAAATTGTGTTCTCGGATTAAAATTTCATTTTTGGAGTCATAAATGTGTCTTAGTAAATTAAGTCAGTCCTGCTTTTTTGTCCTTTATCATTCAGGAAATAATACTGTATATTGAAACTATAGTTTTCATACACTTGGTAGCCTTGACCTGTTCTTTTTTCATGTCCACCTTTTTTGTTTGGCTACTAAAATATTGAAATCTTTTTACATAAATGAAAAAAGGGAAAACTTATTTTAGGATTTTGCTTTAAATTAATTTAATATTACTGAAAACACTACAGCCAACCCTTTCACAACTGTGAGGTTTAGGGGCAGAACAGATGTGAAAGTTTGCAATTAATAACTGGGGGGATTTGGCAGCCCCTAACTGTGGTGGGACATGTTACAGCAAGATATTTTTGTGGTTTCATTTATTGATTGCTGTTAGGATTTTTTTTTTTCCTTTTTATATATATAACTTACCTCGCTGGTTTACCACAATCAGCACGCACACTAATCTGAATGAGTAGATTGAGGTTTAGTATCATGTGTTATGCATGGCTTCAGATTTATTATCCACGTCAATAAACAAAGAGAATTAGGAGAAAATTAGGAGAAAAGAAATCAAGAAGTGGGCGAGTGAGCATGAGCTCAAGAAAGGTGAGAACTTAGAAGGATGGCTAGAGCTCGACATGGATTATCTGTTCCCTGCTGATAGAGGTTTTATCGGTAAGGTGCCGGCCTTTCTACCTGCCAAGGGAATACAGTTTTGTGCTGGTGGCAAATGCTAACCAGGCGCTAGCGGAACTCTACGAGATCATCAGCAAACTGCAAACGACGCACCCTGAGGCATTTTTCATTATTGCTGGAGACTTCAATCAGGGCAACTTGAAATCAGTTCTCCCAAAATTCTTCCAGAATGTGAACTTTGCTACTAGAGGGGGAAGCTGTCTGGACAATGTTTACACGAGCGCTCCTGATACCTACAAGGCCTACCCCATCCCCACCTCGGCTATTCAGACCATATCAGCGTGTTTATGATTTCTGAAAACAAGTCCCTGCTGAAGCGCATTAAACCAGCCCAAAAGAACAGAGTGTGGCAGGTTGGTGCTGTTTCTGCTCTCCAAGACTGCTTCGAATTGACAGACTGGGACATTTTCAGGGAGGCTGCCACGGATGGTGACTCCATCAATCTGGAGCAGTACACAGACTCTGTGACTGGCTATATCTCCAAATGCATAGAGGATGTTACTGTTACCAGGGATGTTGCCACAAGAGCCAACCAAAAGCCCTGGATGACGAGAGAAGTGCTCTAGCTGCTCAAGATCAGAAATGCAGCCTTCAGATCTGGAGACAAGGCCGCCCTCATAGGGTGGCCAGAGCCAACCTGTCATGCGCTATAAGGAGAGCTAAATGGGCATATGCGCAGAGGATTAACACGTACTTCAGCAACACCAGAGACGCATGCCGTATGTGGCAGGGCGTTCAGACCAGGGTTATTATAGTTTTGCATTTTATATTTTAGTTTTTATTTCTATAGTTTTTCTGACCTTACTTGGAAATTCAGTTTTGTTTTAGTTTTCCTTCATCATGTATTTTTAGTTTTTATTTCACAAAGACATTTCTATTTTATTTTTATATCTATTAGTTTCATTTTTAGTTTTAGTAATTATGGCATGGAGCTCCTACAGAGTTTAGCTTTGTGTCACAATCAGACAGAACTGCACACTTAACAGATTTGGATATGAGTTTAATGTTAATGGAAGCTTACTACACTACATGGTTTTTGTCTGATAAAACAAGCGTAATGAAAACTAGATACTGAATATGAACAATTTTATAATTTTTAAAATCTTTTCTCATGAAAATCACAGGGGCTTAGGAAGGACAGAGCTTTTGGACTTGAATCAGTGTGCAGACCCCACATAGCTATATTGAGGGAAACAAAGAAAAACAAGCATGTAGTGTCAAGGTTAGGGGCAATATCAGGTATTTTGACTTGTGAATATGAAGTAAAAAAGCTAAATTAATAAAAATAGAATAAATACAAAAACCCCATTAGTATGTTTAGTTTTTCGTCACTTGGCAGACTCTCTTCCCCTACCTACCTATGTTTGTATCACTTTGTTGTTAATCAATGCTTTTCAAGCAAAAGTGATTGGTCAGCAACAATATGCTGATCTTGTATGATGACCTAGAAAGTCTCTCGTTCAGTGTTGTTTTATTTTCAAAAACCGGAAGTGGTCTCCCCACAACTTTTTCGTATACTCAGTTATGGGGATAGATATTTGAGGAGTAAACCGCAAGACAACGATTCTATTTTTATATTATGTACATTAAAGAACCATCAAGAACAAATCAAATCAAATTAATAATACATTGAACAGTTATTATAAAAGTAAAGTTGAATAAATCAGACTCTGCAGCTGCATGAATAAAATAAAAAAAATTGGGTATGTGTTCAGGTAAAGTACCTCTTCCGGGTGATGGATTTGGCCCAAACGTTAATACAGATCTACAATTGTGGTGTAACAACCACGTCCCGAATTTCATCCATCTATCTAGTTGCGTTTTTGAGTTATCGTATTTGTACACACACACAATTCCAAAAAAACTGTATTTTTGGACTCTGGGAGGTCTATAACGTCAAGATTCTTCAAAATATCAATTTTTTCGTTACTATACTTTCTCTATAATTCATATATGAGAAAGTAAAAATGATGCTTCCTGTGCGAAGTGGCATTTGAATTACTGTCAACAAAAAGCAGTCACCTGAGAAATAAACTGAAATGTTTCTCACTCGTGATTTTTATTTCCATATGGTAAAGGTTTTGTTGACCAGCACATTCTGTTTTCAGCTGTTTGAATTACAGCTTGATATACAACAAGCGCAAAGAAAGGTGGCACGTAAATCTCTTTCTATTTCACGCGCTTTACGCCCATATTCAGCTCACTCTGTCACTGCAAATGCTGAGTGAACAGCCGCCCTCCGTCACCAGCCTCCGTTCACTGGATGAATATGTGTGGGCGGCTCATGGTGGATGACTCTCTGTTTTAGAGTGTCACAGGTGGCTGGGGGATAGACCTGGCTGGGATGCCCCAGAGTAGGGCTTACATCTCCCCCAGACCACATGGGGGCAACTGCCAGGGGGCGCCCCAGTGCCTTAGGAGTCCAGGACCTCAGTACTTCTGCCTCACCCGGAAGTGCTGGGGGGAAGAGAATCGGGAACACCTGGAGTGCTTCCGGGTGCGCAGCCGGCACTTCCGCCACACTGGGGAGGCACCTGGAGCACATCTGGGTGATTATAAAAGGGGCCGCCTCCCTCCATGCGATGGCTGGAGTCGGGAGAGAAGGAAGGACAAGGTCTTGGAGGAGGCAAGGAGGCAGCCTGAAGAAGGAAAAAGCATTTGAATTGGCCTGGACTTTGGGGACTCTTGAGGATTAGTGTGCACTTGTGTAAGATGGACAGTGTAAATAAACTTGTTGTGGGTGACCTGAACGTGTCTGCCTGTCTGTGTCTGGGCCGGCTACCACAAGAGTTAAAACTTACAAGGGTTAAAGACTAACAGCAAGAATATTCATTCAAAAACGAAAACTAAAAATATTTTGGTAAATTATTATTTTATTTCAGTTAGTCTTTCCACCTACTTTAATAGTTTCGTTTAGTTTTAGTTTTGCATTTCGGTTTTATTAATTACTAGCAAAATACCCACGCTGTGTTAAAGAAGTAATGAAAAAGAAAAGGAAACATTTTAAAAATAACATAACATGATTGTCAATATAATTGTTTTGTCACTGTTATGAGTGTTGCTGTCATCAAGGATTTGATTATCATTATTTCTTTCAATCAGGTTCGTATTTGGAGGACGTGTTGTGTTCAAGTTACATTCCGTGTTTGTCAACTGTTGTAAAGATATCAGGTTTCATTTATCGATTCCTTTCTTACTGCATCAATAAATAGCTCGTCTTCCTCTTTATTTGAGAAATCACATGCTGCATGCACGGGTTTATTTTACACTGTCTTCCTTTAGCTGGACATTGACTTTTTCCACCGTGTGCTTTGTTTCCGCAGTAGCTGCACTTATGAATATGCTTGTATGCGTCACTCGCACGGTAGAGTGTTTCTATTGGATTGCCGCTGACAGACGGCCTTATATGGCAGGCACACAATTACGTGGGAGGCGTGACGATGAGAGACGCAACTCCGCCTCACACGGCGACTGAGCTGCAGGCTATGGCCGGAATATATGTACATAAGTAGGTTCCAGTTATGACTGTTACGCGTAGAGTTTCGAAATGAAACTTGCCTAACTTTTGTAAGTAAGCTGTAAGGAATGAGCCTGCCAAATTTCAGCCTTCTACCTACACGGGAAGTTGGAGAGTTAGTGATGAGTTAGTCAGTGAGTGAGTGAGTCGGTCAGTGAGGGCTTTGCCTTTTATTAGTATAGATTTTATTTTGGTTTACGGAAAAAAATTTTAATAATACTTTCAGTTTTGATTCTTGTTTTCGTTAACTATAATAACCTTGGTTCAGACAATTACAAACTACAAGCCCAACCCACACAGCAGTGATAGTGATGCCTCCCTACCAGATGAGCTGAACAACTTCTTCGCACAGTTTGATGCACAGAACAAAGAGGCGGCAAGTAAAGCAACACCTCCCTCCGCTGACCAGGTACTCTGTCTCTCCATAACTGACGTGAAGAGGACTCTATCCAGAGTTAATCCACGCAAGGCTGCAGGACCTGACAACATACCTGGTCTTGTGCTCAAAGAATGTGCTAGTCAACTGGCTGGTGTCCTCACAGACATCTTCAACACATCTCTGAGCCAGTCGTCAGTCTCAGCATGCTTCAAGTCAACCACCATCATACCTGTGCCGAAGAAGTCATCAGTGATATGCTTGAATGATTACCGACCAATTGCACTCACACCAGTCATCATGAAGTGCTTCAAAAGGTTAGTCATGTCACACATAAAGACTAATCTTCCTGCCTCCCTTATCCCTCTTCAGTTTGCATAACGCTCTGCCCTTCACTTCTTCCTGACACATTTGGATAAGAAAGACACATATGTCAGGATGCTATTCATAAACTTTAGCTCCACCTTCAACACAATCATCCCTCAAAAGCTGGTTGTAAAACTGAGCAGGTTGGGCCTGAACACCACCCTCTGCAATTGGATCCTGGACTTCTTGGCAGAGAGGCCCCAGTAAATTCGGATGGGCTGCAACAGTTCTAGCATCATCACACTGAGCACTGGAGCACAGCATGGCTGCGTGCTTAGTCCACTGCTCTTCACCCTGCTGACTCACGAATGCACAGCCACGCACAACACCAACCACATAATCAAGTTTGTGGATGATATGATGATGCTGAGACTGATAAGCAGTGATGATGAAACATCATACAGAGATGAGGTGGAATGGCTGTCTGCATGGTATGAAGACAACAATCTATCTCTCAGTGTCAACAAGACAAAAGAAATAATTGTGGACTTCAGAAAATCACATCCTGCACACATCCCACTCAGCATCTACGGTTTAGATGTGGAGACTGTTAGGAGTACCAAGTTTCTCAGTGTGCACATAACTGAGGAACTTGTGTGGACGCATAACACCTCATTACTAATCAAGAAAGCCCAGCAGAGACTACACTTCCTGGGGCGGCAGAAGCGAGCAAGTCTTCCCCCTTCCATCCTCACCATGTCCTACAGAGGCACCATTGAGAGTGTTCTGACTAGCTGTATCACTGTCTGGTATGGCAACTGCAACATATCCGACCGCAAGTGCCTGCAATGGATAGTGAAGACAGCAGAGAACATTGGGGTGCCTCTCCCTTCATTACAGGACATATTTTACAATTGCAGTGTACGCAAGGCCTGCAGTATTGTGCAGGACCCCTTACACCCCTCACATGGACTTTTCACACTTCTGCCATCCAAGAGAAAGATACTGCAGCATCAGATCCAGATCTGCCAGGCTGCAGGATAGTTTTTACCCCCAAGCTGTCAGACTCCTTAACTCCATGCTGCCCCCTGGGATCTTCCACACTGCCTCAACCACCTCTAAAAACACTTTCCTGCGAAGACTAGTGTGCATGTAGAAAAGAACTGAAAATCTCATACTGACCTTTAAGTATTTTGACAATATTGATATCCTTCTGCTGTGAAACATTCTGACCTGTTGTCTTAAACAACTGTTATCATACAATGATATTTTCTGTATTATCTATATCTATATCTATTATTTATTTATTTATTATATTAAATTACATATCTATTGACTATATTTATGTATCTAGATTGCAAATACCATACATTGCATCAATGTTCATATTGCTTACTACACGTCGATATTGCTGCTATTTCTTTGTCTTGTCTTTGCACAATGTCTTGTCTTGTTTGTGTTTTAATTTTTAATTTTAATTCTGTTTTTAATTCATTTGCATTTCATGTTGTTACACTGTGGACCCTTAGCTTCGCATTTTTGTCTATCTGTATACTTGTATATGGTTGAGATGACAATGAAGTTCACTTTGACTTTGATCTGTAGAGGGCAAGAAAAAGAGTGACAGCATGCATGCAACAGCTGGAAAGAGATTTCCAGATCTGCTGAATAATTATTGCAGCAGTAAAGCTGCTGTTAAATTGGATATAACAACTGTTGGTAGCTCCCATAGATCCCATGTTTTTTGTTGTAGTTTTTTTTTTTAAACCTTTTAATATTAACAATATACAGTAATCCCTCCTCGATCGCGGGGTTTGCGTTCCAGAACCCCCCGCGATAGATGAAAATCCGCGAAGTACAAACCATATGTTTGTATGGTTATTTTTATATATTTTAAGCCCTTAGAAACTCTCCCACACTGTTAACATTATTAGAGCCCTCTAGACATGAAATAACACATTTTAGTCAAAAGTTTAAACTGTCCTCCATGACAAGACAGAGATGACAGTTTTTTCTCACAATTAAAAGAATGCAAATAGATCTTCTCTTTAGGAGCAGAGAATTTCAGAGGAGAGAGAGAGCTCACCGCAAAAGAAAAGCAAACAATCAAAAATCAATACTTGTGCTTTAAAGTTTGCCTTTAGCCTCTCTGCTCACATCTCCTCCAGCGCAGAGAACGCCAGAGAGAGAGAGAGGAGAGAGCGAGCGAGATTAAAGCAAACAATCCAAAAATCAATAAGTGTGTTTTTGGAAGCACCGTGATAAAGCGGCATTTCTTAGAGGTGCGTCAGATCCACTAGGCAAACAGCTTCTGTGCAAGCAGCCCCTCTGCTCACAGCCCCTCCGTCAGGCGCAGAGAATGTCAGAGAGGGTGAGAGAGAGGCAGAGACAAGCAAACAATCAAGTTCCGCGCGGGAAGCATATCTTATAGCATTGAGGAGTTTTATTTAATATGTAATACATGTTCTGATTTGGTAGCTTCTAAGCCATCCGCCAATAGTGTCCCTTGTATGAAATCAACAGGGCAAACAAACTGAGGAAGCAAGTACCATAAATTAAAAGACCCATTGTCCGCAGAAATCCACGAACCAGCTAAAAATCCGTCATATGTATTTAGATATTCTTACATTTAAAATCCGCGATAGAGTGAAGCCGCGAAAGTCGAAGCGCGATATAGCGAGGGATTACTGTAGTATGTTTTGTTATTTACACTAATAAATGTTAAAAAACATTAACATTTATATATTATTTATATGTTATATGATTTTATGTGATACAAATTATTTTCAGTTGTTTTGTTCAGTTGTATTGTTTACTGTGTTCCAAAAATATTCCCATGTAATTGTTCATAGCCAACTCATGAATAAACGAAAATGTGAATCAAAAGGTGCACGTGTATATGGGGATTTGTATTTGGGATGTAGAAATCTTCCTTGATATGAATATGTTGACATGCAACTGAATGTGTGTACTGCAATACCCAGTCTTTTTACTTTTGTTATCGAAGTTATCTGATATTGGATGAAAAGGGTAATCTTATTGAAATTAGCTTTACAACTATTTATTGACATTCATAATTTTGTTGTTCTAAACAAATTGACTTGGTAAATTAGAGACTGATATTACTTTCCTATTATTTGTAAGATGTCTTTGAAAAAGTACAGGATGATACCATTCTCCCTCGAGGGCAGTAACTAAAAAATAATTAACTTTCTTCTTGCTACTCTAAATCCTGTTTGCTGAACTGCTTATACAAGTACAGGTGCTCTGTCTCTTAGTAATCTTTTTAGGTATTGCATCCTCTAGTGCAGTAAAATGTTATGGAGTGTGCTGCCCTTCCATTACCTTTATGAATTTCAAGGATTGCAATTTAGATCTTTTCAAAGATTGGTAAACAATATAATTACCAACCTTATTTATTTATGTTTAATTATGTACAATGATCCAATGGACCTAACCTTTGTCGGATATATGGCTTACCTATAATTTAATATACTTTGATGATTTTGGCATAAAATGTTCAATGAAGATACAATTTTGTTTGACCAGTAACTTAATGCTAAATATATTTGTCAAGGTGCTTATTATACAGCAAAATTGAAAATTTTGTTTTGCGCTGATACTTTCAAGATGTGAGTTATCTCATTAGATAACTGAAAGTTTTATTTCATTAGAGGTTGGTCCAAAACCATAACTTTGAACCCTATTTGGTATTTCATTGTCCTTATAAATGATCTAACATTAAGTGCTGATGTAGAAATGCCCTGTCTTGAATTAATCAAAATAAAAACAGTAAAATAAGTAGACATGTTTGCACAAACGGATAAATGAAGTCATGAAATACAATAACTAATTATGACTGTGTATATGTTTGTAATAGTGATGCTATTCTTTGACATCTAATTAGTTTTATTTGTCACTGTAGACGGAAGCAGACCAGGGACACCCTGGAGGAAAGGCAAGGATTATCCATAAAGAAACTGATATTATAACTGCATTTGCTATTAATAAGGTATGTATTTCAGCCTTATTTTTAGAGGAAGAAGTTTTACTGATGAATGAACATTATGATTTAAAAAAAAAAAATCTTTATTGGATCTACAGTAGATACGTATGTATAAATACCATAAACAAAACAAACATACGTATTTAAATACCGTGTTATATGAGAAGAATAAACCACTTGAACAAAATAATCCACTCCTTTTTCTCCATACACAGTTTAAAGTGTTCAGTTTTTTAAACAACACTACACATTCACCCACCCACACAGTTTCAAAAAAATAGTTTGCTATTTACATAATAAACTCTGACTATCCCACCTAAATACTACACATTACACATTTAAATTTAAACAGAATTATATCATGTTATACACACACACACAGAAAATTCTCCCTATCTGCATATTTCATTTACACAAATTTCGCTTATTCCCTGTTATAAAAGTATAACCTATTTTGTGACACCAGTGGTTTATTTGCACCTATTCACGGCAATACATAGCTATGTGATGCCTTTATATACTGCTCAAAAAAATTAAAGGAACACTTTTTAATCAGAGTATAGCATAAAGTCAATGAAACTTATGGGATATTAATCTGGTCAGTTAAGTAGCAGAGGGGGTTGTTAATCAGTTTCAGCTGCTGTGGTGTTAATGAAATTAACAACAGATGCACTTAGAGGGGCAACAATGAGATGACCCCCAAAACAGGAATGGTTTAACAGGTGGAGGCCACTGACATTTTTCCCTTCTCATCTTTTCTGACTGTTTCTTCACTAGTTTTGCATTTGGCTACAGTCAGTGTCACTACTGGTAGCATGAGGCGATACCTGGACCCTACAGAGGTTGCACAGGTAGTCCAACTTCTCCAGGATGGCACATCAATACGTGTCATTGCCAGAAGGTTTGCTGTGTCTCCCTGCACAGTCTCAAGGGCATGGAGGAGATTCTAGGAGACAAGCAGTTACTCTAGGAGAGCTGGAGAGGGCCATAGAAGGTCCATAACCCATCAGCAGGACCAGTATCTGCTCCTTTGGCAGTGCTCATCCTGTTCCTCCTTGCCCAGAGTCCTACAAAATGACCTCCAGCAGGCCACTGGTGTGAATGTCTTTGACCAAACAACCAGAAAGATTTCATGAGGGTGACCCAAGGGCCCCATGTCCTCTAATGGGCCCTGAGCTCACTGCCCAGCAGCATGCAGCTCGATTGGCATTCGCCATAGAATACCAGAATTGGCAGATGCACCACTGGTGCCCTGTGGTTTTTACAGATGAGAGCAGGTTCACCCTGAGCATGTGACAGAAGTGAAAGGGTCTGGAGAAGCCATGGAGAACATTATGCTGCCTGTAACATCATTCAGCATGAGCAGTTTGGTGGTGGGTTAATGATTGTCTGGGGAGGCATATCCATGGAGGGTCACACAGACCGCTACAGGCTTGACAAAGGCACCTTGGCTGCCATTATGTATCAGGATGAAATCCTTGGACCCATTGTCAGACCCTATGCTGGTACAGTGGCTCCTGGTGCACGACAATTCCTGGCCTCATGTGGTGAGAGTATGCAGGCAGTTCCTGGAGGATGAAGGAATTGATACCATTGACTGGCCACCACACTTTCCTGACCTAAATCCAATAGAACACCTCTGGGACATTATGTTTTGGTCCATCCAATGCCACCAGGTTGCACCTCAGACTGTCCAGGAGCTCAGTGATGCCCTGGTCCAGATCTGGGAGGAGATCCCCCACAACACCATCTGTCGTCTCATTAGAAGCATGCACCGATGTTGTCAGGCATGTATACAAGAACACAGGGGCCATACAAAGTGCTGCGTACAATTTTGAGTTGCTGCAATTAAATTTTGGCAAAATGGACTAGCCTGCCACATAATATTTTTCACTCTGATTTTTGGGGCGTCTTTGAATTCAGGGATCATTTTCATTTCCATCAAACGATGTGGCATCCTTTCGTTCCTAACACATTACCCAGTCTATATCAGTATAGATATCCAGGAGGATTTCTTTTTCCCATTGAGATCTGATGTGTTTTCAAAGTGTTCCTTTAATTTTTTTGAGCAGTTTATTTCCCAGGCTTCACAAGCACTACACTGAATGGATCAATGTGTGTCTCTCGGGTGCCAAGAAAAAATGGTAAGCTATTGAACTCCATTCATGACTAGGAATTCCCAGTAAGTATGGGTTATAAACTCCTGCCATTTGTTGCTACTATCAATTAGATCATTTAGTGAGGTCATTGAATCAGTCTTGCTGGGGCCACTTTTGGACCCGGATGGAGTGCCCAGAAGAAAATCTAACTTGACTACAGAGAAAATAAAAGTCGCAATTCGATTTCTATAGTTAGGAAGGATGATTTCTGAATCTCAAGGGGTGAAAGAGGAGGGCCAGCACGTCTGCTCAACCAGGTCCCACCCCAAACCGGTACTCCTCAAAAATCGATGTCCCGGTGCAGCCTAACCATATACAGTGGAGGAAATAATTATTTGACCCCTCACTGATTTTGTAAGTTTGTCCAATGACAAAGAAATAAAAAGTCTCAGAACAGTATCATTTCAATGGTAGGTTTATTTCAACAGTGGCAGATTGCACATCAAAAGGAAAATCGAAAAATAACTTTAAATAAAAGATAGAAATTGATTTGCATTTCATTGAGGGAAATAAGTTTTTGAACCCTCTAACAAAAAAAGACTTAATACTTAGTGGAAAAACCCTTGTTTGCAAGCACAGAGGTCAAACGCGTTTCTTGTAATTGATGACCAAGTTTGCACATTTTAGGAGGAATGTTGGTCCACTCCTCTTTGCAGATCATCTCTAAATCCCTAAGGTTTCGAGGCTGTCTCTGTGCTACTCTGAGCTTGAACTCCCTCCATAGGTTTTCTATTGGATTAAGGTCCGGAGACTGACTAGGCCACTCCATGACCTTAATGTGCTTCTTCTTGAGCCACTCCTTTGTTGCCTTTGCTGTATGTTTTGGGTCATTGTCGTGCTGGAACACCCATCCACGACCCATTTTCAGTTTCCTGGCAGAGGGAAGGAGATTGTCGCTCAGGATTTCACGATACATGGCTCCGTCCATTTTCCCATTAATGCGATTAAGTTGTCCTGTGCCCTTAGCAGAAAAACACCCCAAAGCAAAATGTTTCCACCCCCATGCTTGACGGTGGGGACGGTGTTTTGGGGGTCATAGGCAGCATTTTTCTTCCTCCAAACACAGCGAGTTGAGTTAATGCCAAAGAGCTCTATTTTGGTCTCATCAGACCACAGCACCTTCTCCCAGTCACTCTGAATCATTCAGGTGTTCATTGGCAAACTTCAGACGGGCCTGCACATGTGCCTTCTTGAGCAGGGGGACCTTGCGAGCCCTGCAGGATTTTAATCCATTGCGTGTAATGTGTTTCCAATGGTTTTCTTGGTGACTGTGGTCCCTGCTAATTTGAGGTCATTAACTAACTCCTCCCGTGTAGTTCTAGGATTCTTTTCACCTTTCTCAGAACCATTGACACCCCACGAGGTGAGATCTTGCGTGGAGCCCCAGAGCGAGGTCGATTGATGGTCATTTTGTGCTCCTTCCATTTTGAACAATCGCACCAACAGTTGTCACCTTCTCTCCCAGCTTCTTGCTAATGGTTTTGTAGCCCATTCCAGCCTTGTGCAGGTCTACAATTTTGTCTCTGACATCCTTGGACAGCTCTTTGGTCTTTCCCATGTTGTAGAGTGTGGAGTCTGCTTGATTGATTGATTCTGTGGACAGGTGTCTTTTATACAGGTGACTAGTTAAGACAGGTGTCCTTAATGAGGGTGACTAATTGAGTAGAAGTGTCTAACCACTCTGTGGGAGCCAGAACTCTTAATGGTTGGTAGGGGTTCAAAACTTATTTCCCTCAATGAAATGCAAATCAATTTCTATCTTTTATTTAAAGTTATTTTTTCGATTTTCCTTTTGATGTGCAATCTGCCACTGTTGAAATAAACCTACCATTGAAATGATACTGTTCTGAGACTTTTCATTTCTTTGTCATTGGACAAACTTACAAAATCAGTGAGGGGTCAAATAATTATTTCCTCCACTGTATATATATATATATATATATATATATATATATATATATATATATACACACATATTAGAGTAATCCTTCCTCGATCACGGGGGTTGCGTTCCAGAACCCCCTGTGATAGGTGAAAATCCGCGAAGTAGAAACCATATGTTTGTATGGTTATTTTTTATATATTTTAAGCCCTTATAAACTCTCCCACACTGTTAACATTATTAGAGCCCTCTAGACATGAAATAACTCCCTTTAGTCAAAAGCTTAAACTGTGCTCCATGACAAGTCAGAGATGACAGTTCTTTCTCACAATTAAAAGAATGCAAACATATCTTCTCTTCAAAGGAGCGCCGTCAGGAGCAGAGAATGTCAGTGAGAGAGCGCGTGCGACAGAAAAGCAAACAATCAAAAAATCAATAGGGCTGTTGGGCTTTTAAGTATGCGCACCGCGATAAAGCAGGCGCAAAGAAGGGAGCAATGTGAAGGTAGTCTATTAGCATTTTTTAGAGTAGCCTCCATATCTTCTAGGCAAACAGCCCCTCTGCTCACACCCCCTCCGTCAGGCGCAGAGCATGTCAGAGAGAGTGAGAGAGAATGAGAAAAGCAAACAATCAAGCACCGCTCGGGAAGCACATCGTATATCATTGATGAGTTTTAGTTAATACGTAATACATGCTCTGATTGGGTAGCTTCTAAGCCATCCGCCAATAGCGTCCCTTGTATGAAATCAACTGGGCAAACAAACTGAGGAAGCATGCACTTTAAATTAAAAGACCCATTGTCCGCAGAAATCCGCGAACCAGCGAAAAATCCGTAATGTATATTTAGATATGCTTACATTTAAAATCCGCGATGGAGTGAAGCCGCTTGAAAGTCGAAGCGCGATATAGCGAGGGATCACTGTAGTGAAAAAAAAAATCCTGGGAGGGAGACGAGACGTGATCTTCTCAGAAGACAATTTGACGTCCCGCAAGAGAAGGCAGTGAGACAACATTTAAAACAAGTTCACAGACATCTAACCAAGCAGTTGTTGGAATGCTTTTGCCAGACAGACATCATATGCTCCCAGCTCCCAAATGCAATTCCTTAGCGTGTGTTCAGCCGAACAAGAAGTGGCAAAAGGACAGCTGCTGTACAGGCCTTTAAATGGTCGCCGTGCAGTGCAACAAAAAGAACATGCAGCTCGCCAGCAGCAGAAAGACAGCAGATGATCCGATGGCATCTCCTTAGCATGTGTTCAGCCGCCCTCCTTTCACAACACAAGCAGCGTTATACTTTCTGCGAGAAAGATTTAACCACAGACAATTATTTTTTTTGCAAAAGTTTTAAAGTAAAAGTGAAAATAATGCATATTTAACAATTCCCATGAAAATAACAATCTCTTTAAATTGTATATCTGGTAAACCAAACCTATATATATATATATATATATATATATATAAATATATGGTATAGAAAAGATTTACCCCCTTCGAAATATTCCCTTTGTTTTTTTTTTTTGCTTTGCATCCTTTGTTTTTTTTTTTTGCTTTGCATCCTTAACACTAGAATTACCAGAGCCTACGAAAAAACTCGTAAATCCGTCCCACCTTAAATCGCTTCTTAAAATCGTTCACAGCTCTCCATCAGCGTCTTTTGTCATCTAAATGTGCTGGTAAAAGTCAGGCTGCAAGCAGCCAGCTATTCCTTCCCCCCACCGACTTAGAACGTGCACAAACTTCTCCCAGCTCATGCCTTGATTGATTTTCTGGGAGTGAAGTGGAGTTTTAGAGTGGAAATAATAGATTGTTATTTGGAACACACGCATTTCATGTGTGTTCCGTTTCTACAGTAATCTGTGTAAACACATTGTTAAAACAGAAACGTTTTTTATATTCTAGTAGTAGATGACAAAATGTAGGCATAAACTATATAATGTATGAAGCCTGAAGTCCAAATATCAAAGAAACATTTTCACAAAAGGTACAAACATAACACAACAATTGCGCTTTCATTCAAAAATATAACTGCAGAAACAAAAAGCCGCCTTAACATGCGACATTGACACCCGTTTATTATGACTGCCTCTGTGGCATAATAGAATCGGCTGCCAACTGGGAATCAAAAGGTCGCGACTTTGAACCTGCACCACTCCGTTTTGAGAAGTAAACTGCTCTTAGTCTTACTATTTTTGAATAAAAGCATGCATTTGATTTCAGTCTGTAACAGCCGGTGTAATTTATGATCCTTGTAAAGGTTAGCTTTGTTTTTTTTTGTTTTTTTTTAATTCACTTTTCATTCTCTCAGTCGCGTTCAGAATTAATCCATACAACCCCATCTGACACGGCTGTTTTCACATAAAGACACGCTATAGCTCTGCAGTGTACTTGTGACTGCATTCTCGTACCAATGTTTGCGAAATGAATGTCTGCGTGCTCTTTTCGTGGCATTACATGTGTATTTTTTGAGCATGCTCAAACACAGGAACATATGTTGGTGTAAAAGTATAATAAAGCAAGTGCACTTTTATTCAAGACTACCTGTATAACCGAAGAAAAAAGAAAGCAAGTTATAGTAGGCGATTGATACAGCAGCTTGCATGGCGCAATGCTAAGAAGTGCTGATTTCCATTCCATGCTATATAAAATCATCACATTCAAATATTAACAGTTCCCACACACCCAGGGACCGTCCTTCCTACATTTAAGACACGTGTAACTGTTGCAGTGTACACACCTCTCTGTGCTATGGTTCCTATTACACTGAATGAGCACCTGACACTGTACTTTCTTTCCTGGGGGAAGGTCCCACATCAGGGAATTTCCAGTTCCTGCATAAATTCACACCCGATCTGACGCTGTTCGTTTTCAAATAATATTGCATTAGTGCGATGATGTTTTCACATATATTGTCTCTTTCTTTCAGGTGTGTAATAGAAACCACAGCATAGAGAGAAGTGTGTACATTGCTTCTTACAGGAAAAGGCGATGGAAAAAGTGCACTTGAATAAAAGTGCTCTTTTGTTATACTTTTACACCAACATATGTTCCTGTGTTTGAGCGACACGGGCAGATGGGGAGTTTCTGATGATTGCATATAGCGCCGAAGTTACTGCTCTTTACCATTCTCTCCTCTGCATGTCGTGGAGTACAAAAGAAACAGCATACAGCAACATGCAGGGACTAGCAGGAACACTCAATAAAACTGAATAAAAAGAAAATCAAGTGACGGTGAGATACGAAGAAGGTAGCTTCGCAAGCGTTTGTGTGTCAGAACCCTTTGATCGTTAGTATGCATCGTGGTACACTGCAGAGCTATAGCGCGTCATTATGTGAAAACAGCCGTGTCAGATGGGGTTGTATGGATTGATTCTGAACGCGACTGAGAGAATGAAAAGTGAATTAAAAAAAAACAAAAAAAAAAAACAAAGCTAACCTTTACAAGGATCATAAATTACACCGGCTGTTACAGACTGAAATCAAATGTATGCTTTTATTCTAAAATAGTAACCCTACAAAGACAAAAGGCAGAAGGTGGCATGGCTCTACCTAACTTCCAGTTTTATTACTGGGCAGCAAATATACAGGCTATAAGAACCTGGACAGAAATAGAAGAACATACTCGGGCTTGGACCGCAATAGAAGTAAAATCCTGCAGTACTTCTTTGTATTCCTTGCTCTGTGCTCCAATAAACACGCTATCGGCAATATACAAATAACCCAATTGTGCTCCACTCAGTTAGAATCTGGAACCAATGTAGAAAGCATTTTAAGACGGAGAAGCTTCTATCTGTGGCACCTCTGCAAGAGAACCACCTCTTTCAACCTTCACAAACATATGCAGTTTTAATATCTGGAAAAAATTTGGAATTAACTTGCTTAGAGATCTTTATATAGACAACGTCTTTGCATCCTGTGAACAGTTACATTCCAAATTTAACATTCCAGCTACACATTTCTTTCACTATCTTCAAATCAGGAACTTTGTTAAACAGAACCTTCCAGATTTTCCTCATCTTGCACCCTCATCCCTGCTGGAAAAAATATTGCTTAATCTCAAGGACTTAGGCTCCATCTCTACAATATATAAAATCATTTTACAATCCCCCCCTTTCAAAGATCCAAGAGGACACTTGGAAAAAGATCTCTCAATTAATATATCAGAAAAGGAGTGGAAAGTAGCAATGCAGAGAATTCACTCGAGCTCCATATGTGCAAAGCATACAATTATACAACTTAAAATTATATATCGAGCACATCTGTCTCGACTAAAACTCTCCAAAATGTTTCCAGGGCATGATCCAACCTGCGAACGTTGCAACCAAGTCCCAGCCTCACTAGGTCACATGTTCTGGGCCTGCACCAAATTAACATTGTTCAGGACAAAAATTTTTAATTACCTTTCAGATAGCCTTGGACTCACAATCCCTCCTAACCCATTAACAGCTGTGTTTAGGGTTCTTCCAGAGGGGCTTAAAGTTGAGAAAGACAAACAAATTGTGATTGCATTCACTACACTTTTGGCACGCAGACTTATTCTAATAAACTGGAAGTACCCAAACTCTCCTCTTTTAAGTCAGTGGGAAACCGATGTGTTATATTATTTGAAATTAGAAATAATCAAATACTCAGTTAGAGGCTCCGTACAGACTTTTTTCAGAACATGGCAGGATCTAATCAGTAATATTTTAAAATAAGTTCATAAAGCACAGAGAATTTATTAATTTAGGTATGTTTACAAGCCTTAAATTTAACGCGTTGGCTTGCTCTCTCTCTCAGGGGTGGGGATCGATCTGTTCTTAACTCAATTTTTCTTTTTGTAAAAATTTGATTGCTTTGTATGGATTGTAATAAAATTAATAAAAATAAAAAAAAAAAAATAAAGTAAAATAAAATAGTAAGACTAAGAGCAGTTTACTTCTCAAAATGGAGTGGTGCAGGTTCAAACTCGCGACCTTTTGATTCCCAGTCGGCAGCTGATTCTATTGCGCCACAGAGGCAGTCATAATAAACGGGTATAAAAGCGCAATTGTTGTGTTATATTTGTACCTTTTGTGAAAATGTTTCTTTGATATTTGGACTTCAGGCTTCATACATTATATAGTTTATGCCTACATTTTGCCATCTACTACTAGAATATAAAAAACGTTTCTGTTTTAACAATGTGTTTACACAGATTACTGTAGAAACAGAACACACATGAGATGCGTGTGTTCCAAATAACGATCTATTATTTCCACTCTAAAACTCCACTTCACTCCCAGATACTCAATCATGGCATGAGCTGAGAGAAGTTCATGCACGTTCTAAATTGGCGGGGGGTTGGAATAGCTGGCTGCTTCTAGCTTCTCTTTATCAGCACATTTAGAGGACAAAGGACGCTGGAGAGGTGTGAAGGGATTTAAGAAGCGATTTAAGGTGGGACGGATTTACGAGTTTTTTCATAGGCTCTGGTAATTCTAGTGTTAAATGAAAATGCACAAACCAATATTTTTTCAGCTTTATTTACTCAAAGAAATCTATAACTTCCAAGTGAAAGATATCACAGCTACAGTTCAGAAGAATTTTAAAAGATAAAAAGCAAGAAATACTGAGATCAATAAAGGATCACCCCCGTCCTAAACAATATTTGTAAACTCTATCACAGTCAGGGCAGCTGATGGAACGGTCCTTATGGATGACACTGCAGTTATGACCCACTGGGCTGGCTACTTTGAGCAGTTGTTCAATGCTGATCCTCTGGCTAGGACGTTGGATATCTCTGGGTTCACAGTTCTTGAGGCTGATCCTCCAATTAGCTGTGAACCACCCATCTCACTGAGATTGCACAGGTGGTGAACCAACTGAGGGGAGGAAAGGCTACAAGGATCTGTGGTATCCGGGGTGAACTTCTCCAGGCTGGTGGTAAGGCTGTCATCCTGGCATTGCAAGCAATCTTAGCTTTCATTTGGGAGACTGGCATCATCCCAACTGACTGGAAAACGGGACTTGTCGTCCTTATTTGGAAAGGGAAGAGTCATCGACTGGATTGCAGCAACTACAGGGGGATAACACTGCTGCTGGTGCTGGGTAAGGTCCTTGCTAGGGTAGTCCTCAATAGGATCCGTGATCACTTGTTCACCTACCAGTGACCGGAGCAATCTAGTTTTATGCCTAAGAAGTCCACCATTGACCACATCCTGGCACTGAGGGTACTCATGGAGCACAAACGCAAATATTGGCAGAGTTTTTTTGCAGCCTTTTTTCGAATTTTGCAGAGTGTTCGACTCGGTTGATCGAGCTGATGTGTGGGAAATCCTGAGAGATCGCAGGATTCCCTCGAGGTTGGTGGATATCATGGCCAGCCTGTACACTGGTACTGTGAGTGCTGTGCAGAGTAGAGGCAAGACCTCTGCAGTTTTCCCATTTGATTCTGGGGTTCATCAGGGGTGTGTTCTTTCTCCTACTCTGTTCAATGCTTGTGTGGACTGGGTGTTGGGCAAGGTCGTGGCATCTGTTGGTGAAGAAAGATTCATGGATCTTGACTTTGCTGACGATGCTGTGATCTTTGCAGTGTCAATGGAAGCTCTGATTGGGTAGTTCGAGAGACTAAGTGAAGTGTCTTGAGTGTCTGGGCTTGCGAGTGTCCTGGATAAAAACCAAGATCCAGGCCTTTAATGACCTCTTGGGCACAGCCATCAACAATGTTTCTGTTTGCAGAGAGAGTGTCGACCTTGTTGAGAGGTTTACTTACCTTGGCAGTGACATTCATGTTTCTGATGAATCTTCCTATGAAGTCAGTAGACGGATTGGGAGACCATGGGGGGGTCATGAGATTGTTGGATAGGAGTGTGTGGCGCTCCCGATATCTATGCAAAAGGATGAAGGTCCAAGTCTTTAGAGTTCCTGGTGCTTCCTGTCTTGTTATATGGTTGCAAGGCATGAACGCTATCCAGTGACCTGAGACGAAGACTGGACACCTTTGGTACTGTGTCCCTCCGGAAAATCCTTGGGTACCGTTGGTTCGACTTTCTGTCGAATGAGTGGTTGCTCATGGAATCCTGAATGAGGCATATTACCTGCATTGTGAGGGAGCGTCAGCTACGGTACTTTGGCCATATATGGGGTTTCCCCGAGGGTGATTTGGCTCGTAAGATCCTCATTGTTTGGGACCCAAGTGGCTGGTTGCCCACGTAACACCTGGCTGCGGCAGATAGAGGGTAATTTCTGGCGGGTAGGACTGGACCGTGTGTCTGCCAGGGGGGTTGTAAACTGGGATCCTGAGTTGTTTCATCACGTAGTGCGTGCGGTAACACACTGTACCAGTATATGCTCCCCAGCTTGACTTGACTTTCTGTCATTTGTAAGTAACCACCATTTCCACTGCAGATCATCGTTACTGGCTTCCACCTGTGATCAATTGTAATCAGTGTGATTAGTGAAGCATAAAAACAGCTGTTCCTGGAGCATTCCCTTACTTGGTAGTGCAACTGGTAGCAGACAATTGACTATGGGTGGCAAGCCACTTTCAAAAGATCTCAGGGATTGAGTTTTGGACAAACATAAGGCAGGAGATGGATACAAAAAAATCTCAAAGGCTTTATCAATCCCAAGGAGCACAGTAAAGTCCATAATAAAGAATTGGCAAGTGTTTGGTACTACTAAGACCCTCCCTTGATTCAGCCGTCCCTCCCAATTGTATGGAAGAAACTGGTAAGAGAGGCTACCAAGAGGCCAATGACCACTTTGAAGGAGTTACAGGATTTTATGGCAAAGAGTGGTCATTGTGTGCATGTGACAACAATTTCACAAGTGCTCCACAATTGTGGCTTGTTCAGGAGGGTCACAAAGAAAAAGCCATTTCTAAAGAAAGGCCACATTAAGGCTCGTTTGAGCTTTGCCAGAATGCACCTTGAAGATACTGATCTTAAGTGAAAATAGAAAAGGTCTTATGGTCAGATGAGACTAGGGAATCCATTCCCGGACATTTTTCATTCCCGCATGGAATGAAATTGCTGTAATTCCCGGGAAACCGGAAATGGCCAAGCTCGAATATATAGTGTGTAAAAGTGTAAAAACCGATCAAGAAATAACAGTTATAGTTGAAAATAATTAAGTGGCACGGTTTTTTGGCCCACGTTGTAGTGTTTTTCAGATTAATTCAGTCAACCAGCAGCAATCGTCAGTCTCCCTGCTCCGACTAAGACCGAGTATAGTGGACTGGGAGGAGTCTGCACTCGGCAGCTCACGAATGCCGGGACAGGGAAGACTTCATTGACGTTCAGTCAGACAACAGCTTTGAACAGCAACTTGAAATTGCAATGCGTCAGTCTGTTGCATCTGTATTATCTGTGCTAAGAAACTTGCCATCACAGAATGATGAAATGAAACTGGATACATCAGTAAAAGCTGAAATGGCGGTGTTTCAGAGCAATGGCAAGCGTGGGTAGTGTTTAGAACAAGTATATCAGTATCTGATCAGGTAGATCGCGTTGCATTCAAAATCATTTTATTTTTAAACGTTAGTCTATCATAAAGCCTTCTTATGGCATTTGCCACTTGATTGACATAGAGGGCTGTGAGTCTGAGATCTCTTTCCTTCTAACACACTGGTCATCCCACATGCTCCCATACAATCAGATTGTGATTCAGACTACGAATGCCATGAATCTAATTACACCAATCTACATTCTGTCAAATAAACGAACCACACACCGTGGCTTCGCCTCTGACGCTGACGTGCAGTGAGTGTGTACGCCTGAGCAGCCCAGAATTAGGGCGAAACACGTGTTGTGTAATCTTTGCATTATTTGACAGTAAAACTATGCAGTATATATCTATACTAATAAAAGGCAAAGCCCTAAGTGACTGACTGACTGACTCACTCACTCATCATTAATTCTCCAACTTCCCGTGTAGGTAGAAGGATGAAATTTGGCAGGCTCATTCCTCACAGGTTACTTAAGAAAGTTAAGCAGGTTTCATTTCGAAATTCTACGCATAACAGTCATAACTGAATCCTACTTACATACATATATATACGTCCATAGCCTGCAGCTGGGTCGCCGTGTGAGGCAGAGTTGCGTCCCCCATCACCATGACTCCCACGGAGTTGGCTTCCTCCCTATATTGCATCCCCCATCCCCATGCCTCCCACGTAATTAACTGCCTGCCCATATAAGGCCGTCTGTCAGCGGCAATCCAAGCTGTGAGAAAACTGGAAAAAGGAGGCGTGTCAGACGTCTTGGTACATTTTCTGATACAGCTAGACAGAAACAACTTTGTGATGCTGCCACCAAATACTCGCAGAAAAATCCACAAGTTAATAGACACGCTGTCGCTAAATACTCACATGCAAATCCACAAGTTCATACAGACGCTGCCGCTAAATACTCGCGGGCTAATCCACAAGTTCAAAGAAACTCTCTTGCCAAATACTCACAGGCAATTTCTCAAGTTCATAGACACACTGGCGCTAAATATTCGCAGGCAAATCCACAACTTAATACCGGGAATGCCTGTTAAACATCTTGGATTCACGAGTAGCGATTTGGGTAGTGAACACTTCGATGAATGAAACCTGTTATCTTTACAACGGATGACAATCGCGGAATGTAACTTGCACACAACACGTCCTCCAAATACAAACCTGATTGAAAGAAATAATGATAATCAAATCCTTGATGACAGCAACACTCATAACAGTGACAAAACAATTACATTGACAATTATGTTACATTATTTTTAAAATGTTTCCTTTTTCATAACTTCTTTAACACACTACTCCGCTGCGAAGCACAGGTATTTTGCTAGTGTGTATGTATTTATGTATATATATATATATATATATATATATATATATATATATATATATATATAATATAGCATTTTTAATGTAGGTAGATCATTTCGACCTGGTCATTTTAAAAGTAGCTCGCAAGTGAAAAAGTGTGGGCACCCCTGAACTAGATACATGTACTTATATGACAGCATGAACTGCTTGTAGATAAGGTTGGTCTTTTATTGATGTTAACATATTGCAGTAGTTTTATTAAAAATAAGTGTCCGTCGTTCTAAAACCGTTCACATGTGAGATGCCCGTGCACTGTGTCATCCCCGGGAGCCCCGGATTCCCGGGAATGACATGCGGGATTCCTGAATGCCCGGGAATGGTTTCCCTAGATGAGACTCGAACTATTGAACTGTTTGGCCTCAATACCAAACGGTACACCTGGCAGAAATCCAATGCAGCTTACGATCCACAACACACCATACCTAAAGTAAAGCTTGGAGGTGGCAGCATCCTGTTGTGGGGGTGTTTCTCTACCGCTGGGCCTGGGGCTCTCGTTAGGGTAGAAGGAAAAATGGATGGGGCAAAATACCGTCAAATTCTTGAAGAAAACCTGCTACCCTCTGCCAAAAAGTTGAAGATAGGCAGAATGTTCAGCTTTCAACACGACAACAACCCGAAGCACACAGCAAAATTGACCACACAGTGGCTGAAGGAGAAAATACCGAATGTCCTCGTGTGGCCCAGTCAGAGCCCAGACCTAAATCCCATTGAAAATCTGTGGAAAGATTTGAAGATGGCATTCCACCAATGCTCACCTTCAAATTTGACCGAACTTGAACAGTTCTGTAAAGAAGAGTGGGCAAATATTGCTCAGTCTAGATTTGCAAAGCTGATAGAGAAGTATCCCAACAGACTTCAAGGCTGTCATTAAAGTAAAAGGTGGTTCAACAAAATATTGACATTGGGGGGTGATCTTTTATTAAACTCTGTATGTCTTGTTTTTGGTTTTTTGTAATTTTTCTGAACTGGAGCTGTGATATCTTTCACTTGGATGTTATAGGTTGCATTGAGTAAGTAAAGCTGGGAAGAAATATTTCTGTGTATGTTTTCATTTTAAGGCTGTAAAGCAAGAAAAGGGAATATTTCGAAGGGGGTGATTTTTTTCTGTACCCACTGTGTATATAATAAAAATAAATCATGTATTTGTGGTCTTCAGGACAAAAACAACCTAGAGGCTACCTATCAGTTTTACTATATTGGTGGAACTTGCAGAGGCATCAGCTAAGTGGGCCAGGACAATGTGTATCTTGTCCGAGACGGATGTGTTAGTTGAATGTAGCTGTGGCACAAATTGAGCAGAAAAGGTTGGAACCTATCTCAGGCAAACATATGGTATCTTGTTGTGTGAATGTACAACATACATGCACCACAAAGATGAATTTGTCTGCTTGGGTTGAATGAGAAGTGAGGTGCATGTTGCTCCTACTTACTGGTTGCTCAGCAAGAGCAATCCTGCCCCTTTAGCGTTGGTCATGCTCCTCTTGGTGCCAAACCCAGCCACCTCTCTTTACCCTGTAACACTGGCTCTAACACAATCCTGTCTGTTTTCTTTACCTCTCTTTAAGTTTGGTTTTCATGCCTCTCTTTCTTATCTCTCAATCTGATCATCTCTGCTTCCTGCTCAGGCTTCTTTTATACTGCTAGACATGCAGGTGCAGTGATTGCTGACTCTGGGGCATTAACAGGGCAATCAGCTGAACCGTATACATGTGAATTTGCAATCAGCCGATCACCACATCAGCCTCCAGAGCCACTTCGCCATACTGCAATGCACCCTCGCACCCCACTGAAGTCCTAGCATTTCATATTTATTTAAAATGTGTATTGCCATGGACCTCTCTCTTCGCATGCTGCAAGCAGTGTGATACCTGGTAAATTCTGCTGAGATTCCCAGGCAGCCCTAACTAACGCTGTGTGCATCACCACTAGATAGCTACATTGATGATCTCTCTGGGCTCTTCACTTTGTTGTTTTTAATATCAAGGAGAGTAATAATTTTGCTCTCATATGCCTTTTCATTATTTTAATTTTGGTTTGATTTTGTGGTGGAACTTTTCAATAAAGTGCTTAATATTGGAGGTCAAACTGTTTTATTATCATGCTGATATTATATCTGGAACATGCAGGCCTGGGAGATTTATATGGTTGGAATGGGCACTGGGCTCCTCTCGTTCCAATCTCTTTACTCAGACTTCTTGTTTACACCTTTTTTCTTTTCGTTTACATGTAGCTTAGATCTGTCTTCAAGGCATGTATAATCTGTCTTCCTGCTCTATTACCATTCCATCCTGTTGTTCAATTTGGCTGTGTTCTTGGCTTCTTGAGTCAAGCCTATTTCTGATATTTATGCTGTCTTATGATGCTGTTGCTATGTCTGTTCCAATAGTATTGAAATTGGCTCCCAACATTCTCCACTTGCTCTATCCAATGCTTTGTGTTAGCATACTTGTATTTTTACAAGTGTTAAATTCACCTCAAACAATCCTAGTCATCAGCACATACAATACTGATTTGTTCACAAAACATATTTCATAGCAAGATTGCATTTTTCACCAAGTCTGGAGTTTGACCTTCTGTAAATTTTGTCTGCTAGCACCTTAAGGACTCATCAACTTCTGTTGGGGCTAACCCTTCTGTAGTTGCCCTCTGGTCATCCATCTTGCTTCCATTGTTGGTTTTGTAGCCTCGGAAGTCATAATGCCAAATGTATAACATAGTGGTGTGGTATTCAAAGCAACCAAGCTTATTGATATTATCAGTATTTTTTTGCTGTTCATTTGCTTCATGTTTTTTATGGACTTTTTTTGCTAGTTTTGACTTAAGAGTTCATGCCTTCCTTTTTGACAATGAGTTTTTCCTCCGCTGTTTTGGTTTTGATGCCTGGTAATTTTGTCTACCAGTTCTGACTTGTTTCCTGTCCTTTTGACCACAAATTCCTTCAGCCCCTATCTAGTTAAGAAAGAAAATATTTTCACCCCAGGTCAATCCTAATTTCAGTGAAGTTTTTGCAGGGTGTTTGTTATAATGTTACTATCAGTTGCAACAATTTTTACCCTATTGTTTTCTCATTGTTCATTGTCCTTTTTTTGCTTTAAAAACTTAATACTCTCTTTAGTTCTTTTACATCCTCCCCCAATGCTTTTAAATTTTCAATTTTAAAGCATTTTCTATAAATTATAATTTTCTCACACTGTTTGGCAGTATTTCATAACCTGTGTGTCCTGTACTTATAGAAGAAGATGACAAAGGGTTCCCAGAGTTTGTTTTGGGGATGAATGCCAGGAGTTTTCACTGCTGTGTATTTGGCTTTGCTAGTGAAAAGGCTAGTAGCTTGACCACTGCCATATGTGAAGCATATTCCATTCAAAACAGCAATGTCAGGCAATTTAGAGCCCACTTAAGGACTAAGACTGTTTCTGCCTCTTCATCAGTGTCACGTATCGCTCTGTAGCATGCCTTATCTTGTCATGTTTTTGGCTTCAGTGGCACTTGAAAAGGTCTTGTTTAGGGGCACACAGTTCTCTGAGTTTTATAAAAAAGTATTATATGGCAGAATATTTTGAATAATTAAAGAATAACAATACTGAATGAGTATTGCTACAGGACAGCTGTGTCAAGCATCAATCCCTAACATAGAGATAAGACCAAATTCCTAAATCATCAATAAACGTATGAGTTAAGTACATTTTTGCTTTAAATATTCAATAGGTCTGTTTTTCTTTTCAGGCAAATCGCAATTGCATAGCAGTTGCTTCAGCACATGACATTCAAGAGCTTGATATTTCTGCAATTTTGGCTACCCAGATTTTAACGTGGGCTGATGATGAAGTAGATATGGAAAATAAAACGTAAGTTAAATTATGCGGTCTTAAATAATACTTATTATAATCCCTTTAGCACCAGTTTCAAAAATCTGAATTCCATTTGAGCATCCCTGACCCCTAAGAACATAATGCCAGACCAACAAAATGTAGAAACATAAAAACATATTGGAGACAGCCCTGATGAAACAGTATGGTGGTATTTAGTGCTTTTTTATGTCCAAAATCACTATTATAGTTTGAACATCTTCATAGTGATAGGTCAACGGAAGTACATGAGATCTTGGCAGTGTTCAAGAAACACTGTTATTATTATTGTATTATAATTTTAATGTGTGTAAGCAGGTCCAATCAGGATTTTTTGGGCCAGTACCGATTACTGATTTCATATTACTAGAATTGACCGATTCCAATACGAATTACCTTTTTTCTTTCATTTATTCTTTTATTTTTTTTCCCCACTAACCTCCTGAATAATCAGAAATTTAGGAGACTAATATTTTATATCAGGGGTCCTCAATCACGGTCCTGGAGAGCCGCAGTGGCTGCAGGTTTTTGCTCCAACCCAGTTGCTTAATAAAAAGCATTATTGCTAAAGTAACACCTCTGCTTCACTTTAGTGATTTTGAGCCCTTATTGCTTAATTTTGTCTTAAACAGCTATTTTAATTGCTCCTTATTATCAATAACATGCAAATGACAAGAGAGAGCAGCATTTCTCCATTTAGCTTATTTACATCTGTGTGTATTTATCTGCACTATTGGGTTTAATTAAATACTTGGAAGAAAAATGAAGAGAAAAAAGTGAAGGACTTAGAATTACTCGTCCATTTTAGCCTTCAAATCATTTGCATGATAGAAAGGGAAAGAAAATCTAGGATATGACAATGACCTGACATAGCAGAGTTAATTTAATTTCATAGCTTGTTAGTGCTTTATTGGCAAGAATTGCTTTCTAATTAAGCAACCAGGTCAGAACAAAAACCTGCAGCCACTGCGGCTCTCCAGGACTGGGATTGAGGACCCCTGTTCTATATTAAAGTGGTACGTTTGCTTTTAAACTGCAGCTGTTTGATTTTATTAACAAAATGAAATTCTGTAGGCTTTTTTATTTAATGACCATAAAAATACAAAAATTAATGAAATCTCCTTAAATACAGTGCATCCGGAAAGTATTCACAGCGCATCACTTTTTCCACATTTTGTTATGTTACAGCCTTATTCCAAAATGAATTAAATTCATTTTTTTCCTAAGAATTCTGCACACAACACCCCATAATGACAACGTGAAAAAAGTTTACTTGAGATTTTTGAAAATTTATTAAAAATAAAATAATTGAGAAAGCACATGTACATAAGTATTCACAGTATTTGCCATGAAGCTCAAAATTGAGCTCAGGTGCATCCTGTTTCCCCTGATCATCCTTGAGATGTTTCTGCAGCTTAATTGGAGTCCACCTGTGGTAAATTCATTTGATTGGACATGATTTGGAAAGGCACACACCTGTCTATATAAGGTCCCATAGTTTACAGTTCATGACAGAGCACAAACCAAGCATGAAGTCAAAGGAATTGTCTGTAGACCTCTGAGACAGAATTGTCTCGAGGAACAAATCTGGGGAAGGTTACAGAAAAATTTCTGCTGCTTTGAAGGTCCCAGTGAGCACTGTGGCCTCCATCATCCGTAAGTGGAAGAAGTTCGAAACCACCGGGACTCTTCCTAGAGCTGGCCGGCCATCTAAACTGAGCGATTGGGGGAGAAGGGCCTTAGTCAGGGAGGTGACCAAGAACCCGATGGTTACTCTATTAGAGCTCCAGAGGTCCTCTGTGGAGAGAGCAGAACCTTCCAGAAGGACAACCATCTCTGCAGCAATCAACCAATCAGGTCTACGTGGTAGAGTGGCCAAATGAAAGCAACTCCTTAGTAAAAGGCACATGGCAGCCCGCCTGGAGTTTGCCAAAAGGCACCTGAAGGACTCTTGGACCATGAGAAGCAAAATTCTCTGGTCTGATGAGACAAAGATTGAACTCTTTGGTGTAAATGCCAGGCGTCATGTTTTGAGGAAACCAGGCTTCGCTCATCACCAGGCCAGTACCATCCCTACAGTGAAGCATGGTGGTGGCAGCATCATGCTGTGGGGATGTTTTTCAGTGGCAGGAACTGGAAGACTAGTCAGGATAAAGGGAAAGATGACTGCAGCAATGTACAGAGATATCCTGGATGAAAAACTGCTCCAGAGCGCTCTTGATCTCAGACTAGGGCGACGATTCATCTTTCAGCAGGACAACGACCCTAAGCACACAGCCAAGATATCAAAGGAGTGGCTTCAGGACAACTCTATGAATGTCCATGAGTGGCCCAGCCAGAGCCCAGACTTTAATCCGATTGATCATCTCTGGAGAGATCTTAAAATGGCTGTGCACCGACACTTTCCATCCAACCTGATGGAGTTTGAGAGGTGCTGCAAAGAGGAATGGGTGAAACTGGCCAAGGATAGGTGTGCCAAGCTTGTGGCATCATATTCAAAAAGACTTGAGGCTGTAATTGCTGCCAAAGGTGCATCGACAAAGTATTGAGCAAAGGATGTAAATACTTTATGTACATTTGATTTCTCAGTTTTTTTTATTTTTAATAAATTTGCAAAAACCTCAAGAAAACTTTTTTTACGTTGTCATTATGGTGTGTTGTGTGTAGAATTCTGAGGTTAAAAATGAATTTAATCCATTTTGGAATAAGGCTGTAACATAACAAAATTTGGAAAAAGTGATGCGCTGTGAATACTTTCCGGATGCACTGTATATACTTTTTTTAACTAATTAAACATGAACATAAAATATTTATCAATAATACTTATAGCATAAAAACCAAGTTTAATTATTTTCATAATTCATCCATCCATCCATTATCCAACCCGCTATATCATAACTACAGGGTCACGGGGGTCTGCTGGAGCCAATCCCAGCCAACACAGGGCGCAAGGCAGGAAACAAACCCCAGGCAGGGCGCCAGCCCACCGCAGTCTTCTCACAATTAAAATCCATAATTCTGATAAAATGTTGTTAAGGTGTTTATCAAAAATCTACAAAACTAACAAGCTTAAGAAGTTTACAATTAAAAATGATAAATTTGGCTTGTAAGCTAACAGGCCTGTTGTTTACTAAGCAATTAGAGCAAATTATTTTTTAATCTGCTTTATTCTAAGCCGAAATTTAAACTGCTGTACTAGACACAATCTCACTCACTGTCCACAGTCAGATGAGGTGTGTCAATTTTAATTAAATGACAAAATGAAAAGGTCTGAATTCATTAAACCAGGTTTTCTTTAAATTTTTGCTGAAGGCTCTCTTTTCTTCAACTCCAACTGCAGCAGAATATCGTGCAATGTATTTCCTCCATTTTTCTCCAATCTAAGGATGACTACAAAGGTTCCCTTGTCCTTTACTGCATTATTTTTAATGTAACAATATTCCAGCATTTTCTCTCTCTTTCCTAAAGTCTTTCTGACTGCTCTCTATTTACAGGTGGTTTCAGCAGCAAAACTACAGTTGCATTGCCTTAAGTACCGTAATATTTTTCATGAAGGTAGCTCTACAAGTACATACCATATTACCATAAAGTCTGGAGAAGCAGATGCTAAAAATATAATTTTTTTCTGACAATTAAAAAGAAAATTGTCAAATTTAGATCAGCTGCCGATCAATCTGAGAATCACTAATTTAAAGTGTGTTACATTTCAAATATGTCACCAGTTTAAATAAATATGAGAAACTATCTTAACTTTCCATCATAGCTATTAAAGCAATATTTTGATTTTTTTTTTCTTTTCTGTTAAAATACAAATAGAAATGATGATTTCTTGGTTATTCATGCCCGTGAAGATTATGCGTCTGTGCAGGGCACTACTCCATATACTCCTAGTAGTCCTGGGACACCAATTAACATGCCTTGGTTGGGAAGCATGCAGACAGGAAGAGGAGCATCAGTGGTACGTATTTCTTTAAAGCATCAAAATTGTAATTTTGTCATACTATACAATGTAAAATGTATTATGTTGTACTATGGAAAATTTGTTACAGGTTTTGCTTATGATCTCAATGTATCTAAAAAAAATCACGCAACAGTAATAATAGCTGTGTGGTATGAATATGAACCCTACAAATTGCAGAAGTAGTCTTCCCAAAACAATTGTTTATTATCATTTTTTAATTCTTGATGGAAATCTTGAATTAAATGTAAGTGCAATAATAATAATATGATAATGAGAATTATGAGCATGAATTACAACAGCACCACATAAGATTTCATATTTTCCCCATGTCTGCATAAGTTTTATTCTCATATCCTCTAAATGCATATGTGATTAATTGTCATATCTGAAATTTGCCTTTTGTGATGGTGGATTTTTGCTTCAGGGTGCCTAGAAATGAAATGACATCCAGTCTAGGGTTAGTGTCTACTCTTTTCATAGTTTGGATGCTGTGGTAGTGGCCGTGGGATGGAATTTGCACTGCTATGAAATTCAATAGGCAAGTGCTGGTAATGCAATAAAAGAAAAATAACATTAATTAAAAAATGAGTTAATGTTGCATTCAACACTTTTAATATACTTCAGTTTTGTCTTTATAGGTCAGGCTACTTGAAAGTGGATGTGTTGTTTTCAATGGCTGTTTAGTACTGGATTCTCACCGTTAAGCACCATAATCCCATAGACATTAGACAGAGAAATGCCATATGCGCTGCTGTCATCTTTTGCTAAATGAATAGCAATCTTTTTAATGCCCAATGCTTGCTGGGATAGGCTCCAGCTTCCCCGCAACCCAGCTCAGGATTGAGGTTTTGAAAATGGATGCAGGTTTAAGCACTTGTACGTAGCCTTTATCACTGACATAAAGTAAAATTTCTTACTGTACCATTTTATCTGTAGAAGAACAAAATCAGTGAAAGACATGGTGTTTGTAGGGCTTTATGATGCACTTCATATTCCACAGGTTCATAAAAGTTTTGTCTGCGGTCTGTTTTTAGTACAGTTCTCCATCTTTGTTGTTATTTATTTATTTATTTATTTTGTTAAGCAATTAGACATGTGTATCAGTCCGGATCTTGGTTTAAGCTGTTACACTTAATTTTTGACAGTGCCAAATAGTGTTTTATCTTGTCACTGTTAAACATTGCACAGGAACAACTGCATTTAATAAGGGTTCATTAAGAAAGGTCAAGATTACTAATGGTACCCATTTTGTAAGGGTCATAGCAGGCTATATAATCTGGATTTAAATATTTAAGTGGCAATGCAGTAGGGCTGTCAGATAAAATGTCTTTATTCCAAAATAATTCAAATGTATTTAAAAAGGTCTTATTCAAAGGCAAAAGCTGATATTCGATTATAAAAGAACAGTTGTTTGTTTTTCCTGCACTAATTTTGGCATTGAATTACTGCAGACACACTCTGCAAAGCTGCAGTATTTTGCAGATCTGTTTTTGCACTCCACTTTCATGATCAGCCATTTTGTAATTATGAATAGTTGGCTTGTTACCTTTATTAGTAAAACTTACAGCCTAGACCCTTTTACAACATAATGTTTTTTTGATCACACAAATATACCTGGAGCAATTTTTGTAAATGCTTTGCCAGTGTCCTGGAAAAGGGAAGTAAACAAATTAATTATAGTGAAGAAAGCATAGTCAGTGGCTATTTAAACTAGAAAAGAACACTGGGTTTGGAGTAGCCCATGTTTAAAAGTAACGTACGGTATCAGAGAGTAATACTGGTTTAAAAAAATACAACATTTTGAAATTACAAAGCAAAAGAAATAAACATGCATTGAATAAACTAAAAATTGTGTATATTTGTAAAGCATTAAAAATAAAATAAATCGTTTGTAGTTCCAGAACATGTAGTTGCATAGAGCTGTAACGTTAAAGCAGTAACAAAACCTTACTGAATCCAATAGGTGGGAAAAGAGTCTCATATACTATAATTGTACAAGAAGGGCCAAAGCAGACTGTACTTCCTAAGGAGACTCAGGTCTATTGATGTGTGCAGAAAGCTGCTAGAAATATTCTTATCAGTCCATAGTAGCCAGTGTTGTGTTCTAAGCTGCAATCTCCTGGGAAGCAACCTGAGCTCAGAAGATGCACAATGCCTGAACAAATATTGAATGCCATCTTGAAAAATCCCCTCCATCCCTTCCATGAGGTACGTTCTTGGAGCACTTTTAGCCACAAGCTCATTCCATCACTGTGTGTTAAGAGGCGCCTCTGGGAATCTTTTATGTCAACTGCTGTCAGGAAATTCAGTGCTTCCTCCTGACGTACTCTATAAGTTCATTTTGAAATTTCTGTACAATATACAGTACATTTATATATTTATTTTATTGATTGATCGATTGGTTGTATTATTTGTTATAAGTGTCTGTATCCTTGTTTTTTATATTTCTTCTGCTTTATGCCTCTGAACTTCCCCTTTGGATTAATAAACTGTATTCTATCTAATATGATAAATAGAAATGTGTTTATTTAGGAACAGGATGCAAGGTCAAACATCCACAGTCGCCTCAACAGTTATTGTAACCTGTAGTAAAGAAGAGTATATAAGATTACCAAAAAAAAATACCTTCTGGTGAATTACCTTAATCTTGCACTGACAAAACAAGAAAAATCCAGCCCTTATTTAAAGTAATTTTATTCTGAGAAAAAATATTCATCATCAAAAAACAATTAATTTAAATAGGGCATTTCATCTTTGTGCAGACGCACAGCTAAACAAATGAAGGCACAGTACATTGTATATCATTGTGTTGTCTAACTGACAACAGAGCAGAAGAGAAGGTTACGTACATATTGGGTTATTAGCGCATCAAAGAAAACTACATATTTTTACAAGGCAGAGATGCTTTACTTTTACAGAGCTAACTAAAAAGATTACAATATGCAAGCTTTCGAGGCAACTGAGTTGCCTTAAAAGCTTGCATATTGTAATTTTTTGGTTAGCCAATAAAAAGTGAAATTGTGCTTGGCTTTTCTCTACATTCATACCCTAGTATTACTTTTCCAGAGCTGTAAATGAGAAAAAAAGTCTTATAGGTTTTTGATTTTTCCCTGAAACCCTTTATGTATTACTTGTTTCTTGCTGGACCTATTATAAGCCATAAAAAAGTTTTAAATCAGTTATGTTACTCCACCACCTGAATGCATTGCAATTAGTGAAGTTTGTACAGGCAGATAACTGCAAAAGTGAGAAAGAAAGCTTAGACTATCAAAAAGCATTCTAACTGTTTTTAGTGAATCTAGTCATTTCACTCTGCTCATAAGCAAAAACTGAATCTGTTTTATTTACAGACAGCTTTTTTATTCATGATAAGTATAATTTTTAAATTTAAATAATAAATGTAAATAAAATTTCGAATATTATGCCCTATGGCTGGTCATAATTGAAAAACATTGTTTGTTACTAAATTTCATTTGAATGCTAGTTCTTTTGCCACAGTCAATCTTTTTGTTTTTTTAGCCTGCTGTCTTGGTAGTATATTCTCCTCAGTACTCTTTTTCCAATTGTCTTCAGAATCTCCTAATGTTAGAGGTTAATATCAGTCTTATGACAAGTGGGAATCTGGGAGATACATAAATGTAACATTCCAGTAAGCTAATTAAATTAAGCTAATTCATTCCAGTAATTTCAGTGAGCTGATACTCTCTTTCAGCACACTGGTAAAGCTTTTGAAAGCTAAAAAATTAAAAATATATAAAACTGGATAATCATATCACAAGTACACTCCTTGTTGTACAGTATAACAATAACGCTGTTCCTTAAATTATACAAATTATATGCTGATAAATGTATTTCAGTGTAATTATTAAACACACTTCTCTATATAAATGTGTACACTGATTTATTTATTTGTTCATTAAACCCTTAAACAATTTCTTTTATAATTTAATTGGCAGATAAGAGAGTACAATATAACTTTGTTGTCACTGAAGTTTATGTTTAAGTCAACATGGGTTATGTTTCTTACTTTATAAGCATCAATTTAATAATTAGATGCTTGTTTTCACGTCACCTGCGCAGTGATATTTCAATTCTATTTGTAGTATTAGTGGTATTGTAGTGGTTTTAGTATTAATTGTAGTTTTAGTTTTTATTTTATAAAATTCTTATTTTTATTTTGCTCTAGTTTTCAGTGGAGTCAACAATTTTTATTTAGTTCTGTGCTTAAAATTTTAGTTTTTATTTAGTTCTGACTTTTTTTTTACATAATATTAGTACAATTTTAGATTTTTTTTCTGTTGCAAGACTACAGATACCTGCCTACACATATTTCAATGCAAGTTATGTTTCAGTCAACAAAATACACTCACAGTTCATAATGCCGTTAAACACAGCTTGACTATCAATGACCAAACAGATTAAGTGGCCTAATGAGTACAGTCAGCAAGATTAAATGATTCAAACCAAGAAACAAGCCTGTGCAAGCACGTTGCTGTTAAGCTATAAACAAGCATGCATTTCGAGAGATTTATTCATGTTGCAATGACGTCCATTGCACAGATAGTCACACAGTGAAAATATTCGCTTGATCAGTATACTGCTGCTGGATTATGTGAATTTCCCCTTGGGATTAATACAGTGTCTATCTATCTATCTATCTATGAACACCTGTAATGCAGGTGCACACTCCGGGTCCTAGGCACTATGAAAGGCACCAACAGACTGTATGTTTACGAATTCTGCTGCCAGTACTGAAGCAGTGACGTGCGGTGAGGTTCACGGCTGGTGAGACATGGACTCCTTCAGAGTCAGATTTACAAATATATGGTAGCATGCACATTGACTACTGGTTATATTTAATATCTCATTAGCATTCTTTACACACACATAGGTAAGGCACATATTTGGCTAAGAAAGAACGTCACATTTATAACGGCATTGCAATTCCTCAATTATTACTCATTCAATACAAATGAAAGTATAGAGTAAAGAACAAAAAAACATGGATTTCAATTTTGACCTTAATTGAAATATTTAGTTGTTTTTGAAAGCTTTTAATTCCGTGGCTTTAATCAATGTTAACACAGACTGTTCAACAAAAGGATAACAAGAAAAACAAAAGAATATTTTATTTAATGTCAAAATTTAGTTTTTAAATATTGGATTTTTTCCCTTCGTCTGATCCTATTTTTTTTTATAAAATTGAAATCCATGTACCTATCTCTTTCCATGAAAATCTCTGTCACTTTCTTGTAAAAGTCCTCCTTATTTTCCTTTAGTTTTAAAAATCTTAAACTTCCATTTTGGCAGTCTGTCACAACAAAAAATAAAATCAAACGAACCGCTGCAGTGCACTTGACTTTCTGATATCTAACTTATTGGCATCTGGAGCATCTGCATAGAACAACAGCAACAAGCACCTGTTGGGCTGATATCCGCCCCCTTCGGAGCGGCACGGTCTGCCTCACCTTCTGCCTTTTCACTGTGGTTTTATGTCCGATCAGCAAGACTAAATATGTCACACACTTTCATTAAAGATATTAGCCAGACTGTGGAAGTCAAAGTGTATAATAAACATGTCTGCAAACATTATATTTGTGATATCTCCCTTGTGTTTGATTGGGAAATGTGCAGATTCAGAGATTTTGACTAGAAAAATGATCAAAATTATTGGAATCATACAGAATACAAATTTATAGCACAGACCAGTGGACAAATTTATTTTATGTTATCATTATTAGTTTTTTTACTTTTCATAATGGCCCCCCACCGCACGTCCCTGTACTGAAGTGCTGGGCTTCCACTAAGTACCAAGTACTGATCCAGCTGGTCCTGCACTAAAACTCAGAGATCACAGCATAGTAAACAGTGCAACATAACTGAATGCTCAGGGCAACCTACAAAAACCCTTCTGCATGACTGAACTGAATTGAACAAAAATGCTATTGTTGTTTTTTCGTTTTTACTCAATTTTCATTCTCATTTTAGTTCATTCACTTATCACTAATTTTTATTTTTATTTAGTTTTAGTTTCTCTGTTTGTCTTAATTTCAGTTCTCATTCTTGTAAAACGAAAAACAATATTTTTTGTTCTAGTTCTCGTTTTTGTTAGGAAAATGTCATTGCTGCAGTGTACATTTAAGAGAGTGACAAACATCAGATATCTGTGTGGTTTATTGAAAAAAAAATAACTCCATACACTTCATGGTTTTATTGTGACAACTGTGTTTTTTGGTAGAGGGTATTGCAGCTTATTTTGTTGCAATTACAAATTTGCCAACTGGGAGAATGTTTTTATATGATTTTTACTGCTGTTTAGTATATCAGGAAGCTGGCTTTGTTTCTTGTAACAAAAGTGTTGAGCATGGTGTGTAGTGGGTGTTCCATTACCTTAAGATACAATGCTACATATTATGGTACAACTGTGAAGGTAGAAAAAGAAGGTGAAGATGATGGCCAATACTGCCTCACATCTACATGACAAACAGGTCAGGTCAGGGAATGTGCACTGATACAGCATGTTGCCGCATCCCCACACAATAAAACAGCTCAGGATTCCGGTTGGTAAACCCCATGGCAGACACGCGTTCCAGTGCCACCCTCCAAAAATGACCATCTATCTGCCACAGCCAAGTGTTATGTGGGCTTCTCCTTGGCCTGATCCAACCGCTTGGGTCCTCGGCAATGAGCTGGATCAGCCTCAGGAAAATGCACCACATGGCCTCATTTGAGACTCTAAGCATCCACTCATTTGAGACAATGTCAAACCAGCGGCACCCAAAAATTCTCCAAAGAGAACAATACAGGAGGAGTCCAGTCTTCGTCTTAGGTCACAGGATAAGCGTTCATATCTCGCAAACGTGTAGTAAAACAGGAAGCACCAGGACTTTAAACATTTGGACATTTGTCCTTTTGCAGAGATATCAGGAGTGCCACACACCCCTTTCCAGCGGCCTCATTACCCCTCATTCTCTCCCAATCTGTCTACTGACTTCTCAGGAAGAGTCACCAGAGACATGAATGTTGCTGCCAAGGTAAGTAAACATCTCCGCAAGGTCAACATTCTCCCGGCAGAGAGACACAGTACTGATAGCTATGCCCAAGAAGTCATCCAAGGTCTGTATCTTTCTGGTTTCTATCCAGGACACTTGCAAGCCCAGACACTCGGATTCCTTGCGTAGTTTCTCAAGAGCCCCAATCAGAGCCAGCATTTTTGGCAAAGTCAGGATCAGTGAATCTTTCTTCACAAACAGATGTGCCGTAGCTACCGGACCTCATAACCTTCCCAAACACCCAGTCCATGCAAGCACTGAACACAGTAGGGGCAAGAGCACACCTCTGAGGAATCCCAGAATCAACTGGTAAAAACACAGAGGTTATGCATCTGCACAGTACTCACAGTACCAGTGTACTGGCCGGCCATTAGATCCACCAATTTTGGGGGAGATTCTGCAAAGTTGTGCAATGTCCCATAGGGTTAAACGCTTTACGAAAATGGACAGAGGCTTCAAAAAAAAAAACCCTGCCAATATTCGCATTTGTACTTCATAAGAACCCTCAGTGCCAGGATGCAGTTGATGGTAGACCTCTTGGGCATAAAACCAGACTGCTCTGGTCACTAGTAGGTGAGCAAGTGTTCATGGATCCTATTGAAGACGACCCTAGCAAGGATCTTACCCAGCACCAAGAGCAGTGTTATCCCCTGTAGTTGCTGCAGTCCAGGAGATTACCCTTCCCTTTCCAGATAGGGAAAGCAAGTCCTGTTGCCAGTCAGTTGGGATGTGATCTGTCTCCCGTATGGAAGCAAAGATTCCTTGCAATGCCAGTAGGACAGCCTTTCCACCATCCTGGAGAAGTTCACCCCAGATACCAAAGATACCTTCAGCCTTCCCTACCCTCAGCTGGTCCACTGCTTGTGCAATCTGTAAGATTGGGTGGTTCACAGCTAATTAGAGGATCAACCTCAAGAACTGTGGACCCAGAGATGTCCAGTGTCCTAGCTCGGGAATCAGTTTTAAACAACCCAACGGGTCACAACTACAGTGTCATCTGTAAGGACCATTCCATCACCCGCCTTGTTTGCGATCCTCCAAGGAACAGATTCGGATGTGTGTAATGCTTCGAATGTAAGTAGGATGTGGGTCAGTAGACCACAGATGGTGTGTCACTTGCTCACTGATTCCTCTAATAAACGCCTCAATATCTGTCCTCAGAACCCTTGCAGGTGTCCTTCCCAATTTCCGGTACAGAACAAGTTTCCATCAAGCCATGTGCTGCAGCTCCTCTTGATGATATCCAAGGTGCCCTGCAAGCTGAAATACCTCTTTCTGGGAACACCAGCAACACCACCACAACCCTCAGCGTCTTTCAGGGTCTTGTCACGGAAGTCCTCCCACATTACATCAGGATCGGCAGTCACACCCAAGTCTGCAAGTTCCTCACACAAACTGCATGCAGATTATTAGAAACAGCCTTATCTTGGAGTCTGGTCAGGTCCAACCTCATTCTCATAGTAGATGGTAGCCTACTGGACCCAAGCTGGATAATTTAGTAGCAACAAGTAGTCTGTGGTCAGTATTGCAGTACCAAGTACAATGATGCAGCGTAAGCTGCTGGAACCGGGATCCAGTGACCCGCAGCATATTACACGACAGTCGCCAGACCCATGTGGACAGACACAATCCTCATTGCCAGCCGTGTCAGTGCTAGAGGTTGCATTGAAGTCACCCATGGCCAGAATGGTGTCACCTCACAGGCACCCATCAATCACCGAGCGCAGCAGAGCTACCCCCACGGAAAGCAGAAAGGAGTCCTGTCTGCCATTTTGGAGCTTTGTGAAGTTTTCATGGTGGCTGGAGTGCCAATCCTGCCACCAACCCTCAAGTTTTGCCTGTTAACTGGAGGACCACTTGCGAGCCGGATGCAGTTTAATAAAATACCCCAGACAAAAAAAATTAAAAGCTAGCTAGGGGAAAAGGTGCCTACTCAGTCCACACAGGCGTCATCTTGCTAGACATAAATTTGAATGTTCACATGCAGCTGAGTAGTAGCCTACAGGTCCTAAAACTATTGTAGTGTTTGCTTCAGCAATTGAATTTATATAAACACATGAGTACTGTAGAAAATACATGATATAATGGCAGTAGAGGTCCATCTAACTTTGTTTTGTTAATGTTAAAATTTGTTTATGGTGGTGGTATATTTTGTGTGCTGTATGACATAAAGATAAAACTACATTTTTTATCTTCAAAACTTTTCTCTCCATTTTTGAAGGGTCAATTACAGTTACAAGCAGTTACAAAATGAATTGACTGAGCACCTAAAAATAATGTGGAGATGCAATAAACTAGGGAAATAAAGTACTACAAACCATTGACAATTATTTAGATGTTGTTATTGCAGATTGCTGCTAACAAAAAATAAATTTGTGATGCGATTTAATGTATGCCTACAGGTTGCCTTCTGTAGTCTATGAGAATCAGTGCTTGAAGTGTGTTTTCCTCTTTTGCATTACTGGTAGTAAATATATGTATACCTGTGCACACCACATCTTCTCAAAATAATTAACACCAATCCCTTGACCCCAATTCCCATAGAAACTGTTTTATATAAGACAATTGAGACTTTGAATAGGACCCCCATCTCTGCCCCAACCCTTCTTTCTGAAATTATTTTTATATTTCATCACATGTTTGGACTTTGAAGAGGGACCTTTTTCCCCATCCCTACAATCATTGAAGAAACCTGTGAAGCAGGGTACCAGCAGTTATAATAAGGTAGCCATAGATTAACCATTAAACAAAATAAGCACATACTTAATGCACCAAGGGAATAAAGGGTACCACAGAATTTCAAAATAAAGGTAGATGGAAACAAAGTATAAATAAAGCTATAAGCAGGCCGCAATAAGAATTATTTTCTTAGATCATTTAATCCATGTGCAGTCGTGGCAAAAAGTTTTGAGAATGACACAAGTATTGGTTTTTAAAAAGTTTGCTGCTTCAGTGTTTTTAGATCTTTTTGTCAGATGTTCCTAAAGTATACTAAAGTATAATTACAAGCATTTCATAAGTTTGCTGTAAATGCAACATCTCACATTTGACTTATTTTAACAAGTGATAGTTAAGCATTTTCGTTAAACAGTGACAGTTTCCAAGTATTCAATCTTTTTGTATAATGCATTGAGTCTTTACTATTTTCCAATGTGAATCCTATTAATAATGATATCTGATGTATATTATTACTATTAATACTCTTTTTCATATGAAGCTTAAAAAAAATCTAAACATATACAATGCATTTGTGTAATTAGTAGGAAAGTACAAAACCAACATCCAATAATGGACAATATTTAAAGCAGAGCACAAGAAACTCTGTCATCACTTAATCATAATGTAACAAAGTCACAATTCTTTCTCTGTCAATAGGTCATAGAGTTCCAGTAGGGGAGCAAATCCTAAAATGCTTTCCTGGAATGGGGGGTCTCAAAGTGTTTAACATCAGTAGACATATAGCGAGCCATACTGTGCTAGAAGATATTTTATGGTCACAGCTATGCATTATTTTATATACCGTAAACATGTCAGTATTTCCTGTGGTACCACAAAACATTTTGCAATTTTTAGACCATATTCATATAAGCAGGTATTGAATGTTTCTTTACCCACTATGTTCCTTATCTTCCCTCCACCTTTTCAGTTAAAACATTTCTGTTTACCTCTGTTTCCTTTACATGCCTCTTCCTCTGTGTTGCTAGTCATTCATTGTTCAGGAAAATACAGCTAAATTAAATGGAATCAGAAAGGATTTGGCAAAAAAGGAGGTAAGATTATAGTCCAAGGAGCATTTAACACTCAGTTTTGTGTAGAGAATGTTGTAAGTAACGAGGTTTCCACATGTTTGGTGTAAAGATTGAAATAAACCACATGAGTTATGATCTTAATGAATTAAGTTGCTGCTATCAGTGTATGTTTTCATGTGTGCTTTTTTCTGTTGCAAAATGTACATTTTTAAAGACTTCATCAGTGTGTGTTTCTTTTTGGGCAACGTTACATTTGTTTTCTTCATTGGTGGTATTTTTGGTTAACACTAAGAAACAGACCTACTTCACTAAATAAACAGCAAGCATATTTTAACAAAACGTATTGCTTTTTTCAAACAGATGATTAAAAGAAATATAAGCAATGCTAGAAGGATGACATCCCATCCAACGTTACCTTATTGTAAGTTTATTGAATTTGTTATTACATGAAGAAAAATAATTAACAGTTTTAGTAAAACTACAGTTGTCACTTTTAGTGTATATTAAAGTATGTTCTGTAATATTAAAAAATGCTACATTTCTTATTTTAAAATATGTGCTAAGTGTATGTGTAAACTTAGAAAACAGCCATCAGACTATTGATTGTGAGATACTGTATAGTATTTGTTACTAAAATAGTTATACTTGTCCCAGTTTCTAAACGAGTGGCATGGATCTTCAGTCATTTTGTAATGAGCAAAGTGGCTAATTCTATAGTTTGTTGTACATTTAGTGATAGTTCTATTTTAGGGAGAGAACAAACACCAGTAAATTTGAATATGTAATTTTATACTTTAAATAATATTTTAACTGAAAAGTGACACATATCAGTAATATATGTGAGATATCAAATAACATTTTAGTTGTTTTCATGATAATGGAAAACTGAAACAGAGTCTAAACTTAGTTTGTAAAATAATGCATTCACAGCAGTTTTTACAAGTAATACCCATTTTACATAAAGTTTAGAGTGAATTTAAGGCTTGGTTCCAGAATAAATTTCTGAAATCTTTTTTCCTAACCAAACTCAGTTATGGTGGGGAAGTTGCCAAAAAATGTTGTGGAAAACACTCTTGAAATTTAATTCATTGGATACATCTACCTTTGAATCTTTTTGGTAAAATGGTTCACAATTCTGAAAATCTGCACATCCTAAATTTAGGACTGCATGAAGGAGGTATGCAGCTCTAACACTGACAGAAAACATGTTTGATGATGGGCTTACAGGAATCTTTACAGCAGCACTCTTCAGTGTGCCTATTTTGATCAGTTTGAGTTCACTGCGTTTTTCAATGTAAATTTACAAAATATACACATATGAAACTAGTTAAACACATAATGGTCCAATGTCCCCAGTCCATACATTGTGCTGTTGTGACTTTAAAGGAAATAAAAGCTGCAAAGTAGTGTTGATTTAAATGGTGAAATATAAGCCGTTGATTTTTTTTTTCCTTGTCTTGTACCTGTGATTATGGAGAGATCATATTGTTCTAAGAAAGGGGACTGCAAGTGTAAGTTTTCCAAAGTTGTCTTAAGAATAAATACAAAAGCCAAATTTCTCCCCAGGGACAAATAAAAGTTCTATCTAAAAAGTTGTACAAGTTGTCCCTTGTGATTTGTGGGTTAATGATTTGCGGATCCAGCTATTTGGAGTTTTGTCATCAGTAATTAAATGGAAATTATTCTGTGAGTTTTACAACCTATTGCAGAAAACCACAGACACTGTGCTACTTTAATGAACTTGCCCATTGGGCAGAACGAATCATAGTTTTATAAAAGGGAGCTATAAGATCATCAGGTGTCTTTTTGTTTCAACACTTCACTACATGATTAGATTAGAATTACACCCATTAGATTACAGTTTTGTCAGGATTTTTATGTTCTTGTCCTGTGCCTGCTTGTTTGTATGATTTCATCTAGGATTGAACATTTTTCACCTGGAGAGTGCTCCCAACGCCTTACAAGTCTTCATTTATATCAACATCATGGTAGGGCAGAACTTTACATAACTTTCAGGAGACAGCGCACAGAAGATTTAATTTCATAGCTATAACCCCATGTGTTAAACTGGACTGTGCCATGATTGTTTGTCATTTTGTGCTTAGTGTTTTATTGGATTTCTTTTGTATCTGTAATATTAATAATTTTTATTGTTTGCTACCTTAAATATACATGCAAATTTAGATACATTTTGTAAAAAGTTACAGTTCACTGAAGAACTGGGGAACTACACACTTTGTTGCTGGGGGGGGCACCACATATTTTTGTGTCAGCAGCCAGTCTCACACACATAATTTGCTTGTGCCGTGGTCATTGTGTCTGATGTTTCTTGCAACTTTTTGCATCTTATTTAGTGTAATAAACTTAGAATATTGTATAATCATGGGCCCAAAACATATTCCCTACCCCAGAGAGTCACAAAGCATAACTGTACTTTCAAAAATACAATCAAGGCCATTTTACTTTCTGTCAGTTGTTAAAAGCTGCAAGCAGTAAACCCATGAATCTGGTTGAGTTCAATTGAGGCAGTTCACTTAGAAAAGCTACTACTATTTTTTCTCAATTGCTTAAACACATTTCTTGAAAATAAACCCCATTTCCCCAAACTCTAAACACAATTTCATAACTACACATTCAACTCTCCAAACTTCCAGGTCAAAACTAAACACTCTACTCAAAACTTTGTAATCATGTATCAATACCAAACCTTGCCTTCAGACATCACGAAAAGCCCTCAAAAAACATACACTACAACATAGCCATACACCATGCTGAGATCAATTCAAAACACTGCTGCAAAACTTGTTACTGCAATGAGTAATGTTACTTATGCACCCCCCTCACATCTCTTTACATAATGAACACTATATAAACAATAAATGTAGAAGTTATCTAAAAAATGTTATCCTTTAAAGCAGTGTGCATCATGAGAACTACCCAGGTGTGCCTTTTAAATAATAGTGTAGTGGATCTGGGTCTGAACCTGAGAGAGAAAACCTCCTCTGTCGGGATGTGTCTGAGAAGGACAGGACTACCCGGAGAAGTTGGCATTAAAGCAGCTCTGTGATTGCTATGTTGTGGACACGGCACTTAGAACACTTCAGACACGTCTCCAGGTTACTAGTGTCCACGTGCACTGGGTGTGTAGTCGTCAGCGAATCTTTCAGGAGATCAGTGAATACCAGAAAAGCAGCTGGGAGATGCCAGCAACGTGGAAACTAAGTGTTGTGTCTGTGATCGCTAATCTCAGAGCGGATTTTTTTCTGGGTTTTCTGGTAGTCCAACCCCTTTGGAGAGTTGAACACATGTATGAGATATAATGTGTTTGTCGTTAATAAAATAGTGGTGTGTCTGGAAAAGTTTTTGTATAAAAAATTGAGCCCCCCCCCAAAAAAAAGGGAAACACTGCTTTAATAATGTACAACACAATACATAAATAATTGGAAAGAAAATTCTGTTCAGCTGCAGAATTCCTTCTATGGTTAGGACAGTCTTGTAATGTGAGCTCTGGCCAGGCAGTGGGGGAAAACAACCCTTGCATGCTTTGTCCATTCCTTGTAAGCCTCAACTGTGATGTCCAAGTAAGCTTCCTCTATGATCTGGTGGAGATGAGCGCGAATGTGGGATTATCGGTTGTAGACTTTCCTCCACCATACTGAAAAATAAAAACTCCTCTGAAGACAGAAAGATGTTGTTGAATCTTGGATTGTTGGTGAACCAGTTACAAACCAGAGCTGTCCTGTGGAAACCATTGGGACACTGGCCCAATTTACAACATAACAGGGCTGCTCTGGTTGTGCTGGCTGCCTCTGGTTGATTAGGCATTCCTGATCTCAGAGACCATTGAAGAAAGCCAGGTGAAACATGGTGTTATATGGACCAAAGATGGAGGACCCTCAGTGGCTGATGACGGCACACATTGTCACATTCCCCACTCGCTGGCCTGTGGTAATGTGCCTCACTGGCATTACCAGCAATTCAAAAAACATTAGTTTAGTGTCCTCTGCAGTATTAAGAGAGGCAATAAAGAAAAGACAAGTAGGTATAAAGAAGTAAAGCTTGCCTTTTTTTTATTTAGAAAGTGAAGAGGGACGTCTTTGCTGACAATATGAGACACTTCTGGGGAGCATCTCGTGTAAGGGCTCATTTATAATTCACGCTCAGAACATCAATGCGCACGCATCATGGCTGCCACGTGTTCCCAGCGTTCATTTGATGCGTCCTCTAAGCACATCCTCAGAAATTAACACAATGCGTGTGTGAGTTGCAATACCAGCAAAAAGTCAGGGGGGTGAGAGGGGGTCAGTGTGATAAAAGTTGGAATGTGATGTCAGAGTTGCTGTTTCTACATGTGACAGAAAGCGGCTATGCGGATTGTCCAAGATCGATGTGCATGCTTCCATGTTTGATGAATGATTCGATGTGGTGAAGCAAAATGCCGACATACAAATGCATTTGTGGTGCTTTTATATTCAAGCATTCCCCAAGGTAATGACATGATACATTTTGAAGGTCTCGCATACCATCTTCTGTGCTGTCTTTTTTTTTTTTTTGTACCTTCACAACATCATCAGAATGTAGCGTATTTGAGCCGTAGAGAGAAAAAAAATGAAGGACATGGTGAAACGGTCTATTTTGCGATTAAAGTGTAAACTTCGGCTTTAATCTCGAAATGTCCACTTCAACCTCATAGTTAGCTTTATCATTAAAGTAGATTGTCATAAATGTTTGATATTAACATTTATGATATTCCAGCTCTCTGGACATTTAAAATCCTTAGATTTATACTTGATATCATTTTCATGATGAAATGCATTAAAGTATGTATGTTACTTTTTACAGATAAGTCGTTAACTTCATTTAAATAATTAATACTGATAATAATTACACATGTTGTGGCTGCACGGTGGCAGAGCGGTAGCATTTTGTAGTTTGTATGTTTTCCTGGTGGGTTTCCAAAGTGTGCTCTGGTTTTCTTCCAAAGACATGAAGTTTTAGGGATTTGGTGACACTAAAATGACGCTAGTGTATGTGTACGCTTGTGTTCACCTTGCGATGAGCTGATGTCCCGTCTAGGGATTTTGTTTCTTTCTGATGCCCGATGCCTGCTGGAATGGGCGCATCACTGGATTGATAGCTGTAATCATTAAACATCCTTTTCAGAGATATTGTGGCAGGTTGTCCTCGGAATTTAATGGATGTTTCAGACAATTCACAACACAGGGAAGCCAAATGTTTTCTCACCATGATGATATCTCGCACTGCCACCTGGTGGAATCTTCCAGATTTACGTAAAGTACGCATGCACGTACACTCGCCTAAAGGATTATTAGGAACACCATACTAATACGTTGTTTGACCCCCTTTCGCCTTCAGAACTGCCTTAATTCTACGTGGTATTGATTCAACAAGGTGCTGAAAGCATTCTTTAGAAATGTTGGCCCATATTGATAGGATAGCATCTTGCAGTTGATGGAGATTTGTGGGATGCACATCCAGGGCACGAAGCTCCCGTTCCATCACATCCCAAATAGGCTCTATTGGGTTGAGATCTGGTGACTGTGGGGGCCATTTTAGTACAGTGAACTCATTGTCATGTTCAAGAAACCAATCTGAAATGATTCGAGCTTTGTGACATGGTGCATTATCCTGCTGGAAGTAGCCATCAGAGGATGGGTACATGGTGGTCATGAAGGGATGGACATGATCAGAAACAATGCTCAGGTAGCCCGTGGCATTTAAACGATGCCCTCTTTAGAAATGTTGGCCCATATTGATAGGATAGCATCTTGCAGTTGATGGAGATTTGTGGGATGCACATCCAGGGCACGAAGCTCCCGTTCCACCACATCCCAAATAGGCTCTATTGGGTTGAGATCTGGTGACTGTGGGGGCCATTTTAGTACAGTGAACTCATTGTCATGTTCAAGAAACCAATCTGAAATTATTCGAGCTTTGTGACATGGTGCATTATCCTGCTGGAAGTAGCCATCAGAGGATGGGTACATGGTGGTCATGAAGGGATGGACATGATCAGAAACAATGCTCAGGTAGCCCGTGGCATTTAAACGATGCCCAATTGGCACTAAGGGGCCTAAAGTGTGCCAAGAAAACATCCCCCACACCATTACACCTCCACCACCAGCCTGCACAGTGGTAACAAGACATGATGGATCCATGTTCTCATTCTAATTACGCCAAATTCTGACTCTACCATTTGAATGTCTCAACAGAGACATTTTTCCAGTCTTCAACTGTCCAATTTTGGTGAGCTCGTGCAAATTGTAGCCTCTTTTTCCTATTTGTAGTGGAGATGAGTGGTACCCGGTGGGGTCTTTCGCTGTTGTAGCCCATCCGCCTCAAGGTTGTGCATGTTGTGGCTTCACAAATGCTTTGATGCATACCTCGGTTGTAACGAGTGGTTATTTTAGTCAAAGTTGCTCTTCTATCAGCTTGAATCAGTCGGCCCATTCTCCTCTAACCTCTAGCATCAACAAGGCATTTTCGCCCACAGGACTGCCGCATACTGGATGTTTTTCCCTTTTCACACCATTCTTTGTAAACCCTAGAAATGGTTGTGCGTGAAAATCCCAGTAACTGAGCAGATTGTGAAATACTCAGACCGACCCGTCTGGCACCAACAACCATGCCACACTCAAAATTGCTTAAATCACCTTTCTTTCCCATTGTGACATTCAGTTTGGAGTTCAGAAGATTGTCTTGACCAGGACCACACCCCTAAATGCATTGAAGCAACTGCCATGTTGCTTAGATAATTGCATTAATGAGAAATTGAACAGGTGTTCCTAATAATCCTTTAGGTGAGTGTATAACCAGTAAAACACTTGCGTAGCAGTAGCGTCCACTGGACCATGCGTCGCGTGAATTATAAACCTGGCCTAAGAGTGGAAAGACTGAAAGGCTGGGATGGCGTTACATGTCTCCAACTCGTACACATGCCTACCACGACTTCCTAGCACTGGAAGAGTAAGGGAAACTGCTAAGTGTGTTAAAATGGGCTTGCCGCGGCTTAGAAAAGGGATCCTGTATCGGCAGTTGTCTGGGCAGTAGCTCGGGGAAGGGAAGGAAAAGGAGGGCTTACTTTTAATTTTAGGAGAGAACAACAGTATACCTCGCGGGGCAGGAGATGACACTCTTCATAGACGCGTCCACATTATCGTGTGCCCGTGGAGGGATAATGTTTAGCAGCTTAATTGGTTGGCACGAGAGCACTGAATATAAAAGGGAATTTCCAGCCTCCACAGAGGGTCTTCTGGCTAGATCGTGCAGAGAGAGAGAGGTGCTTAGTAAATTATTGTCTTGAGTTTACCAAGCGCGCTGCGCCTTGTGCCTTGATTATTATAAATATTTTTTTTCTTGTATAAATATTTCTGAATTATCTTGGTTGGAGGTATTTATTGGGTTGTGGTTAATGGTGCACTGTTTATGTTGTATATACACTTTTTTCTTTTTCTGTATTTTTGAATATTCTTGTTTTTGGTAAACCCTCTATTATATACTATTTGGAGGAGCTGACTTGGTTTACGGCAGAGGAAGACTGCCTTTCAGTCAGCACTGTAAATACTATATATTGTAATTATTTTTTGGCTCCTTTGCATTACTGTTTTTGTGTGTCCTTTGCGGTATTGGACTGTGTATAGATATATATTTTCCACAGGGCATTATTTTTGTTTTTCTTTAAGTGCACCTGTAAATAAAATCTCACTTTATTTTTGCAAAAACCCATCCTTTTTTGTGTCCGTGTCTCTGTCTTACACCATCATCCTGGTCACGCTCGGTCCCGCCTTCTAGACACCTAGAGTGTAGGCTGACAGCCCCAATTCCCACTACACAGGGTGTCACATGGCCACGTAATGGCTTGTTGGCAATTTTGACTCCTCAACTTCCCCTTTTAGTGAGGTTGAAACCTGTCTCATCAAAAAAAGATGAGCTCATGAGAAGTGTGTCTTGCTTCTATTTCAAAGATTCTCTACAAAAGATGACACACATTAAAGTAAATGACTGCTCTGAAACACATTACTAGAGTACACAAAAAGGAGGCCATAAATACAGTTTGTTCTACACTATATAGTGCAGTATTGTACTGTAATACATACTGTAGCTACGCTCAAATATTTCACACAGTATAAAAAAAATCATGCCTGTACATATTCCAGGTGTTGCTTTTTAACTCCATTGGAGTTCCTTTTGAAAGGAAAACAATAAGCCTGATTCATTGTCAACCTGTTCTTCAAAGAATGCAGTCAATTGTAGAAAAGCTGACTGCATCAATACCTCTGAACATTTCTTTGTCCTTAATAACCTTCTGTTGTATCTCCCGCAAGCGAATCGTGTTGGTTATAACTATATTGATTATCACTCTCTCTTGCTCTTCAGAAAATAGTGTTCTTCTGCCTCCACCAGGTGGTTGTTCCTCAATTCTGGAAAACAATATACTGCAAGTACTAACTACCCATTTAACAATAGGATGTGAAATGGTACAGTAATTCACTGCATTTCAGACAGCATACAGTCCAATAGAGCAAACAGCTACATACAGTACATGTAGTTTTATGTTAACAGTGTACAATATTCCAAAGTTACAGTAGAGGGTAGTATATAAATGACCTATCTATTTTCCTCTCTGAAGGTTTTATTATAGAAGCTACTGTGAAGCAGCTCAGGTTTGGTTGCATTCTTTGACCAGATTCTGCCTTTGACATCCTATGCACAAGGACATGGTTAACAAGCATTACACAAATCTCATTTGCAACCTTTTATCTCCTTGCTCTTATTCTTCCTTGCCCTCTTACACTTCCCCTCCTGTATCCTCTTCCTCTTTCTGCCTGTGGTGGTTGATCCATTTTTCCAAAACAAGTGAACTAACTCACGGCCCTTTTGTCTACTGTATCTATCTATCCTAAGGCTATGACTGGTGTGTGAATAATTTTAACTTGTAGTTTTTGGGCCTGGGGAATTGTGTGCTAAATGTGTGCCAGCTGTGCTGACTTGAGTTAACGATATTGAAGCCAGTGCTTTCTAAATGAGCACATGATGAAGTCAATGATACATGAAGGGATTTGTTTGTAGAATTTTGCACAAAGATTTAAATCAATGTGAATCATGTGTCAGAATAGAGGAATAGTGTTTATAGTTTCGCAAAATTAGTTTATAGTTTGGTAGATGGCAGTATGGTTTGGGATTTTTAGTTAATAAATTATAAAAGTTTGTAAGTGATCGAGAACTATAAATACTCCAAAGCTAAATGTCATATTTATTCAGAATAAATATTTTCACTGTTAAAATCTTAGCCTTTACAAACAAAGCAGTATTGGAAGACTACCATTAATTTGTTTAAAATATACCTTCATGCAGAGTGTTTAGTAAGTGGATGAAATTCCATTACCATTCATTAATCATATGATTTTATTTTTAAGATTTAACAGGAGCTCAAGATGGCAGTGTTCGGATGTTTGAATGGGGTCACTCCCAACAGATCATTTGTTTCCGGCCTCCTGGAAATTCAAGAGTTACAAGGTTAAGATTTAATTATCAGGGTAACAAGGTAAATATTTTTGCCTTTCAGTTTTAATTTCATTGTTTGAGGTTTTAGTCTTTTAATTGCTGTTTTAGGGATTTTTTTATATTTTTCTTTTCACTTTCTAACTTTACAGTGTTAAATTTTGTAAATCTCTATTGATGACCGATGTGAACAGACTATAAACCTAGTTATACTGTATGTTCTGTATCTGTTAGCTTAATATGAAATAAATATAGCAGCACTGATGCATTAGTTCTAATAGTAAGGCGGCTGAGAACATAATGTTGCAAATGCTATAATAATTACATTGAATGTATTGCTTACTCTGATTATATTATTCCGTCCCTAAATCTACCTTTTAATTTGCTTATGAAGTTCAGGGTCACATGGAGTTAGCGCCTGTCTGCAACAAGAGAACAAACCCTAGATGGGGTGCCAGTCTATCACAGGGTTCATTTGGGCACAAACACAATTCATAGTCAACAATTAACCTAACACGCATCTTATTGGAAAGTAGGAGGAAATCTCTCAGAGACATGGAGAGACCATATAATGTCCACATAGGCAATGATGGGGCTGGGATTCATCCCCAGAACACTGCTCTCAAAGCAGCATAACTAACCAGTGTGCTGTCCCTGATTGTATCACATCAGTAATAAAGACATTGACCTGAAATCTCAAATTGAATGATTACTGAATTTTCCCTGTCTCAGGAACCAACCCCCACCACACCGAACTCTCTGTCTCAGTGTGTGTGTTCACACTTGAAGTGTAAGAGTGTGTGTGTGTAAGCGGTGGCTGCTGCTCTGCCCTTTTCTTTTGGATTTAGGGTGAGAAACATATAATAGCCAGAAGTGATCCTTCACAAGATATTCTTTAGTTACAGATAACACCAATACCATAGTACTGTACATTAGCTGGCTTTGTCCTGTCCTGTAAATTGCAGTTAATCAGTCTATACTTATGGTTTTAGGTGAGTAATACTAGGTTTCTTTTCTGTTCGGCTTTCTCAAGAAACATGGAAGTATTTTTTGGCGCTGGAAGTATATTTGGCGCGCTTTCTTTTTCTTGTTCAGGTGGTGGTCTTCTTCACCTTTGGTTCCACCTTCTGGTTTTGGGAAGTGCTGCAGTTTTCTCTTTGAGAGTTTTCCACAGTGTCCTTGGATGCTATCAAAGTTACACCTTCTAAGTCAACTACTGATCAGTCAGTGACCATCATTAGCAAGGCGAACGCATGGCTTATGTACAGTCTCTCTCTCTCTCTCAGTCCTATCCTTACTGTCCCTCAAGAAGGTTGGACTAATGGTAACCCATCCCAAACTCCAACACAGACGATTATTCCACCTTTTCACTCCATCATAGTTGACCTCTGGAGTAAAGGGATTTCTTTGACCTCTGTTACGGCCACACCCTATCAGCTATGGGCAGCCAAATTATAACCAGGTCAAGCTGTAACATAGTGAGGGAAGAGAAATTATTTATGTTGTTACAAGGGTTTTATAGGGAGGAAAAGAAGTTGTGTTATTGGCTTCTTGGGTGCACATAAGTCCATCCTCTTGGATAACCACTGGTGCAAAGTTTTGTCAGTGTTACGCATCCTGGATTTATGGTCCTTTGTTCAGAACTTCAGTCCATTTTGCATTATAGAAGGAGATGTCCCTGGCTGTTACATTCCCTGGCTGGAATCAATCTATCGATCAGATAAGGCTGCAGATGGGATGGGCCTCCCCTCAGTCAGTAAACTGAGACTTTTAACTAGTGATAAGAGTGTCTGACAACAGTTTTCTAAGCCAGGACTTGAGTTCCAGCCAGGTAAAATAGATAATGCCAGACTGACCTACCCCATCTTTCTTGATTTGCTTAATGGCAGGCAGAGTGTTAAATGTATGTAGTACCATGTTGGCTTTACACCAGATGAATCAATTTAAATTTAGAAACAATTGTTTTATTTTTGTGTCATTTGACCACAAAAATTCATCCATGATTTCTCGCAAATTCCTTGTGGTTCTCAGGTTCAGGTATATTTTTTCAGACCAGTCAGTCATTTATACTGTAATATGAAATTGTATATTTAAAGGCTAACCTAAACATACCATAATGTTAATATATAGTGTAATATACTGTATTACCCATATTATTTCATCTGCATGTTTGATTTTTAAATTTAGTTTGGCATTGTGGATGCAGATGGATATCTTAGCCTTTGGCAGACAAATGCAGTAGGCCCACCAAAGCCATATTTGGTAAGTACAAGCCATAATGCATTTCCTCTTCATTTAGACACTTCCCATTTGTTTTCTCTGATATGTCTTTTGATGAATTTTTGCAGACATTACAATGCCACAACAAGACTGCAAATGACTTTATTTTTGTGGGATCATCATCTTTATTGGCAACAGCTGGACAGTCTAGTGATAACAGGTATTTAAATTATTGGAAGGTAACACTTGTTAATGATTTGTTGATGATTTTGGATCTATTTATTTAGCAACGTAATAGTATTTTTTTTTTTTATCAGTTGAGCAATGTCACTACCATTTTAGCACTGAAAACTGATAATCGTGTTATAGTACCTTAACCTTATAACATACCTGGTTTTAAATGTGTGCATATACCTGATTTGTTAGCTTGGATAGTGGCTACCCTATCCATTTTGTAAAAAAATGATATATTCTTACTATAATAAAAAACCTGAACTGTGTATCAATTTTTTCTTAACTATAGGAATATTTGTGTTTGGGATACTCTGGTGACACCAGCCAGTAGCTTATTACATGGTGAGTCTGTTTCCTGCCATAAAAACTTTCTCTAATGCTCGAAAGTCTGTTTTCATCAACTGACTGTCTTCTTTGAAGCTTGTAAAATAATATTAGCAGAAATATTTAGAGATTGCAATTTGAATGTTAAGCAGTGTTATAAATATGTACAAACTTAAAAACTTATTTGCTCAACATCGTGTATATAGCATTACTGATTTTCTGTAGTCACAATAAGGGTTATCAATTATTAACATTTATCTGCTGAAGTATTTACATAAGTGTAAAATTCTATTATTAATTGTTATTGACCTGTAATGTAGTAAATATCACCAGTGGTGTGCTTGCATTCAGGACAAGTTGGGGCACTGCACCCTTCTCCCAGCAGGTGGGGCAGTTTTGCAAAAATTTTATAGTATGAAAATATTTATAGCAAACTAAACTTAATTCTCAAAAATCATGTTTTTCCAGTGATATGCTTAAGGCAGTTTCTAGATAAATATTTGTTTTTGGAGTTTGCAAGGTTTTCATTGTGCTTGGTGCCTCTAGCCTACTTTTTTCTTGTGACAAAATTTAAAGGGTATGTGAACTTGTACATTCTACTATTTTGTAGTAGTTGTCAATGTCATCATTAATTATGTCTATTAATTATAAACAGTGTGATTTAGATCTTTGCCCAGTGAACAAAAATTTGAAAATTATGAATATTCATTTGTGTTTCTGCTGTCAGAGTTGATTATTTAAGGTTGATGTTGAGATGTCTTTTAATATAATCCTTTGTTGGTTGTAATTATTGATAATATGTTGATCTTCATTTTGCGTGGTTTTTTTTTGGTAGCCTAATACATTCTGAAATGCACTGCACCCCCCTTGCTCCCTCACCAAAAAAATAAAAAAATGAATAACTTTAATTAAACTTTAATTATTGGTTCACTTATTGCTTACTAAGGGCAAAATTCAAACGTTGTTGAAACAGCAGTCCATCACAGAATACACTTAACTTATTTTTGGCTCCATTCTACTCACCAGTTAACGTAACATACATCTTTGAAAGCAATAGGGGTTTAAATACCCAAAGAAAATCCATGCAGACAGCGGGATAAAGTGCAAACTCCACAAACTTTGTCTGAGGTCGGAAACAGACTGATTACTAGTGACACTGTGTTATAATACCCCCTTGTATCATGTTCACCCTTGTTCGTGAGAGAAGGACCATTCTTCTCTCTTGTTAAATGAACCCTAGCCTGAAGGAATCTATTCATTTTTCAAATTTAAGATTTCTCACTTAAAGATTTAAAAATGTTGCTTTCTGTCCTAGTGTATATATAAACACAGGGAACTCCAGTTTCTGTATTACATCTCTCCTGAAGAAGGGGCCTGAGTTGCCTTGAAAGCTTGCATATTGTAATCTTTTTAGTTAGCCAATAAAAGGTGTCATTTTGCTTTACTTTCCTTTGTTATGTATATTTTAACTTCCTAATAATAATGTTTTATGTTTGGTTAATATAAAGTGCTGCATGCTATACATTAGATCACTGTTTTTCAAGTGCACTAATTGGGGACCTCCTTGACTGCAAGTTTTTATTTGAACCGATTACACAATTAGTACATCATTAGTTCTTTTCATTTATCTCATTGTGTAGTTATTGGGGTATACAAATACTTATAAGAAATTTCAAATTTTTTTATTTTTTTTTTTGGCTATAGCTTTAAATGCTAAAATTTCCTTTGCTGTTTTATTTTCAGTTTAACCTTTTCTAAAGAGTTTGCCAAATCATGTTGTTTGACATTATGTGATACAGAGCCAAATGCAAAAAATATTGAATGCTAAAGGGGATTAATGACTTCATGGCCATTTTTTGTTTGTTCTTTAAGTTTCTTAAAAATAAATAAACAAATATGATACTGATGTAAATTTTCACAGTTAAGGGAGCAAATTATAAGGAAAAGGGGGGTTTAAAAAGAAAAAATATAAACATTTTACAATTTCTTAGAATAAGACTATTAAAAAAGAAAATATTATTAAATAAGCAGTGATATCAGTTTAAAGTAAGAATGATACACTGATTTTGTAATTGATTGGAATAAAAACCCACAGTCAAAGGGAACCAACGCATGGTGGAGCAGAGTACACACAATAAATCAGTCATTACACAAAAATAGTGGTGTAAACGAGATCTCTGTGCATATTAGAGTTTATTATATTGCTTAGGCAGGTGAAAAATATTTTTAACAGGCTTTTAATTGGAGATAATCTCTTTTGTTTCTTTTTTTGTTTTCTTTCAGCCTTTACTTGCCATGAGAGTGGGGCTACTGTGATCACATATGCTCCAAAGAATCAGCTGTTGATATCTGGAGGAAGAAAAGGGTTTATCTGTATATTTGATTTGCGCCTAAGACAGCTCCAAAAAACATTCCAGGCTCATGATTCACCAGTCAAGGCTGTTGCTGTAGATCCAACTGAAAGACACTTTATAACTGGATCTGCAGAGGGTAATATGAAGGTGAGAAAAATTACAATGACATCTCAACAATTACTTGTCTAAAAATATGTTACCATTTCTCATTTTGCAGGGAACCAGAGCTAATCCACCTGTTTATTTTTGCAAATATCTGAACATACTGTTTTAGCAAATACATTTTTTATGGGGGTTTGGTGCCCTGCTATTCATTGCCAGGCTAGGATTTTTTTGGGGGAAAAAAGTGCATTGATATATTGTCTACTAACATCTTTTGTGTTGATGTAAATATTTGGGATAATGTCAAAGACATTTGGATATTTTTAAAATATTGGACATGGCAAACTATATTATAGCAGAGTTGTCAACATAAATAAAAGAAAATTTCACTTTTGCAAAAATGCACCTTCCACCCCAGTGCAAAAATGAATAGGGTACCAGTCCATCACAGTGCACTTGCACAAGTTCACACCAGACTAACCTCCAGTGTGTATCTTTTAGGCCAGCAGGCAAACACTTGGGATGTGGCTGGTAATGACAGTACATAAGCAATAGTACTATTGAAAATCATTAATGCATATATGTGAAGAAATCCCCACATGTAAAAAAGTGGCATTACCGTATGTATTTTTGCCCTTGTGTTTGTCTTAAATCTGAATTACTTGTGTGCACAACAGAACTACTGTAGATATTCATTATCAGGGTATATTTGCAGAGCATTGGAGAACACACACACACAATGTATATAGTGTGTTTGATAAAATGATAAAATAATGTAGACTTTGATGTCGGCCTATTCAATGGTTTGTAATTTTTAACCTTCTGGGAGTGGATCTTAGATGGCTAAGACCATCTATATCCAATCAAATATCAAAAATATTATCATCATTTTGAGAAGCAATCTTGAAATAGAATAAAACCACACTCCACATGACTGTATTACTGATTCCATATTTTTTCAAAGTTTTGTGAAAAAGAGTAACTTTGATCCCTAACCAGTTACAGAGTAAACCACTGCCCTGTGTTATGCGCATCTTCAAGTCTTACTGATCATTTTTGCTGTAAAGACACCTATTGGCTTACTCTTTATCATAAGTGTAAAATTTCCTGCATAAAATATTGTATGGTCTAAAAATGAGTATTTTTTGGGCCTTGAAGGTAAAAATGTAGGGGTAATCTCAAAAAGTTTGATGCTAGCATAACTAGAAATCAAGGTGCATTGACTAGTATATTGTTTTGGGGGTTTTCTCATACTGTTGAGTCAGGAGGCACGGGACAAAAAAACTGAAATGATTTTGAAGTGTTCATAAGCAAAAAATCAAATAGCAGCAAAATAGTGGAATGTCATGGACAATGCACATCTTTTTTCAGCAACTATATCTTAAGTATCAACAGTCAATATGAAAATCATATTAAATCATAATAAATTCTAAATAAATAAATATAAATATCAACTTGGCATAACAGAATAATTTCATCGGGCATCTCATGACACTAGTTGTGATTTTATTTCTACCTTTTTTTTTTTCTTTTTTCTTTTTTCTTTTTTCAAACAGGTTTGGAGTATGTCTACATGTACTCTAATCCACACTTTCCTCAATGAACATGCTCGGCAATCCATCTTCAGAAACATTGGAACTGGAGTGATGCAGATAGAGGCTGGTCCAACAAGTCACATTTTCTCTTGTGGAGCTGATGGCACGTTGAAAATGAGGATCCTACCAGACCACTTTAGCATTATAAATGATGTCTGGAAGAATAATGTGAAATTTATTATTTAACTTGATTGATAAAATGGAAATCTGGGTGATGTAGAAATTTTCTTGAAGCACTGATGCCTTAAATCAGTTGATGATGATAATCATTATTATATAACTGTTTAAGCTTTAAAATAACTTTTTTGCTGCTGATTTAATTTATTTATTTAAAATAAGATCAAGAAATAGGCAACTTAATTAAATGCATTCAAATGTAAGTTATTAAATCTGTTTGAAGATTAAATTTAACAGAGAGCTGCGTATTTGTCTTATTTTAATGGACTTACTGTGACTTTCTGAAATATTATCAGTTAAAAAAAGTGAGTCCATCATTGATGTCAGATCCCAGTGTCTAGTAATGGTGTGTATGCACTTCTATTTTAAACATGCAGAGTTTACTATTATGATTTGTTGTCAGCTTTGATTGTGGCACTATTAGATTATTATTTGTCTTTTTATAAAGCTTGAGATACCTTGCAGGAATGTTAATTATGATAGATTATTTAAAGATATAAGATGGTAGAAGGCTGTATCTTTGAGAACAAATAAAAAATATAAAGAGCAAAGTTAAAGGAAGAAAATATATAAACTGAGTAAGAGGAGGCATGTGAAACAGTTTTAAAGTGAGCCTTCTAACTAACTGGTCTGTTTTTAGTACATTATTTATAATGAAATTATGTTTTTTTATTATTTTAATTTAGTTTAAGATTCACAGTGAACATTCTGTTTTGGAAGTTTGATTTTAAAAAAGAATATAAATGTAGACTAAATATTGCTAAGATATTAAAAGAGGTTTGTTTTTGTGCCAATAGAGTCCCACAGATTTTTAGCCAAGAGAAACTTAGCCTGTGTATATTATTTATTTTGACTTCACTATATTTTCTTTTCAGTTATTCTAGCACAGTGTAAATAAAGTACATATCTATCTATCTATCAAGTCAATACATTTTTAAAGAATTATTTTAACATTTTGTGACATTATTAACACTGCAAAATGTACTGGTTACACATGTAAAATTTAAGTGCATTTCTGTGCTCATGTTTTATTTGAAAGTAATTCATTATTTGTGCTTTTAAACAACATTGAAAAGCTTCATTTTGTGATCCCCATGTTGGTTTAGTTTGCTTCTTGTATAAACCACTTTTTTGCTGCCAGTATATTTTCACTTTGTTCTTCTTAGCTAGATCACTCAGTCTCCCAATATAGTAAGTTTATATGTAAAAGGTACAGTATATCATGTACAGCATATAGTTTTGGCTAGACAATGCACTGTTGAAAGCTTTATTATATAATTAAATGGATTTATGAGCAAAATAATCAAAGTATTTAATATGATATATTGAAATTAATGTTCAATGAGCAGATTTTTTGAAAGTAGAAACTTATATTTGTAATATTTAAAAGAAAACACAAAGTAGGTAGGTAGAAATGATAATTGTTACAAAGGGCTTGCTTATGAACCTCAGGCTTTTAGGCTTCTTGTAAATCCCACTTAAAAATAAGTTTAATTTGTATATTTAATAGCTACAAATATTATAGCTAACATTAAGGTTTGTATGGGAATAAAATAAAAGACGAATTAGTGTTTATTCATATATGCTAAGATTACAATATTTAAAATAAGAGTCTTTTATAAAGAATTTGTTTTTTTTTCAGTTAATACAGTATGAACATATATTAAAATAAGTTGTAACAGTATATAAAATATTTGTGAACCTACTTTCTTCTCTTGATTGATTTGTACAAATATATAGGATAAGAGCTTTATAGAGTGAAGCTATAAAATTCTGAAAAGGTGCTAAACCATAATATTAAACTATTGTAGAATACTTTAGTTTTTCATTTTAATAGTGCAATGTTGTAAATGCTAGATATGTAAAAAATCTGAAATCACATCCATTTAAATAAACAGTTAACAGATTTGTTATACCTTTTTAAATGTTGTCTTTCTTTGAAATGTAATGATGTGAAGGATGTGATCTCCATTTATATTATAGTAACATTAATATCCGGTTGTAATTTTTCTATTATCAGTATTTTAGTTTATTATAATCTTGGTTAAACAGACTAATGAATCATTGATTTTAGTCTTGTTTGACATCTCACCAGTAACTGTGGTAGTCTGTACTTCGACTAGTGAGAACAATTTTTTAGTATACATTGTATGAACATTGAGTCTCTAAGATAATATGCTGATTATGAGATGAATGAAGAGTAGATTTTTGTCAGGTAATTGTTTTATATGATAGGTGGATTTGTTACTGTAGAACTGAAACCCTGACAGCAACTTCTCGATAATCATTAAATTAATAGTTTAATTTTAAAAATAATTAGTTAATTCGATAAATTTAGTATGATTAAAGGATACCCATTAATTATTCATCTGTGCCTACAAATTCATTCTCGGATTGTTAAAGCCTTAGTGTTTGTATCCATTCTTCACTCACACTATATATATATTTCACCAAAGCATTAATACTTTTATTAAAAGCTTAAATTATCTAACCCTGTTATTCCATTTCTGGTTTGAGAGAGGAAACAGCCATGACCAGATCACCATTTTATACCATCCTCATGGTACTCATTCTCACAAACAAACTCACTCACACTGTGGCCAGTTTAAAGTTGTCAGTTAACGTAGTCTGCATATCTTTAGAGAAAAAATTTTTGTGAATGAAATGTAAAAATCAAAAAACACTTATATACTTCAAAATACACTTTCTAAGTCAGTAATTTATGATAGCATCAAAATCAACCTTTTGAGACTTTAGGTAAATGTTGTCTGGCTCATCTTCACTAGAGATTCTACACACCACTTCCTCTCTCACGGTAAGCAATTGTGCTTCATCACACCATACATAATCCAAAGATACACAGGAACAGATTTAAAACAACAATGTTAATGTCCTGGAATGGCTTAGTCAGAGTCCAGATCTCAGTCCATATGAGAATTTGTGTCAGGACTTGAAAAAGTGGTCCTCACAATCCCTGTGGCAACCTGAAAGAACCTGAACAGCTTTACAACCAAGAATGTGGAAAAATTGCAGTGTCCAGATGATCACACAGGCCCACAGTTGTAACAGCTCCCAGCCATGTATCTACTAAATGCAGACTTGAAGGGGGTGAATACTTATGCTGTCATTTGTTTTGTGTGTAATAGTTTGTAATTAATTTAGACAACTTTGCAGCGCTTTGTTTTAACTTAGCATGTTTTTCATTGAAGATATAGTAAAAAAAAAAAAAAAAAGCAGATTAAATCCACTGTGATTCAGTGTTGTACAGCAATAAAATGTGAAAACTTTTATTGCTTTGAGGGGGTTATACTTTTTATAGGCACTGTAGGTTCTGCATCAGTTATTCTAGTCTTACAGTTTCTCATTAAACCCATACGGGCTTAGGATTCTATGATTGTTTACTCACTTGTCATATTTAAGCAGCCTCGGAGTACAATTATTGAAAACAACTATCATAACCTCTAAAAAATAAACAAAGAAAATCAGCATCTCTGAACAAGAGGTTTTACAAGCAGTACAAAGTAAGAGAAGCTAAATGTAATAATGTTAAAGTACATTAGGGTTCTGAATCTGTAGATTAAATATTTAAAATTACATATTTGAAAATGTTATTAGCATTATTGAAATGAAAAATATTCTTTTCAATTGCCCAGTTTTATGGTAAATGCACTAGTTTGTGAATGTCATTGTTGACATTATATCTTCAGTAGCAACGTGAGTGGAGTGAAACACATTAGGCAACAAGCAAAACATTAAAGAACATATTTCAGAATGGTAAGTGCAAAACCTTTTTTTTTTTTTGCCTGGAATATTAATTTATATTCAAAAACATATTAAGTTTTTAGTGTCCATAAACAAAGCTTCAGCTTTTGCAACTGGTAGAACTCACCCAACTTTATACCTCAGTCCTACTGAGAAATTTGCCCTGACCCAGATGATTGATGGCACAATATAAGTGGACATACTATATATATCATTGTCGTTTTAAAATGACTTGCCAGTACAATGATGCTATGGAGTGATTTGTAGTTTAAGTGGTCAACCTCTACTGGACATAGCAGTGCAGTTAATCACAAATTAGTGTAATTCATTGCACATATGATGTTTGCAAAACCTAAAGAGCATTATCTAATATCATTGATAACACACTTGTTAAGGAAAAATGTATTTTACCTAGTTTCACTTCAAAAAATAAACTTTGACTAAAAAGTATTCAGGAGCAATTTTAGTGTAAGGCATACTCTTCAAACTTACCAAAACACACTGGCCTTTCAAAGATTCTCTGCATTGCTAATACTGCAAAGAAATGTGACACATGCCAAGGGAGAATGAGCTATTGCAGTGTTTGCAAAGTGGTTATTAATTTGCCTTGGGTGCCAATGGGTCTTTCCTGTTCTTTTACAATCTTTGTACTGGTGATATAAAAGCATGTTCACTGTGCTTTCATGAAAGGGTATGTAATTTCTGATCCTAAAGGACTGTTTATGTATTGAATGTAGCCACAAACACTTGTGTGGAATTCATCAGTATGAGTCCCAGACATTTTACTCGCAGATAACTCATTTGAAAAACTTTTAACTTTTCTAAAATGTCAACATTAAAAAAAAAATTACAATATAAAACCTAAAAATTACTGTGCAGTTAATTATTGAAGCATGCGGTGTAATCTATTTTGTAATACTGTATATACATGCGTTTGTTGTAGAAATGTTACTTTTTAATATTAGAGTTATAGTCATGTCATTTACATTTCCAAGTAAATGTTTGAAACTCCTTACCAGATTACATATTTTATTGACATTTGAAGTAAAGATTTTGACAACAAACTATGAAAATAATATACAGATAGTAATTATTTAATGAAATAAAAAAAAATGTAAACATTAACGAGCAACTGTGACATTTTAGCACCCTACTAAGTGAGTTGGCCAAAATCACAACTTGCAAACATTTTTCATAGTCTCTTGAGTTCATACTTTGGAAATGTTTCCCCATTCTTCCTTGCATATCACTTCCAGCTTTTTAAGATCTACCCACAGGTTTTCAATGGTATCTAAGCGTGAGGTCTGCGAAAGCCATTCTAAAATCTCCACTTTGCATTTCTGTTGATAGTTCATAATAGAGTCTAATCTGTGTTTTGGATCCTTGTCTTGTTCAGGAAGCCAGCCTTTCCTCAGCTTCAGTTTTCTGACTGACTGTCTGACATTCTCCTCAAGGACTTTATTGATATTTAGTGGAATCCGGTCTTCCCTGTATTCATATGGCATTTCCTCTGCCTCTAGGTGGCATAAAACCCTAAAATATAACAGATCCAATCCATACTTGAACAGTTGGCAAGGTGATCTTTTCTTCAAATTCTTCTCCTTTTTCTCTAAACAAATCATTTCTGGTGGTAGCCAGAGAGTTAGATTTTTTTTTTTTTATTTATTTATTTATTTTTTTATTAATTTTATTGCACTCAATACAAAGCAATCAAGTTTTTACAAAAGAAAAATAGAGTCAAGAACAGATTGATCCCCCACCCTTAAGAGAGAGAGCAAGCCAAACGGCATAAAAATTTTACAGCTTTTAAACATACCTAAATTAATAAATTCTCTATGCTTCATGAACTTATTTTTAAAATATTACTGATTAGATCCTGTTATGTTTTGAAAAAAGTCTGTACGGATCCTCTAACTGAGTATTTGATTTTTCCAATTTCAAATAATATAACACATCGGTTTCCCACTGACTTAAAGAGGAGAGTTTGGGTTCTTCCAGTTTATCAGAATAAGTCTGCGTGCCAAAAGTGTGGTGAATGCAATCACAACTTGTTTGTCTTTCTCCACTTTAAGCCCCTCTGGAAGAACCCCAAACACAGCTGTTAATGGGTTAGGAGGGATTGTGAGTCCAAGGCTATCTGAAGGTAATTAAAATTTTTGTCCAGAATAATGTTAATTTGGTGCAGGCCCAGAACATGTGACCTAGTGAGGCTGGGACTTGGTTGCAACGTTCACAGGTTGGATCATGCCCTGGAAACATTTTGGAGAGTTTTAGTCGAGACAGATGTGCTCGATACATAATTTTAAGTTGTATAATTGTATGCTTTGTACATATGGAGCTCGAGTGAATTCTCTGCATTGCTACTTTCCACTCCTTTTCTGATATATTAATTGAGAGATCTTTTTCCCAGTGTCCTCTTGGATCTTTGAAAGGAGGGATTGTAAAATGATTTTATATATTGTAGAGATGGAGTCTAAGTCCTTGAGATTGAGCAATATTTTTCCAGCATGGATGAGGGTGCAAGATGAGGAAAATCTGGAAGGTTCTGTTTAACAAAGTTCCTGATTTGAAGATAGTGAAAGAAATGTGTAGCTGGAATGTTAAATTTGGAATGTAATTGTTCATAGGATGCAAAGACGTTGTCTATATAAAGATCTCTAAGCAAGTTAATTCCAAATTTTTCCAGATATTAAAACTGCATATGTTTGTGAAGGTTGAAAGAGGTGGTTCTCTTGCAGAGGTGCCACAGATAGAAGCTTCTCCGTCTTAAAATGCTTTCTACATTGGTTCCAGATTCTAAGTGAGTGGAGCACAATTGGGTTATTAGTGTATTGCCGATAACGTGTGTTTATTGGAGCACAGAGCAAGGAATACAAAGAAGTACTGCAGGATTTTACTTCTATTGCGTCCAAGCCTGTGTATGTTCTTCTATTTGTGTCCAGGTTCTTATCGCCTGTATATTTGCTGCCCAGTAATAAAACTGGAAGTTAGGTAGAGCCATGCCGCCTTCTGCCTTTTGTCTTTGTAGGTCGCTCTTTTGATGCGTGGATGTTTTGAATTCCAAATAAATGAGGTTATTGTTGAATCTAATTGCCTAAAGAATGATTTATTAATGTATATTGGGATGTTTTGAAATAAAAAAAGGAGTTTAGGAAGAATATTCATCTTAACAGTGTTAATTCTTCCAGCTAGTGTGAGATGAAGGGTTGACCATCTATGCAAGTCTTGTTTAATTTTTTCCATGCAGACGCGAAATTTTGTTGATAAAGAGCTTTATGTTTACTTGTGATGTTTACCCGAGGTATTTAAACTGTTCTGCAATGATAAAAGGTAGGGTATCTAATCTAATATTATATGCTTGAGAATTCACTGGAAAGAGTACACTTTTATTCAGATTAATTCTGAGACCAGAGATCTTTTGAAATTCTGTGAGTGCTGCTAAGACTGCAGGCACAGAATTTTCTGGGTCTGATATATACAGTACCATGTCATCTGCATATAATGAGATTTTCTGTTCCAGTCCTTCTCTGCTAATCCCCTTTATCTGATCAGTATTTCGACAATGTATTGCCAGTGGTTCAATGGCAATCGCAAACAGCAGCGGTGACAAGGGCATCCTTTTCTAGTGCCACGTTCTAGTTTAAAGTAGTCTGAGCAAATGTTGTTGATGCAAACTGAAGCTTCTGGGTTAGTATAAAGTAATTTAATCCATGCACAAATGTTTGGGCCAAACCCAAACTTCTCCAATGCAGTTAAAAGGTATTTCCATTCAATCATGTCAAATGCTTTTTCTGCATCCAATGATAATATTATTTCTGGGGTGTTTGATTTAGTTGGTGAGTATATTACATTTAAACAGGCGTCGAAGATTTGAAGATAAGTGCCGGCCCCTAATAAATCCAGTTTGGTCTTGTGATATTACCGAGGGAGCACTTTCTCCATCCTTCTGGCTAAGATTTTAGAGAGTATTTTAACGTCGTTATTCAGAAGTGAAATTGGTCTGTATGATGCACATTGTAATAAGTCCTTATTTTGTTTTGGAAAGACAGTGATTAGTGCTCGAAAGGTTTGTGGAAGAGATTGGTTATCTCTGGCTTCTGTAAATGTTGCTAATAGGAGGGGTGCTAGCTGAGTGGAGAATTTCTTGTAAAATTCTGCAGGGTAGCCATCAGGGCCTGCTGCTTTCTCGCCTTGGAGTGACCAGAGAGTTAGATTTTGACTTCATCTGGCTGTAGCACTTAGTTGCAGAATGGGTCTGTCTGTCTTATGCAGTTAATTTTCATGCTTAAAATGTGTCCTTTTGTATTGAGATTGCAATTAAGGTATCTTTTTGATGGGTCTTTCATGAATTCCATGTTTGTTTAAGTCTGCACCACCACTGCTTTCTCAGGTAACTAAACCTGCCTTCAGATCCCTTTTATTCATACAAGGGTTTTGCTTTGCCTTTTTCCACAGTACAGTTACAAAAATGTAATTTGGCCAGGGTGGTATTTAAGTGGCAGTCGCTGTAATTTAGCACCATCTGCAATTTTTTTTTTTACATTTGTGTATCCTACCATGTATTATGAGCCTTTACTAATTATTTAAAACAGTAAAATAACAGCATAGCTTAGTATTGATAGATTCAAGTTAGTCAAAGTTGAGATCTAGCGATTCATTGCTTCTAGAGGCTCTAAATGAACCAAAACTTTCCCAGCTGTCCAACTGCTTAAGGCTGTAGTGTTGCAGTGAGTCATACAATTGCCAGATGATAGATCAATGTGGCATTTCCTGTGAGGCCCTCTACCTAGTTTTACTTACCTGCATTTCTGAGAAGCTCTTTTTTCTGACCACATACTGCACATAATGCCAATGTCAAGCTTCTGTGGTAATACAACTAGTTTGTCATGCTTTTTGAACATTTTTTAATATACAGAGGTACAATATTACTATTTTTGATTCTGAAAGTCTCAGAAAAAAGTTATTCTATTGTATATGAGCAATAATTGATTTTACCAATGTACAATTACACGGTTAAATAGAAAAGTTAAAGGAATTATGAGAATAAAATTAGAAAATGTTTCTCTGTGGTATCTGTAAAGGGAAAAACTATTTGCAAATGTTATGGTATACAGTCATATGAAAAAGTTTGGGAACCCCTCTCAGCCTACATAATAATTTACTCTACTTTCAACAAAAAAGATAACATTAGTATGTCTCATTTCCTAGGAACATCTGAGTACTGGGGTGTTTTCCGAACAAAGATTTTTAGTGAAGAAGTATTCAGTTGTATGAAATTAAATCAAATGTGAAAAACGTGAGTCCCCTTGTAATTTTGCTGATTTGAATGCATGTAACTGCTCAATACTGATTACTTGCGACACCAAATTAGTTTAATTAACTCGTTAAACCTTGAACTTCATAGACAGGTGTGTCCAATGATGAGAAAAGGTATTTATGGTGGTCAGTTGCAAGTTGAGCTTCCCTTTGACTCTCCTCTGAAGAGTGACAGCATGGGATCCTCAAAGAAACTCTCAAAAGATCAGAAAACAAAGATTGTTCAGTATCATGGTTTAGGGGAAGGCTACAAAAAGCTATCTCAGAGGTTCAAACTGTCAGTTTCAACTGCAAGGAATGTAATCAGGAAATGGAAGGCCACAGGCACAGTTGCTGTTAAACCCAAGTCTGGCAGGCCAAGAAAAATACAGGAGTGGCATATACACAGGATTGTGAGAATTGTTACAGACAACCCACAGATCACCTCCAACGACCTGCAAGAACATCTTGCTGCAGATGGTGTATCAGTACATCGTTCTACAATTCAGTGCAATTTGCACAAAGAACATCTGTATGGCAGTGTGATGAGAAAAAAGCCCTTTCTGCACTCATGCCACAAACAGAGTCGCTTGTTGTATGCAAATGCTCATTTAGACAAGCCAGATTCATTTTGGAACAAAGTGCTTTGGATTGATGAGACAAAAATGTAGTTATTTGGTCATAACCAAAAGTGCTTTGAATGGCGGAAGAACAACACCGCATTCCAAGAAAAACACCTGCTACCTACTGTCAAATTTGGTGGGGCTGTGCGGCTAGTTCACGGAATGGGGCCCTTGTTAAAAGTTGAAGGTCATATCAGTTCAACACAATATCAATAAATTCTTCACGATAACGTTCAAGCATCAAGAACAATGCTGTAGTTATGCAGGTTATCCAAATATTCCAACAAGACAATGACCCAAAACACAGTTCAAAATCTACAAAGACATTCATGCAGAGGGAGAAGAGCAATGTTTTGGAATGGCTGTCACAGTCCCCCGACTTGAATATCATTGAAAATCTATGGAATGATTTGAAGCAGGCTGTCCATGCTCGGCAGCCATCAAATTTAACTGAACTGGAGAGACTTTGTATAGAAGAATGGTCAAAAATACCTCCATCCAGAATCCAGACACTCATCAAAGGCTATAGGAGGCATCTAGAGGCTGTTATATTTGGAAAAGGAGGCTCAACTAAGTATTGAGGTAATATCTCTGTTGGGGGTGCCCAAATTTATGCACTTGTCTAATTTTATGATACATATTGCATATTTTCTGTTAATACAATAAACTTAATGTCACTGCTGAAATACTATAAGGCATGTCATTTATTAAAAGGAAGTTGCTACTTTGAAAGCTCAGCCAATGACAAACAAAAATCCAAAGAATTAAGAGCAGTTCCCAAACATTTTCATATGACTGTACTTCATTGTTCATGCTAAATTTCATTAGAACTATCTTGAGTGTTGTTTTTGTGTATTTAGAAAAGTATGAAACAAAAAAGACCTTTTACTTTTTTGTTGTAAAAGGTAATGGGTGTCGAGCCTTTTGTCAAAAGGCATTATAATGAAATTAAAAAAATAAATGTTAATTGTCTGAGATTTTTCAGGTAATGAAGACAAAAGTTTCATGGTAAGGTAGTTCTTGTCACTGTTCATGGTGGAAGTGTGTTTGTTTTGATTAGCACACGCAAATAAAAATGTTACTGTACTCTGTGCACATGATAATAATGATACTTTAAGCCAGTAATTAAATATGAAACCTTCATTTGTTAACTCTTCACAGTACAAACTTGACCTAATTAAAAGGGTTAACTCTTTGATTAGTTTAGTCAACATCCAGGCCTGAATCAGACCATTCCTGCCCAGCGCTACTCTGACTAACTTTGTCCCTTACCATAAAATCCAACTTTCAGGGTACACAATATAAGGACTCCTCCAGAAAAAAGTTGTTAATATACAGAGTTTTTTTCCCATTAGTTTCTGATATACATTAAACCATGGACAGAGAAATATTAATAAAATGCTGAGTTTGGAACAGTTTAATGGCTGTTTTGGGCACCTAATGATCCTTTACGTGATGCTGGAGTTTACAGCCAGTTGGCAAAAGATAGAAAGGGGAATAGTGATGGGATTTTCAATCCCCCAAATCCTTTTAATGGCAGCTTTTTGATGTCATTTGCAAAGCAAGGAGGCCATTGAGTGCAGACAAGGTCAGGTCATAGACAGCCAGCACTTAGAAGCTACACTGTACATGTGAGGCATTATTAGTGTTTTTCATGCTCAGCCTAAATCCTGAAATTGACAGAGGAGCTTTTGGCAAGGACCAAGTTGAAAACACTGGACAACAAAGACTTGGCTGTCTGAACATTTCTGGGTGCATCTTAAGAATTTTGGCCCGATGTTCACAAAAATGACTTTTAAATTTTCCTGTACTGTACCATTTTATTGCAGTAGTCTATTTTAGTGGTAAAGTCTTATATACTGTACACTTACAGTAAAACATCTACAATGAGAAAATCTGTGGTAATATTAAAGTAGTGGCACTACTAGTAGAAATTAAGCTTTGATATTCTAAGTTCTGTTGTTTCATTTGCAAATTGGACAGCCATGCTAAAGAATCTCTCATTGAACAGGTCTCACCATAAGCATTTGGTATCAAGGCAGATACCAAATACATACATACCTCCTGTTGACCTAACAAAGATATTTTTGCACCTCTTTTCATATAAATCTTGGACTGATAAAAGTTTTGTGACAGCAATAAACAAGGAAGGTGAGGGACCTTGATATTTGAGATGGATATTTCCATGAATAACTAATGCCAAGATTAAGGAAGAAATGTTATCAATGACGAGCAGTTCAAAGACCTGCTAATGGAGCTAGAGGCATTTAAACATGTCGTTGAAAATGTCCTTAGCAACTACAGAGCACCAAACTACGTCCAGCTACTTGATAGCATGCCTCAAGCATACAAACCATGGAAGTGCAACATATCACTAGATTCATTTTTTGTATTGACACTTGGGAGTTCATCTTTACTGATCTTGATGTAGTCAGTGAAGAACATGGTGAAAGGTTTCATCAGAACATTGCAATAATGGAAACGAATTGTCAGGGCACCAGGAACCCATCAGTGCTGCCTGACTGTTGTGGGAAATAGAAGCAAGAAATATCACATACTGAGTACAAATGAAAATAAACAGCAAAACATTTTTCTTAGCTCAATCTAACTAATGCATTGCTACACATAATAGTCAGTCTGGAATTATATTTCTATTCAGATTGAACCAAATAAACAATCTCCATAAATTTTCCAGAAGCAAAACTTTGGGGGGGGGGAAATTAATGATCAGTGAAATCACACTGAAAAAGTCCTATATCCTCTCACCTCTGAAGGGGATTAGACATTACCTGTACCCATATTAATAAGTGTCTCAGAGTATGAAAACGGTACTAACTAGTTCAAAAATCCAAGACTGGTGTAATTGGGTTATACTTGTAGGAGTAAAAACATTAAAAAAAAATTACTTCTGACTTTGCCAGGATTTTGAATATCTTGTTTTCTGCTTGCTTGGAATGTCCAATAGATGGCAGATCAGCTGAAATTGTCATGAACATTTTGGGAAAAGTGGAATGTTGTGGTAACACTAAGTGATGAATTTGTAAACAATATTTACTTGACAGAGAATGAATATTATTCATATCCAATCTTGCACATTATGTCATTGCTACATCTATGTGAAAATGCTACATGCATCAGCAAAAGTGGAAGTGTTGATAATGTTACTTTTTTGGCCACGGGAAAAATACAGCTTTGCAGTAATGATGATTTGTTTGTGTCACAACCAAATATTCCTGGAATTTTAGCCCTTACAGCGTGTGAGGTAATGCACAGATTAATACATTTCTTCACCACTCCACCTGATGTTGTATTCAGGTAAGCTGCATGCATGTAAATCTCTGGAGTTTTTGGTGTGATTGACAGAATGCACATAAATATCATTGCTCCAAGTGTGGAGTTCCATGAACCACTGGAATATTAGTGTTACATTTTGAGGAAGGTTTAAGAATGCAGGCTAATATTCAGGCCTCACAGAAAATGGGATAATGGGGAGACATCATGTGGAAGATGATAGGGAACACTGAAAGAGTGAAAGCAACTTCAGTAACAGCATGGGAATAGCCATGACAAATCTGAGTAACACTTATTTCACAAGGTGTTTCCTGTGGTTATAATAGTGGAAATATGATTCTTCTGTAAGTACTGCTGTGGAAGATTCAGATGTACTCATTATCTGACTGTATTGTCATTTGGTGTGTGTGGCTGTGTCTTTCCATCACTGTTGTTACTTTATTATTCTTGATGTTGTTGAACATTTTCATGTCCCTTTGGATATTGTTTTTAGAATTTTTTTTTGTGGTGAAGCCTTCACATATCATTAAAATGCAAAGCATCTTCATTATTTCCATGGAAACTACAAAATGTCTTCGGTACCATAAAATCATGAAGTCATTCAATTTCAAACAGGAACTCCTACTCCTAGCTGGCAGTAAGTGTAGGACACTTTAAAAATACTTCTTATATCCTACCCTGGAGTAGGACAAATTCTTACCCTAGTGAGATGTTTAGTGCCATACTGGCACTTTTTTTATGGACAGTGAAAGAATCTTCACGCTACCCATTCCAAGCTAAGGGGAGACCATTATATGTCCTGTCTTTCTGACAGGAAGTTGGCTTTAGCAATCATGAGACAACTGCAAGAAATATTTAAAAATATATGGGTGGCTATCTTTGTCTTTGACTTTCACCATTATAATTTTAATCTCATCCATTGTCAGCTGGCAATAGGTCAGCAATTAACTATTGCAGGGGTGGCCAGCTCCGACCCTGGAGCGCTGCAGTGGCTGCAGGATTTTGTTCCAACCCAGTTGCTTATTTAATTTCACAGTGTTTAAACTCCACTAATGTCAGTTCATTCTTAAATCATATATTTCTTTCCTTTCTAATCATACATTGTAGCCTGAAATGGATGAGTAATTTTCAGTTCGTCACTTTCTCTTCTTTTCCTTCTGAGTACTCAATTAAACCAAATTGTGAATGATGAATACAAAGAGGTGGAACTCATTATGATTTATTTGGGTATAGTACAAATTCAGATCAACATTCACAGTGATAAGAACAATGTTTTAACTCCACACAGTTACCAGACCAGGATTTGAACCAATGTTTTAGAGTTAGGTAGCATCAGTGACAACTGCCTGAAAATATTATTGAGTGCTCTCCTTATGAAATAACAGGGATAATTAGTTTTGCCAAAAAAAGTTAAACAGTAAAATGTAACTGTTCTTGTAAATGACAAGAACAGTGTGTTAATGATTGGACCTCCATGTAAAACTGACAACAGGGTTTAAAGAGAGCCGCCTCTTCTATAAGCCTGCCAGTCAAACTGAATGTACTTTTTCCTTTTTTGTGGTAAAATAAATGGGCAGGAAGCACATCTTAGATGAGCAACGCAGAGACCTACTTAAAAAAAAAACTGTGCACTCAGCAGATGTATGTAGGAAATGAGGCTAAAGATTAATAAATGTAGTTTTACACCCATGAAATAAAAGGTATAATTGCTCAATTGAGCTAGAAGGGATACCTTGGGGGCTTGGCAGCGATAATACAGGCCACAGCTACATTGCTATAAAAATTAGTGCACGGTGCTGGGCGATTAGGAATCAACAAGCTGCAATATGCTGGACTTCGTGGCCTCGGATTATCAAAGCATTTTTTTTTAAATAAAAGTTTCCATCTCTTCTTCCTGTGTGCTAATCACGTTCAGTGCAGGGGATGGGAAGCTGTTCTTCATGTTTGCTTTATTTTTACATTTGTAGAGGTTTCTTTGTTCCGTAAGTTCTCCACACTGCTGCAGACATCAGTCCTATGTTGTTTTTTTCTCAAATTCTTCTGGGCCCTGCTGTCCAACTGGCTAACTTTATTTAGCTCAGAATATAATTGCTGGGTTTTAGCAGGCAGGGGTGGGGAAGGGGTTGTAGAATGTGCTTTCTTGTTTGTGTAGTCTGCTGTTGTGATATGGTATTTACAAATCTTCACCCAGAAGGACATTTGCCCTTTGTGTTAGTTGCCTATTTAAGAGGTAATGCAAATTGGTCATACAAAGATGGACAGTAGACCCAGAAGTTAAAGAGAGACTATTAGAAAAGGCTGACAAATACAAAACAAGACCTCAAACAGGTTGACACAGTGTAGTTCCTACGTGCGAGTATGGTGTGACATGGAGACCACTCACAACAGAGGAAGGCATTATGAAATCTTTTTTGAGAGTATAAGGTTGGGATGGCAGCTCCCCTGGGTGTGTCCAGAATTTCAACAGCAGGAAACATATGGGGAGTCCTCTGAAAGTCTGCAAGGTTTTAATGTGCCTTACCTGATAAATGATGGAAACCATCAAAAAACATCAGCTAGGTGCTTTGGCCACTCTACAGTATGGAGCACAAATATAATTGGTGTTTCTGAACTGTATCCACACCATCATTGAAGTTCCAGGTCAGTGACAGTCTACTGCTTGTCTTGAGAAAGGTGCAACAATTTTGAAATAACTGACATGGATAAATCTCACAAGGTGTTAGGCTTCACCTTTTGCCTATAATGTACAAACGTATGCCAGTGAAATGCCATTCACTATTCTGCTTTGAAAAACATGAATTCAGCCATTTCAAGATGTGAGTGGAACCAACAGAAGCAGGTTGCCTGAAATCAACAGTTGGTACTTCAAATGATGGTGCCACAGTGTGTTATGTGTAATAATACCATCTCTCAGTCTCCTCTTTAACATCCAGAATCTTAAGTTAATAGTTTTTCATAAAACAGTTGTTAAACAGTAAAACAGAGCAGTGCTAAATAAAATATTATAAGGGCCCATAAATTGGCAGTGTGTGGAAATATTAATTTGGCATGTTGTAGAATGTAAATTTCACACATGTCCACAAAGAAGACAAAACAAATCAAAAAGATAAAATGTGATGAGTACACATTGCAAATAAATCCTTTCCTTAAATCTCCTTCATCACGCTTCAGCATACACCAATTTGACACTTCCCTTCATTATAGACTGTTTTATGCATCTGTTTATCTATTATTTGTCATTTCTGGTTTCACATTCAAAGGAATGGCTTTTCCATCTTTGTAGGGCTTTTACAACTCTGTCACGCTGTGTTTCACAGCCGTTATGCTCCAACTTTAAAAGACGTGTGGCAAATTACAGCATATGAAGACAGTATCAGCTATAAGATTGACAGGGTGTCTTGAGTGTATATCAACAACGTAAGCCGTCGTGGTGTACCTGGAATGACTATGAAGGTAAGAGAGTTAGCGCCAGTGAAACATTTAAAATGATCTCTCTTGGTCTTTCTAACTGGATATTCAGGTTCATTCTGGTATCATCTTCTTCTTTCGGCTGCTCCCGTTAGGGGTTGCCACAGCGGATCATCTTCTTCTATATCTTTCTGTCTTCTGCATCTTGTTCTGTTACACCCATCACCTGCATGTCCTCTCTCACCACATCCATAAACTTTCTCTTAGGCCTTCCTCTTTTTCTCTTCCCTGGCAGCTCTATCCTTAGCATCATTCTGCCAATATACCCAGCATCTCACCTCTGCACATGTCCAAACCAACGCAATCTTGCCTCTCTGACTTTGTCCCCCAAATGTCCAACTTGAGCTGACCCTCTAATGTACTCATTTCTAATCCTGTCCATCCTCATCATACCCAATGCAAATCTTAGCATTTTTAACTCTGCCACCTCCAGCTCTGTCTCCTGCTTTCTGGTCAGTGCCACCGTCCCATATAACATAACTGGTCTCACTACCGTCCTGTAGACCTTTCCTTTCACTCTTGCTGATATCCGTCTGTCACAAATTACTCCTGACACTCTTCTCCACCCATTCCACCCTGCCTGTACTTTTTTTTTTCACCTCTCTTCCACAATCCCAATTACTCTGTACTGTTGATCCCAAGTATTTAAACTCATCCACCTTCACCAACTCTACTCCCTGCATCCTCACCATTCCACTGACCTCGCTCTCATTCACACACATGTATTCTGTCTTGTTCCTACTGACCTTCATTCCTCTCCTCTCTAGAGCATATCTCCACCTCTCCAGGGTCTCCTCAACCTGCTACCTACTATCGCTACAGATCACAATGCCATCAGCAAACATCATAGTCCACGGGGACTCCTGTCTAATCTCGTCTGTCAACCTGTCCATCACCATTGCAAATAAGAAAGGGCTCAGAGCTAATCCCTGATGTAATCCCACCTCCACGTTGAATGCATCCATCGCTCCTACCGCAGACCTCACACCACTGTCACACTTCCCTCGTACATATCCTGTACAACTCTTACGTACTTCTCTGCCACTCCCGACTTCCTCACACAATACCACAGCTCCTCTCGAGGCCCCCTGTCATATGCTTTCTCCAGGTCCAAAAAGACGCAATGCAACTCCTTCTGACCTTCTCTAAACTTCTCCATCAATATCCTCAGAGCAAACGTTGCATCTGTATTGTTCTTTCTTGGCATGAAACCATACTGCTACTCACTAATCACCTCAATTCTTAACCTAGCTTCCACTACTCCTTTCCATAACTTCATGCTGTGGCTCATCAATTTTATTCCCTTGTAGTTACTGCAGTCCTGCACATCCCCCTTATTCTTAAATATCAGCACCAGTACACTTCTTCTCCACTCCTCAGGCATCCTCTCACTTTCCAAGATTCCATTAAACAATCTCGTTAAAAACTCCACTGCCATCTCTCCTTAACACCTCCATGCTTCCATAGGTATGTCATCTGGACCAACGGCCTTTCCATTTTTCATCCTCTTCATAGCTGTCCTTACTTCCTCCTTGCTAATCCGTTGCACTTCCTTATTCACTATCTCCACATCATCCAACCTCTTCTCTCTCTCATTCTCTTCATTCATCAGCCTCTCAAAGTACTCATTCCATCAGCTCAACACACTCTCCTTGCTTGTGAGTACGTTTCCAACTTTATCCTTTATCACCCTAACCTGCTGCACATCTTTCCCAGCTCGGTCCCTAAGTTTAGCCAATTGGTACAGGTCCTTTTCTCCCTCCTTGGTGTCCAGCCTCTCATACAACTCATCATACACCTTTTCTTTAGCCTTTGCCACCTCCTTCTTCATCTTGTTCCTTATCTCCTTGTACTCTTGTCTACTTTCTGCATCTCTCTGGCTATCCCACTTATTCTTTGCCATCCTCTTCCTCTGTATACTCTCCTGTATTTCCTCATTCCACCATCTGCTGTAGTTTCACAGCTGTCTGGTAACTCTTAACTACCACCCAGTGCCTGTCTCGCCTTCTCCCTAAACTCAACCTTGCAGTCTTCCTTTTTCAACTTCCACCATTTGATCCTTGGCTCTGCCCTCACTCTCTTCCTCTTCTTGATCTCTGTCATCCTACAGACCACCATCCTATACTACTAACTACACTTTCCCCTGCCACCACTTTGCAGTCTTCAATCTCCTTCAGATCAACTCTTCTGCATAGGATGTAATCTACCAGTGTGCATCTTCCTCCACTCTTGTACATAACCCTATGTTCCTCCCTCTTCTTAAAATACATATTCACCACAGCCATGGCTATCCTTTTGGCAAAATCCACTATCCTCTGACCTTCTTCATTCCTCTCCTTGACACCATACCTACCCATCACGTCCTCGTCTCCACTGTTCCCTTCACCAACATGCCCATTGAAATCTGCTCCACTCACCACTTTCTGTCCCTTGGTTACACTGTTCATCACTTCATCCAACTCACTCCAAAAATCTTCTTTCTCACCCATTGCACACCCAACCTGCAGTGCATATGCACTAACAACATTCATCATCACACCTCCAATTTCCAGCTTCATAATCATTACTCTGTCTGACACTCTTTTCACCACCAAAACACTCTTGACATACTGTTCCTTCAGAATAACCCCTACTCCATTTTTCCTTCCATCCACAGAACAATTTGAACCCACCTCCAATCCACCTGGCCTTACCCCCTTCCATTTAGTCTCTTGCATGCACAATATACTGTATCAACCTTCCTTCTCTCCGTCATATCTGCTCTCTCCCCTTACCAGTCATACTGACAATATTCAAAGTTCCTACCCTCAGTTCCACTCTCTTTAACTTCCTCCTCTCCTCCTGCCTCCGGACACATCTCCCCCTCTTCTTCTTCTTCGGCCAACAGTAGCCCAATTTCCGCCACCCTGTTGACTAACAGTACCGGTGGCGGTTGTTGTTATCCTGGGGCTCAACTGATCCGGTATGGAAATTTGTACTGTTGTCCGCATATTGATTTGGCAAAATTTTACACCGGATGCCCTTCCTGACATAGCCCTCCCCATTTATCTGGACTTGGGACCGGCACGAAGAAACACACTGGTTTGTGCATACCCCTGTGGCTGGTATCTAAGACAAGAAAATTTGGACATGAGTATCAGCAGGCTTTGCACCCTAGGAAACAAGTTACCCAAACTATTATATAACATTTTAGTAATTACCGCTCTGATGCTGATCTTTCTGATCGTAAAATTGATGAGAAGAATTAATACTTGCTGAATCATGGTACTTGAGGGTTCCTCTAGACTGCCTCTGGCACAATTTGGCTCAAACACTTATCATCACATTGTCGGCTCAGAACATGCTTAAGTTTTGAGTTTGATATTTTTCTGTCCGGCCGTTTTAGCTGTAGACTGTCTTTAAGAAACTGTTGAGACACACACATACTGTATATCCATCAAGACATCAATGCTGTTGGTATCAGGGGATCCTAAAACATCGAGATCGAAATTTTTCATAGGCTTAATAAATGATAGGTTATGGTGATGGAGGATGCAAAGTAAAAATGACTTTTTTTATATACTGAATTTTTGTAAACTAGTTGATTGTAACTTGGGAGAATCTTGCAAAGTTAAGAACACAGTTATAGGGATAAACTGCAAATTAATTAGTGTAATGATAATGTTTCATTATTCATGGCTTATTCCTTCTTCTGCACTTTGGACATATCAGTATTCGAGTTTATGGATATTTATTTACAAATCTACTTGATGGTGTATAGTTAACTTTCAAACATGTCCCTCACTTACAGAACTTTGTATTTGACAAGATTTATTTTTGTTCTTTTTGCCTGTATCTCTCATCTTTCTGTTTCTTTTGGGTGGGCGTTGAATCTTGTATTGCTTTTTTATTTTATTTTTTTTTTGTATTTCTGTTTTTCCTTTTAAAATACAGTATATTGTGTTATTATACACCTTACTGAGTAGGATGCAATTGTAATGTTTTGGTTTCCATTGCAGCAGAGTGGTAACATAAACAGTACATTTTCAATTCATTTTTGTCTAGCAGTCTTCACAGTTGTCTCAGAGCACTTATACAAACTATGATGTTAAATTGCTAAACCTTACATTACCATGAAAGAAACACATACTAAATGCACATTGGATGGTAGCCACAATATTTGAGGTGAAATAATGGTATTATGAATTACTAAAAATGTTCTGAAATGCCCTACACTCAGTGCCCATCATATGATGTTTAATAAGCTACGTGAGAATAAAAAGTCATGGCTGCATAAATTTTTACAACCCTTAAGTCAATTTCTGGTTGAAGTCCCAAAATCCAGGGCTGTACAGATGCGTTCTTCTGTTCTTCCTGGAATAGCTCAAGAGTTAAGGGGTTACAGGGCATTGTTTGTAGCCCATAGTCATATGTTAATAAGTAAATATGTTCTTATTTTTGTTATAGGCACTGCCTGTAGTTTGGGACTGTGACGATGTGGGTTCTGGCTCCACACTCCCATGGCTGTTGGAAACCCTTGAACCCAACACCGTCGATAATGTTACCGAGTGAGCTAGTCAATGGAGGCAAATTACTGAGCAAGGGGAAGGTATACACAAGGTGCAACAGTGCTTTTATTAAAAACAGTCAACAAAAAAAAACAGTGTTCATAAATAGTGCAGTTCTTTCAATAAATAATCCAATAAAAAAACGTGGAGGTTAAAACCAATAGAAAAAACAATCCTTTAAAACGAGAGGTTAAAATCTTCTTTAGGAAGCAGTCTTTAAAACAATAACAAACCGTGCTTTTCTGGTAGCTGCCTCACCTGCTTATCCCGTTTGGGCCAAGCAGCAGGCAAGACGCTCTCTGCAGCTGCCCTCCTCCAACACACGCGAGACTGGAGACCTCCCGATCCCTGGCTTCGGTCTGGCACTCATCCCAGTCCCCGAGACTTGATGTCCACCAATGACCAGGACGCACACATTGGGGACTCCACCACCAAGCCTCCCGACTTCCGCTGCCTTTCCACGGCCTACTGCGGCTCGTCGCCTTCCCCTGGTCACTCCCGCTACCTGGTCACTCAGCGGGAGCGACATCAACACAAACACCTGGGTGTCGGCCTAACACCCAGCTTCCACGCAGCTGTCCACGAGCGCCCATTCGCGCGCCCGTCCGCCGCTTCTTCCGGCTCGCGCTCTCTTTCACCGACCTGCTTCCTCTCCTGCTCCCGGTAACCTCCGTCCTCTCCTTTCCTTTCCTTTCTCTCTCCATTTTTTCCCTCTCCACAAAACCGACTCGCGCTTCTTTTAAAACGTGAGGGGCCATTACAGCTGTAGCATTAGCCACGGGAGCAATCACGAATGTGGGCAGTTCCTCACCTGTGCACACGGTGAGAAACGCCCACAACGACGACGCCCCGCTGCTCACATAACATCGCCCCTGCTCGCTACAACATCGCCTAACCCCCCAAGCCGCCTTGGGTGCAATGATTATTTATTTAAAATGAATGGCCTTTTGCTCAATGAGCTGTGGACCCATAACACCACAGGGACATGTTCACAAGTTCCCAGGCAGAGTCTCCTGGAAGTCGCGCTGATTTAGATCAACAGTGCCACAACTGTAAGCTGGGTGCATGGAGCGATTATAGTCCAAGTTTCTGGACACAGCCTGATACCTACTGTAGCGCTTTAGTTTGAGCAGTGAAAAGAATCTCTACGTTTCTTCCCCGCGACTTTTTGACTTATGTTTTTATTCACTATTTTGTTTCCTGGCATTCTTGTCTTGAGTTTTGTCTCACATCCTGGGATTTATTTCCTAAATGTTGTCATTCTAGCTTTGCTCTTGGCTAGTAATTTTATACAATCCATCTTCTATTCTAAATGACTGCTCTTCTATGCATTCAGCACAGAAACTGCTTTTCCTCCCAAGTTTCTTTGCACTCTCAAGGCTTTTTCTCATTCTTCACAAGCCTTCCAGCTGTTACTGCCAAAAACTACTGCTGTCACCATGATATTTTACTGTAGGTGTGCTGTTAACAGGATGAAACCAGAAAGTTCTACCTTGAAAATAAAACCATTTCATCTTCTGTAAGCAAATTATGTGGCCCATCATATAAAACTTTGTTGCAACATGTCCATAAAGACTGTTAATAAATCTTGAAATTACTGAAAAGTCAACTTTTTTTTTTTTAAAGAGATATTTCTGCTGTTCCTTGTGGTGGCCTAAACTCAACATTATCTATTTGGGGAAAACAGCTTGGTAAGCTGCTTCTAAAATGTTTAACATTGAGCTCCACAACAGTCAAATGTATACTTAACAACACCGTGTACTTTTGCAAGACTATGCCTTATTATTTCAAACAGATTCAGCTGTATAATATTTTGAAACTTCAGAATTTCCCATTAAAAAGCACTGGTGAATCTGCAAACTGGTTTCTTTTAAAACAAGAGAAATATTCTATATTATAAATATTATCTTCAGAATATTATTATAAAGAACTGACGTTATCAATGTGCAGTTAAATGCTGTTTGAATGAAGTAATTATAGGAGAAAGGTGAAGCTCTCCTAACTGACACAAAGACGCATCAGTTTACAAAGGGTACTGGAGTTGGTATGCAGGCAGATGATTGGTGCCACTGGGACCGCACTGTGCTATGCAGTTTCAAGGGCCCACAAAAAGGCTGATTGTGCCATAGACAGCAATGGCAGGACAAGATTACAGTTTGCGCACACTCAAGTAGTTACTTAGTGATATAACATACAACAGACCGCACTGACAGTTACAATTTATCAGTGCCCGATAAGCCACTTTTGCTTCCATGATATCTTCAGACTGGAATTAAAATCTTTAAGAGAAGTGTCACCTCTGGTATTCATGTTATACATAAAATCAGTTCCCTTGCAAGTTTCTAGTTACATTTAAAATGTTAATTATAAAATTTAAACTAATATTAATAGCTAAATGGGGAGCTTATTTCATTTCGTTTTCTTCTTTCACAGGGTAGTTTTCATTTTATGCTATTATTGGCCATTTTGTATTCATAGTTTTTTTTCATTAGCTAATTATTGCATACTGCTCTGTTGGGTATGTTTAAAAAAAAAAAAAAGACCAATTAACAATTAGTCACAGACCCTCCACCACCAACACATCAATCAATGCCATTTTTACATTAATTGAACTGGAATCTGTTGTGTATGAAAGCTGTTAAGCCACCACAAACTAATTTAAGCTACATTTTTACTACAAGGTATTGTAAAGAAGTGTTAAAAAGCATCTATTTAATGTAGTCTACTAACACATTTAATTGCATTTTAACAGTGGTGTTATTGTATGACTCACTGTTACAATAATATTTAATAAAAATGTGATAACTGACTCTTGGGTGAAGTAACTAAAAAATGTGAAATGCTGATACATTCATATCAGTTACCTTAGTTGCCGGACACACCTAGATGTTATTCCAGTTATGTCTAACTTGTGGTCTTCAACTTCACTGATATCAATAACAATGGCTCCAAGTTTTTTAAAGGAAATTACTCAATTCCAAATCTGAGTCTGGGCAAACACTGCCATAGACTCCTTTTCTATTACAAGTGAGAAATAACAGACGGCACACACCAATGCAGATAATTATGTATCCTACTTAAAACAAAAAATCGTAAGCAGTGCTGACTCAATGATCCACCATCCTGAGCTCTGCTCATTTCTTTATGTCTGCATGGAGTTTTTGGTCATATTATTTTGAACACTAAAGGTTTATTCTATTTGAAATAATCTCTCGTTTAGAAGCTATTTGACTTTTGCAGATATTATCATTATTTTAATGACATCACATTGGCATCATAAAGTTTTCCCAAATGGTTGTTGGTTACCATGGCCATTGCAATTTAAGAAATTGTTGACGTGGTGCCCTATGAGGTCACCGTGTCATCACTCTATAAGATGGGGACACATTAAAACAATAATTTAAGATTTGGATTTTCCAAAATTAAAACATGAATTTTTAGAGTGTTATATTGAAAAGGACTTTTGTTTTGGCTTCATGTTTTAAAAATAATATTTTTCATTTGTCATTTTCATGTCTCCTTCGTATTTGCCCTCTGATGACTTGTTTTGCCATGGAATCACACCACAATCTATCCCAAGCCATACATTTGCACTGTGGTAACTGCTGGTGGCCATCAGAAGCTCTTTGTAAGCTGTGAGCAATTGGAAAACTTGTCAGCCTCTCCTCAGTCAGCTCCCATCTTTATTTGCACAGCACCATTGCTACACTACAAGACACAAATCTTTAGATGTTTTCTTTAAAAAAAATCTTGTAATCTATTCTTTTAATTAAAAAAAACAACTTTTCAGTCCTTTACATTTGTTACACGGTTAATTTCTTTTTTTTTTTTGGCATTTCATCGAAACGTATTTTAAAGTGAGTTCAATGAGAACATGGGGACACAGTTGAAAACCTGCTAAGGGTTCATTTCACACAAACACTAGGCAGTTTTTCTTTACACAGAAAACCACACGCACATCGAAAAAGTTCACAAGTAATGTGATAGACAATAGGACTGTGGGAACATTTATGGCTAGGCTTGTTTTTTGGAAAAAGTGATTGGATAGGACTTGCAAGTTCATTGAGCTGAATGGCGTGTTCTCATCTAAGTTTTCTAATGTTCTCATCGCATTCTGAAAGATCTGTGTATTGGCACAGCATAAGTGTGTGTGTGTGTGTGTGTGTGTGTGTGTGTGTGTGTGTGTGTGTGTGTGAAAGTTAAGGCCCTGTCATTGCCATCCTTTCAAGGGTTGATTTCTGTCTTTCACCTAATACTTTTGGGACAAGCTTCCCCATTTGACAAAATATCATAAGTAATTAGTCCTAAGAATGTTCTTTTAAGCCAGTTAGGTAATCTTATTTATTGTTGTTTTTTTTTCATCCAAATGGGTAATGTTGTGATAGAAGCCCAAGGTTCTAATTATACCTTGCAGCCTTAGTCCGTTCTTGCCTACATCTATACTGCTTCCCAAAATGCAATCCTTCTAAATCACAACCTAATACAGGAGAAGGTTCTGAAAGCTAGAATGTCTGGCTTGTCTAGTGAGTATCATAGTCCCATTTGTGCTACAAGTGAGAATATTCAAGTGGTTTATGCATGTTTCATATTATCTTTGAACAAATGCTGGATGGCTGGTCAACAATTAGAAAGTGAGGAGAGCATAGCACATGCAAGCTTCTGTCTCTTTGATGACTTGGGCATCCAGCTTCATTGCTAAACTACCAATGTCTCTCCACAAGGTTATTGTGTTAGGTTACCTGATTGTTAGTGGAAATTTGAAGTTAAATCACAGTTTCGAGTGAATGTATTTCCTAAAGGATATATCGAAGAAAAAAAAACATCAAACAGCTACACTGCAAGGAAGGTCTGGCTATACTCTGTGGCCTAACACTACCTCCTCATTGTCAAAGGCCATCTTTCTATTTGTGATTCTCCCCCATGCTGGTGTAAATTGCTAAGAGATTCCCCAGCGGGGTTCTGTTCATGGTGCTGGTTTACCAGCAAGAAGAACAGAACTTTAGATACAGTCAACAACATTACCTGCAGAAATTCTCTATGATGCTTCAGTGTCCATATTATGCATCCATTATGAACCATGTACAATAATTCAACACAAAAGAATGAAGCTGGCAAATAATTTGTGAGCTGGCTGGGTGGCTGACTATCAGAGAGACGTGTAGTTTTTAAAGTGCTGACTCACCAGTGCAGCAGATTCGAGAAACAGGTGCAGCCAGTGAGGGTCTGTAGAACTGAGGTAGCTGGCAGCAGTGTCACTGAAGAGGGCTGATCAAAAGGGACAAATGGTTTGCACTGGGTGGGCTGGCTGGACAGTCAGCTATGTTAGCAGTAATGCCACCTGACTTTCTAGGGAAAAGATAATAGTAGCAAGCAATAGGTTTGGCAGGTCAAATACATGACAACACGTGGACAGCACTGACAGGCAAGCAAATAAATTGAACTTAATGTCCTACTCTCCAGCACACTACTTTATTATTTACTCCATGTGTCTCTGATTCTTTGTGTGATGAAAATTTTTCTAACAATTCTGTGAAGTCTGCCTTTAACTTGTTACTAACCCTCTCCCCATGTTCATGAATTATGTATTTTAAACTAACAGTTGGATTCCACTGTACTAATTCCTTTCATAGTTTTAAACACTTCAATCACTTCCCCTCATATTCTCCATATGCTTAAGCTGAACCCCTTCAATGTTTCCTCATAACGTGTACCTCAGTCCCAGAATCCGCTTAGCAACTCTTCATTGGACTGTCTTTAGTGCTGCTACATCTTTTTTGTAATGCAAAAGTTAAGGCTAAGGGTTAGTGTGAACACCGGCATGAGCTCAGGACAGTTTTAGGACAAAATGTCAATACACTTTTAGGATGAACATGAAGGTTAAGTGTTGGTGTGAATGGTATCCACAATCTCCATGATATAAACTGTACACCTAATGCAACATGTTAAGTTCAGTGCATATGTAACTAACATTTTAGTATTGTATTTTTTTCAAACTACTGTACACATATAGCCTTCTGCCATAGCTTCACCATTCGATTTTTGCTTTTCTACTTACATTTATAAAGGTTTCGTCCTGTGTATACAAACTTCCACCCTAAAAATGCACTGGCATCATGGTGTTGAAGTTCTGCAAATAAATGCTTCTCAACAAAGTGGATTTAGTGCTGTACAAAGGTATTCTGACACAGAAAGGTACTAAAGGTTTAAAATAAGCTTCTTGAACTTGAGTGTGTATATTCTACCACAGAGGACAAAGCTGAAAAAGAAACATTAACAACAGTAGTTTGGTGTAGTGAGTCTAGTGCAGTACAAGTAAAAGCAGTCAAAAGTCTAAACAGTCACTTCAAAAAAAAAAAAAAAAAGGATTGTTTTTCACTCCCTGCGTCAAGAACAAGACACAGGATGGCATCTGGGAAGGTGAGGGGTTTTCTGACCAAGTGTGTCAGTAGTGTTTCACACACTCCACTGCACTTGGTTTCCTGGCAATTTAAAGTTGAGCCCTTGCAGCTGAACTTTGATAAACTTCTCTTGCTATTGACCTCAGTGAGACTTTCTTAGTATGGAAGGAAGCAATGCTAAGTGCTGTCTGGTCCCTGGCAGAGCAGCATCTCTTCTGTCTTACAGGGCCCAAAATCAGAAATTACTGCTTTAAAAATTGTCTTCATTTTAGTTTCAACTGTACTCGTCTCCTACAGCTGAAAATAAGTCACATCTCAGTATTTTCACTCTCCATTAAGCCAAATTGCAATGTGTTACTCAAACTCTCATTGTTTTGTTTCTCAGCAGGTTTTTTTTTTCAGACAACTTTATTGGTCTTTCAGAATCTGTTTTCTATGGCCTGTTTTTAAACTTTAATCAGTGTATTTTTGTTAATAGTCTGAGTGCCAAATGTTTTTGCAGCAACTTTACCAGTAATTCTGTTGTTAACTGGATAGGGGGTAGCAGGGCACACCCACAAAACTTGGGCTAATTTAGGGTCGTAAATCAACCTAACAAACACTTGGGGCCTGGTAGGAAAACTCAGAGAAAAACCTGCAGACACAGGGAAAGCATGCAGTGTTCTCAATGTTCTGGGACTCCGAGGCTGCAGTCTTAAAACAAAGCACCGTCATAGCATTAGGATTTGCTTCAGCATTACAGAATGTCATTTTTCTGAATGATCAATAAACATCCAGGTGTTACAGAAGGGAAATTTTCCATGTTATCTTTAGGAAAAGCTAAAATATGTCATCAGTCACCAAAACTTTTTGTCTAGTAGATTGAACTAGAACTAACATTACAACACTGATATTGTGGAAATATCAATGTAGGAAATGCACTAAAAGTATTATGTCCATATGAGATTCAAGTGCTGCTTTTGATACAATAAAAAAATCTAGTATATTATATCAGATTGATATTTATATTCTTTCAGGTTCTAAAATTGTCTCTTGGCAGCACGCAGTCTGGAGTAGTTTGCATTTAATCTGATATTTTACTTTCATCAAGGCATGGTGGACTCCGAGCTGAAGTGTTCTTAACCAGCCCTGGCAACTATAAAAAGATTGGAGTCATCTGCCAGTGACAGTCAATCTTAAATCAGTGAAACTGAGCCAGACAGGTTAGAAAAGCAAGGAGTTATTTAAAGGGTTATATTTTGCTTTTGCTTGATTTCTCAATGTGGTCATTCTAGCCCTTAAAGAAATATGTTTTATTTTGATTTTGTATAAAATTGCCTATTTCCCAAATCTGCAGTTCCCACCGTGCAAAAAATAAAATAGAAAAAGAAAGCACCTTCAGAGACAATTGTTTAAAAACTTTAAACAAACCTTTTATCAGTATTTCAAAATGACTTGCCTAGCATGTTCTTGAGTGGCTTGTGTCTTACGTAATAAATTGTCTACAGCAGGTTCAAAATATGATAAGACTGCCCCAGCTTTTGTGCTGTATGATACAGACATCCGTAATCCTGTGATCAATAATAATTTACCTACAATTTTAAAACTATATACATACAAGTCTAAAAGGTTTGTTTTTGAGGCATTTCAATCCATTCTGTTGATGCTCTAAAGTGAAATCAAATTGAAGTAACAAATATTACTTACAAATATCATAGTATAATTACTTATAAAAAACTTTAAAACTTCTGATTTATGAAGCCTTTTACCTCCATGGCCTCAGATTCTGTACTTACAATGGTGCTTAGTAAGTTTGGAATTATCTGTTGGCAAATATGAGAAAAGCCTATTAGTCTAGCATTTATAACATGGAATGAAGATGCATTATTTTAGACAAATGTAGTGGGGGTGCTACTCAATACAAGTTTTGTTCTCTTTGACAACATATGAACCACGTGAATTCAACCCCCCTATTTTTATTTGTTTTTTTGAATGTCTGAGCAAATAATGCAGGTAGGTGTACCCTTGAGTGTTTGCTTTGGTAAAACACCAGTAATCAATGCTCAGTTAGTTCCTAGAGCCAATAAATAAAGGCTACTCAACACGCGGCCCTCTAAAGCATTTTATGTGGCTCCCAGGTAGTAAGAAATGCATCTAAGTCTATGAAGTCATTTTCAGAATTTAAATCCCTGCTCAAAACAAGCACATTCAGTTTTTTCTCAAAAGAAGGTCTTACATGTCTTTTCAATTCAAGCAATGTTTCTTCCTGTATCACAACACAAAGTAGACAAAATGTTTAGAGAGCTACTGGTGAAAATGGCAAGAAAATGGCAAAACACAACATTTCAGAGCATAGGACATTTAACACATTGTGGGAAGAAGATTTGCATTCACTGAAATAAACAATAAACCACTATGTGTGCTGGTACCAAAACGTGCAAATACCCAGCATCAGCATGAAAACTGTCAAGCTGATTTTAGAAAATGATATCCCCCTCAGATAAATTTAAGAAAAGATACAGTTCAGTCACTAGACAGTCTAAATGGTCAGCAAATTATACTTTGTGGGGTACAGCCCGGACACGGACAGGTAGACATGATGTTTTGCACCAACACACGTTTATTTATACTATATATATACCAGAATGTGAGCACAACCCAGTGCCACAGCACCAATCACCCCTTTAAGTCCAGGCCTTCTCACAATGCCTTTCTCTTCTCAGGTCCACCTCCACTCCTCTCCTCCGAGCTCTGTCCTCTTCCACCCGACTCCAGCCATCGAATGGAGTGAGGTGGCCCTTTTTATGCAAGTCCGGATGGGCTCCAGGTGCTTCCCGACACTCCTCCACAGACACTCCCCTGTGTGGCAGAAGTGCCAGCTGTGCACCTGGAAACACTCCGGGTGTCCCCAGTCTTCTTCCCCCCAGCACTTCCAGGTGTGGCGGAAGTGCTGAGGTCCTGGGCTCCGAAGGCAGCGGGGCACAAGCCCTCCTCCGGTCCTCCTGGACGTCTCTGACAGTGCCCCATCGCCAGCGAAGACCTGTCGGGCGGAGTGGCACGTCCCGCGAGGGCAGAACCCCATTGAAGTGGGTCCTACTTTGTGTCCGGGTCCGTTCCTGCAACACACAGAAAAACAGGGGCAGAGCCGCTGCCTGGACACCACCACTGGGCGTCCTCCCGTGCCACGCACAGGCAGCGCTCCCCCCTCCAATCGGCACACCGCGACTTGCCTTTTCGGCACCCCCTCCGTGGGTTCCATGCCCCTCTTGATGGGGCCGCTCGCACCCCCGTAGCCTCAGCCGACTCCGGAGCACCCCTCTGTCTCCGCAGAGGGCGACCATGCACTGGACGTGAGCGGACGTTCCTCCTTTTACTCTGGGATGCCGTGATGGTCTGGTTTTTGCCTATGGCAAAAGCGCAGCCCCTGATCCATCTGCGTCCCTGTAGAACGATGCAAGGGTGCGGCTGGCTCGGGGAGGAGGGCACTAGGACCTGGGGCACACATCAGCCCACGTCCTGTCAGCCCCCTCGCTGTCTCTCCCCTCGCGATGCGCACAGCACTCAGCACTGCATCCACTGTCGGAGAACCCCCTACTTGTTTCCATACACATGGTTCACGGTTCTTTTCGGTGGGCTCTCCTTTATGCTTTACAGGGTCGGCTGTACTCACCTTCTTGGCTGTACTACTCCGGCCAAAGACTCCAGGGTCGTGCTGTTCCCCGCAGCACGCAGCGTCTGTGATGACGTGATCGCCTTCCCCTTCAGCTTCTGCAACTCTGCATGGAGAGCACTCAGCACCTGCAATAAAGGCGACTCTACAGGCCGAAGGCACTCCTCCGGCTTGCACAGAGCCACCGGCAAGGACAGGAAGACAGCCGACGGTGAGCTTTCCTGTCCATCAGCAACACACGTCAGCTGCTTCCTGTGGGCCTTTCCCTCCAGCCCAATCGGGTCTCTCCCTGGCACGTGATGGACATTCCTTCGTCCCGCCTCCATCCACTCATCGGCGGGCCCGCAAGTAGCACCATCCAATCGCGTGCCTGTCACAGGGAGAGACTTTGGTCTGCGGCCATTTTGGCTCCTTTCCTCCTGGTGCGGCAGCATGCTGGCTCTTTGGGTTGCAGCGTCTCCCTCTCAGCAGCACTCCCTGCTGCCACCACGTCAACAAAGCGCCGCGGACCGACTTGCGCCTGCCACTGACAAGGATCCAGGCAGCCTTTGCCTGCGAAACACATAACACACTCGGCCCCGCAGGGCCGGTTGCTGGCAAGCATGGAACTTACCTCCCAGGTCCCGTCTGTCCGAGGAGATGTCCTCGACATAGCCTCCTTAGGCGAAATGCCCTCTCGGACACCTCCAAGGATGGCGCGCTCGTAGGAGCCCGCTGCACTCCTGCACCGCCCGTTGTTGTCCTGCACCAGGGGACAATGACCCTTCTGTGGACCCGTAGCGGCCCCTTCGGTGAATCACTCCAGCAGGGTTGTGCGTGTGCCGTGGTGTGGTTTCGCTGCTGCGCTGGGCTGTCCAGAAAATGATTGTTTGAGACAGGTCCCTGCCTTGAACCAGGCGGAGCATCCTGCTGACTACGCCACTGTGGGAAGCAGCCCGGACACAGACAGACAGAAATCGTTTTAAAGTCCAACACACGCTTATTTATAAGTATTAAAGTGCACAAACCCAGTGCCGCAGCACCATTTTTTTTTTTTTTATCACCACAACAGTCCAGGCCAAAACCACAGTATGCCTTTTCTTCAGACCGCCTCCTTCTCTCTCTCCTTCCAGACCACGTCCTCTTCCACCCAACTCCAGCCCTGAATGAAGGGAGGCAGCCCCTTTTATGTCCCCCCAGATGTGCTCCAGGTGTGCTACAGCAATCTTCCACCAACACGCCCCAGTGTGGCAGAAGTGCCGGCTGTATCCCTGGAAGCACTCCGAGTGTCCCTGCTCCTCTTCCCCCCCAGCACTTCCTGGTGTGGCGGATGTCCTGAGGTCCAGGGCTCTCCAGGCATTGGGGTGCCCCCTGGCAGTGACCACGGGCCCCGACAGGGTTGGCCTCCAAAGTAACCAGGGCGGTTGCCCCCTCAAGGTCTGGAGAAGGAGCAAGCCCTTCCCCCGGTCCTCCTGGGCATCCCGGCTGGGTACCACCCCCAGCCGCGTGCCACAACTACAATGCAAAATAAGAGAGTGATTCCATCACAGAAGCATCATGTAAAATAGCGTGGAATGTTGTAAAGTGTCACAGGCCTTTTAATAAAGGTGAGCTTATTAGGAAATGTTTCTTGGAATGCAGTGAAGCTCTTTTCGCTGATTTAAGAAACAAAGACGATACCATTGGTCAGATATCAAAATTGCAACTATCAGATTCTACACTAGCCCAAACAGTAGAAACAATTTCCAATAATAAAGACTTACATAAGTGACCCTGAAAATTTTAGTCTGGCCATCGGCAAGTTCACTGATATATCAGACATGCCACAGGTCATGGTGTGGATGACCATTTTTCCACTTAAAGGCCAAACAAAAGAAGAGGATATTTGTTTGGTTCTGAATAAGCTGATGTAAGTTACCACTGACAGTGTCCCATCAAAGGTTGGGAAGGAAAACATTTTTTGCATATCACAGTATTGTCCATCAAGAACGGTTATGCGGCAAACTGAAAAAAGGAAATTTGAAGGTGACAGTGGAAAAGGTAGTTAGAATTGTAAATTATATCCTAGGACAATCACCAAAGCACCGACAGTTTCAGTTTTTAGTAGAAAAATATGAAATGCACTATCACAATATCCCGCTACACGCCAAAGTTCAATGGTTAAGCCGAGGTAGCATTTTATTGAGGTTTATTGATTTTGCTTCCTATAATTCAACAGTTTATTCAGCAGTGGGAGCACACTGATCTGACTTATGTGGATGATGAAAAATTCATACTAGATGTTGCTTTCCTCACTGACATCACAGGGCATTTAAATGGACTAAATCTGAAGTTACAAGGAAAGGCAGTTCTACTTCTCTGTCAAGAACAGCTTCAAGAAGGCCATTTTAATCATTTTCCATTCCCGAGTGCTTGAGCAGATCAGCTGCGCACTGCTTTCCACCCAGTGGAGTTCACAGATTATCTTGTAGAACTTTCAAGTGAATTTGACAGTCATTTTAATGACCTAAAACCACTCATCCCAATGATCTGTCCAGTTGAAAATCCCATTAGTACTGAAGTAAAATCAGCTTCGGAGCTCACAGAGATGTTTGGTGTTTCAAAAGACAGATTTGAAAATGAGCTTAATGATTTGCAGAATAACTGCATTTTACAACAGAAAGTATAAAGAGGAATCAGTTGTAAACCTCTGGATACTTTAAGTATCAGACGAAGAGTATGGTGCCATCTTAATCTGCACACCATTTTCAGCAAAGGAGATTGCCAAGTGCAAACGGCTGAATTCCTTCACTGACAAGCACGTCAGAGCCTGTCACATTTTACTAGAATAACTATATATCAACCAAACGTAAAGAGAAGATGCAAACCATGTCTTCACATTAGACAAGATTACAGTATGTGTTTTGTATTTTGTACTGCATATAGTATTAAATGTATTTTAATGTACATATGAATTATCATTGAAAGTAACTGCAAAGCACATTTTTCACAAAAAAACAAGATACTGTGTATATAATTTTTTATTTTACTTTTATTTAACATGTAGTTTTTGGATTTACAGTTGTATAAAGAAATTGTTTAATTCAGATAACAGGGAATGGCAATAAGCATCCTGTTTGTATTAGTTTGTATTTTTGGTGGAGCATGACAGTCAAATGTAAATTACATATTTTCCTTATATTATTATATTTAAAAGAGCAAAAGTAGACTGGATAATAAAATGATAATAGATCTAAATTACAGTATTAATCAAATAGCTTTCATAATACTGTATTTTAAGATGCATTTCTACTTTACTCATATTTTCACGTTATTTAATAAAACTGTTATCTAGTGATATGTTATGATTATAACATGAAGTCTTGTGTTAACTCAACTTCAAATAAAGTACAAATTGCTACATTTACTATTCTTTTGAATTTGGGATTGTTTATTAAACTTAAACCCAAATGTGTTAGGTAGATTTGCTAGTTTTATAACATTGTAACTTAAATTTTTAGTAAACAACTATTGGCAAAAATGTCAGAAAATGTTAACTTGTTTTGCACTGTGGCCCTTCAGTCAGTATTTGGCCCCTGAGGTGCATGGAGTTGAGCAGCACTGCTGTAAACAAATACAATATACACTTCCCAAATAATAACTGCTAACAAGAATGTGCCAAATTTTTCATCTGATCTGTTCTACCTGTTGGTAAAATATGATACACATTTTTGTTTGCAAGTCATATTATGCAGTTTTAATAAAGGATGTCCAAATTGAAATAAACACAACCAAATGTAATACGAATAGCTGCAGAGAGCAGACGACACTATTAGAAACAGAAGTGGACAGGACATGAAGAAATGACTCATGTACACTAAGTCTCATCAAAGCATTGGGGCATCCAGTGTTTACTTTTGCCATGACATTTATTAAATATTCACATAAATTATAAGAATGAATTTGTTGTAATAATTTTTTATTGCAATACTAAAGCAACATACAGCAATGTTATTAAATAAATATTTTATGTTCACATATATAAATAAATTATATTTAATTTTTAATAATTTCAATATTATATGTGCTTTGTCAATCTAGGATATTGACCGTTTGCTTGATGTGGGGTTAAAATGAATTTAAATGATTTTAGCACAAGGCTGCAACATAACAATATGTGAAAGAAGTGAAGGGGTATGAATACTTTCTGAATCCATTGGATATATACGTGTATATACACTACCAGGCAAAAGTTATAGAACACCACTATTTTTCCAGTTTTTATTGAAATTTAAGCAGCTCTTGTCTACTGAAGAACCTAAAATGGTACAAAGGTAAGTGGTAAGTTATCAGAGGTAAAAAAAAGTATAGGTTACCAAAACTGAAATCTAATGTCATTTTTAATTTTATACAAAAGACCTTTTCAGGGAAAAAGTAATGGCTTAATAACTTAAAGCTTTTCTGCAGCAATAAAAGTTAATTAAGCCCCGAAAGTTGCAGCAAACAATTCCTACAGGTGCCCCTACTTTTATCGATTACATAAATACCTTTTGTCTGTATAAAAGCAGCGTGGGAACACGCTGAGGGTGCATATTCTACAATTAACTGGAAATGACTGGGTGAATACAGCAGGGCCATCAAAAGTGTGATAGAGATGGTAGAACATTCCTCTGGAGGGCTGTGGATCAGGAGTGAACAATAGAGTGTGAGTGCTGAGGGGACATCGGCCTGAGCAAGGTTATGTGATGTCGGAATCCCTGAAAGACCCGATAACCCTATCGCTGATAATGAGTCCAAGTGTGTCAGAAGGTGTAGATTTTAACAAATGCATAGTGGTATATACAGTAATATAGTGGTACCAGCTCAGCTAATTATTTGACTTTCACTTACTGGCAGCTACTATTATTCACAAGAATTAAGGGTAAAGTAAAAGCAGGACTTAAGTGAGTCTAACTAGACTCGCAGCATGACATTCCCGCTTATATGACTCTGTATATAAACTATATGCAAGTTTGCTTTTGTTGCACATGTTGCTTGTTCTTTTCTTTCATGCAAGTTTTCCCCTTTTCCTGTAACTTTTGCCTGTGCATATATTGGTCTGCATTAACTCATGTCTCTCCTACTTCTAATCTCTTTCAGCCTGAAAAGACGTTTCCTGAGTCACACTGCTACAAAAACATTCAATAGACTAACTGAGCCAATGGTGTTTGAAGCCAATGCCAGTCTCTGATTTGTTATTATCAGTTATCTCCTTCCAGTTGGCCATTACTGTTAAATATGTTTTCTTTAGTCCGCACAGTTATTTTTATTGTGGGTCATCTGGCCCAGATAGCATCCTGTACCTGCATAATTTTCAAAAAGCTGAGGAATATCCAGTTTTATAGTCTGGCACCTGCCCATCCACAAAGGTACATGTTATCACAACTTCACTGTACTGAGTCTTTTGCTGGAAAATATATTTTGACTGAACATAATTTTAAAGATCAGCTTCCCAAGACAATCAAAAATTGTTTTCAGTCAATACTAATTACAGTATAGACAGTGAGATGCTAGCTGTCTACTTTCAGCTTTACGTGAATACATTTTTTTCTTTTAAAAAGATATGATCAAAAACTATAATGTCAATAAACATCAGAGGTACATATGTTCTATTATCTCAATTGACAGAAAAAAAAATGTCTAATTAGATATACCGTTATTTGTAGCTGATGTCATTGTGATGTATGTTCTCAGTGTTGCTTTCTCATTAAAACAAACTACAGAAAAGGCACTTCTGCAATATATTTTTGGAACACGTTGAATTCTATGTTACCACAAGCTGAATCCATAACTCGTCTAGTTTTACATCCACCTGACTGGCTAGCCATTTGCGAATGCAGTGGCTCTGCAGAACATGAAATGAAAAATACAAAGCTAGTAATATTGTTTAAAAACATATATTTGGATTGAAGAATGGAGCAGGTGATGTCAAAGTCAAAAACGAATAGAGACACAACATATGAGTAATGGGTTTCCAAGCAAAGGTTATAGTTATTCACAAAGATTAAAAAGGTCAACAAACTTCAGAAGAAATGAAAAACAAGAGTTTAAGAATGGCAAAGCATTTTGAGAAGAGTAAAGAGAATGCTTAATAATAAGGCTAACTGAACTTAAAAAAAGTCACAAATCATAGCTGAGGGACATGGTCGAAGTAAGAGCAGGCCTTGCTGGGTTTGATTCCAATTAGCCAGAAGAAGAAGGATTGAAAATAAATGGTGGAAAAGTAAAAATACAGTACTTTGCAGAATCAACATTAACTGCACTGAAACGTTTCAGATGATTTTACTGATGTTTTCTGCATATTGTGAAATTTTAACCAATGATGTATGTAGCAATATTTTCTCAGTCAGCATAGTCAAATCAAAGATGTGTGTAACTTTTTTTTTTAATTATCTTTTTCTTCTGGTATTTTGTACTCCCCAGGCTTCTTTAGATATGTATGCTGGGATGGGGTCAATTTTTTGCTATGCTGGTCTCGGCCATGCAGCTGCATTTATCAAAGCCTAAACTGCAGGTTTGTTCAAGTATGAAGATTCAGACATGTTACAGTTCAATTCTAGCACTGTGGTGCTTAGGGAGGATCCTTTGAGACTAACAGATCGCTCTTCTAAGCATTCTGTTGTCTGGTATGGCAATCAGCACAGAATAATATTCATTAGTGTTTTGTCAATGTTCATTGACATACAGCAGTGAAACTTCTGCATTAACACATGCTTAAGCAGTTTATTGGATATACAGCATGGTAACTCACCTTAGGCTTTGTTCACATTTGCATTTCAAAAAGTTTGAGAAATACATTTGCCAAAATTGCACATAGTAGAATGCATTGAAAAGTGTATAGTGGACTGGTGCTGTCCAACCTACCTTGAGAAAGCAGTGCAAAACTCTTTCCGCCATGTTAGAAATATGGTGTGAATATCAAAATGTTTATGGAAGTGTAGACTCAGATTTTTGTTAGTACACACAGACGTGTTTCATTTTTCAGAAATCTCCCTCCAATGCACAGAAAGTCATTCCTGGGGCTGGACAACCATGCTTTGCTTAAGGCAAAGAATCATCATGGAGGTTGAAGGTAGATTCACATCTAGGACTTGACCAGCATGGTGTTCATTACACAAGCAAAAGCTGAAATCAGCATACACAAAAACTGACACTTTGATCATCTTAATTATTCTAAAGTTCCAGTCTTAAAGTTTTATACATGGTGTGGACATTTCCCCAGACACAGACAGGAAGACACACTCATGTTACCCAGCACACGTTTATTCTCCATTATTTTTTCACAGTTCAATACTCACAAGCCCCAATACCCCTCAGTCCAGGCCAACACAATGCCTTCTCTCTCTCTCTCTCTTTGCTTCTTCAGGCCGCCTCCTGCCTCTTCCAGAGACCTTGTCCACTCTTCCACCCGACTCTTGTTCCCTTCTGAAGGGAGGCGGCCCCTTTAAATAAGCACCCGGATGTGCTCCAGGTGTGTTCCCGGCAATCTCCCAACGATACGCCCCAGTGTGGCGGAAGTGCCGGCTGTCTTCCCAGAAGCACTCCGGGTGTCCCTGTTCCTCTTATCCCCAGCACTTCCTGGTGTGGCGGAAGTGCTGAGGTCCAGGGTCTTCCAGGTATTGGGGTCCCCCTGGCGGTAACCCCGGGTCCCTACAGGGTTGAGCTTCCCAGCTCTGTACCCACGGCCCCCAGGGCGGTCGCCCCCTCGAGGTCTGGAGGAGGCACAAGCCCTCCTCCGGTCTTCTTGGGCGTCCCGGCTGGGTACCACCTCCATCCGGGTACCACAATGGTTACTGTGCTATGGATACATTCTACACCTTACTTATTCCTACCTTTGTTCCCAAAGGCTATCAGTACACTGTAATATGCAGTTGTTATGACTGTTTTCAAATAGACAATCCCACCAAAGAAGGACAAGCAGACATTTTCAGTTCAAAAATGAATAGGGGGTGACCAGAAAGCTTCCCAAAAAGATAGCTAAAATTACCAAATAAAAAAATCAAACACACAAATCATGCTCATAAAACTTAATATCTGTGTTGTCTGCAAAATGAAAAAAAATCAAGTAGCAAAACAAAGAAGAAGAAATAATAATAACAAGCAGATATTATTTTTATGCAAATACTTGGGTGTTGTTTGATGCACACTGCCATCTGTTATGGCCACATTTGTGACATCATAGAGTATGTAGTGTTATGTGGATAAGATGACTCCAACCTTTGTGGCAACTGAAAACAATATGATGGTACCAATGAAAATCCAAGATGTAATTGCATTAAAATTAAAATTATTACTTTCGGCAAAAGAAAAAAAAAACACAATACCCAGTGCTGGAAAATCACTGGCCCACTTTAACCCTTAATTGGACCAAACAAATCTAGTAATTATGTTTGTTTTAGACATATAAAAAAAAGTAAACAATTCTTGTAAAGCATTTAATTTACTGACATTAACAGACCAGAGACGCTGTATAATGCTTTAGTGTGCCAGTAGGTAATTCCTGGATAGTAATTCTCAAATCCTCTGCCAGGACAGCAATGTATATGTCAGTTTACAAAGAAACACAGAAGTATGTCCAGTTAAGCAGAATTCTAAATTTGTTTTGGCAGTAATTTTATTTACAGAGCAAGTCATAATTATCTGTCTTTTAACAGTGAAAAGTGAAAACTGTTATATCAGAGCATTGAAAATGGTGTGAAATGGTGCAGCCATTTTTGTATAAATTGTGAGAAAAGAAGTGGTCAAGTGATGTCACTGGTATAGTCTGTGCTGGGGGAAGAGCTCAAAAACTCAATGCTGAGGTTCGGATGTCGGCTAGCTAAGCATGGCTTAGCGTAAATTACTGGATTAATTCCTGGGTTTCGAGTTCTTTTCCCCAGCTCATTACTAGACCAGTAGAGTTTTCAGCAATTCTGAAAAGTTAAGTAAGCTGCTCCTGAACTGATAACTAGGAAGAATGCAGTCATGTGCCTTTTTCTAAATATAATGCTATTTAGCTGTCATTTTGGTTGTATTACAGTATTAGTATTCTTTGTGTAGTAAACAATTAGTATAATAATAGCTTTATTGCAGAAAGATTACCTTCAGTGACAAAGCCAGTCCGCCAAATAGATAACTGTTAGTACATGTGACAGGCACACCGCACCCCATGCACTTCCTAGCTAGCTTTACCAAGTTAGCACAAAGCTTTAATTAGCACATCCTTGAAGCTCTCACCTTTCATGTGAGACTGAGACTGCTAGAAAGTGCACTACAAATGAAACTGTAAAAAAAATCTGGAAAATGTCAGGAATGCCCAGAAATGGTTTTCTCAATATTATTTGATAATAAAACATGCAACAGATCACTTTTAGCTCTTTGTAGCCAATATGCCTGAGAAGTGAACTTTAACTGTTTTCTACACTCGGAGGTTATAAACAGAAACAAAATTACCTGCAGAGTGAACTGACTGTTAAAGAGTTTTCCTTTCAAAACTGAAGGTTGAAGCAAAACTCAATCCGAAGTGCCTGAAGCACCAAAGAACCCACAACACTCATGTTAAACAATTTAAATGACTCGTAAATCATTAATTAAAAGAGATAATGATATTGACTAGAAAGCAATGGGGATAGAGACCTGATATTGGGATTGTGTTATAGGCTTGAAATATAGACATTGATGTGCATCTTTTAAATAATATTGAAAAAGTAAGTTCAGGGGAAGTATTATAGTCATAGGGTACTGTAATTAACCAAATATTCGCTGGGCTAACCTTACAAATACCAAACCACAAAACCAGGAGTTTCTAGACGTAATCACTGATTGTTTTTAAACACAACATGTTAAAACAGCAATGACAGGGAAAGACTTTCTAGATTTTGTATTTTGTAATTATCAGGATAGAATTCATGGGATATATGTGATTGAGCCATTAGTATTCAATAGCCATCTATACTAACAAAAGGCAAAGCCCTCACTGACTGACTGACTCACTCATCACTAATTCTCCAACTTCCCGTGTAGGTAGAAGACTGAAATTTGGCAGGCTCATTTCTTACAGCTTACTTACAAAAGTTAGCCAGGTTTCATTTTGAAATTCTATGCGTAACGGTCATAACTGAATCCTAGTTACGTACATATATACGGCCATAGCCTGCAGCTCGGTCGCCGTGTGAGGCGGAGTTGCATCACCCATCACCACGCCTCCCACGTAGTTGGCTGCCCGCCTATATTGCGTCCACCTTACCCACGCCTCCCACGTAATTGAGTGCCTACCCATATAAGGCCGTCCGTCAGCAGCAATGCAATAGACACGCTGCCGCTACGAGGCGTTTGTCATGCCTAAGACGAATACGATACAAGTTTAGTGAGAAGACGCAAGGTATAAACAAGACTTTTGATCACTTTGTAACGGAGTTAAAATTGCTGGTGAAGGACTGTGCTTGTGCAAACGAAGATGAGATGGTCAGGGATAGAATAGTGTTTGGCACAAACTCAGCAAAAGTGCGAGAGAAACTTTTAAGTGCTAGGTCTGAGCTAACATTAAATAAAGCCGTGGACATCATAAGATCTCACGAGATAGCACAACCACAGCGGAGAACCTTCGATGCATGTACTCCGAGCGGCTCACGTGAACTGACTGTGAATGCAGTACGCACACAAAAAGCAAGAGCTCCAAAGAGCGCTGAACAAAAAACGCATTACACAATTGAGAAGGCAGCAAAAGAATATGAAGCATGTGACGCATACAAGCATATTCATAAGTGCAGGTACTGCGGAAACAAAGCACACGGTGGAAAAAGTCAATGTCCAGCTAAAGGAAGACAGTGTAAAAATGTGGTAAATTGAACCACTTCACTAAAGTTTGCAGGATTGGGAAAGGTAAACCTGTGCATGCAGTGTGTGATGTCTCAGATAAAGAGGAAGACGAGCTGTTTATTGATGCAGTAACGGAGGAACAACCCTCTGAATCTGAACAAGCCTTTGTAGACATATCAATAGGAAAGCAAGGTGTAAAGCTTAAGTTTAAATTAAGTTCATAGACACAGGCAGGAAAATACACAAGTTAATACCGGGAATGCCTGTTAAACATCTTACATTCACGAGTAGCGATTTGGGTAGTGAACACTTCAATGAATGAAACCTGTTATCTTTACAACGGTTGATAAACACGGAATATAACACATCCTCAAATACGAACCTGATTGAAAGAAATAATGATAATCAAATCCTTGATGACAGCAACACTCACAAAACAATTACATTGACAATCATGTTATGTTATTTTTAAAATGTTTCCTTTTCTTTTTTATAACTTCTTTAACACACTACTTCTCCGCTGCGAAGCGCGGGTATTTTGCTAGTTATGTAATAAATGTTACGGTGTTTTGGCAGAGCATACAACCAAAAACTTCAGAAGGGCAAATTTTGAGCAGATGCAACACAATTTAAATAAGATAAGTAGGGGGTAGGCATTTAAGTGCAGAGACAGTGTAGGAACATTTGTGCACATTTACAAGCATTTTACATATAATGCAGGGCAAGGTAACTCAGAAATTTAGAAGCAGTAACAAATTAGCTAGGGATAAACAAGGAGCAAAATAAAAAGGAGCTGCAAAGGAAGAAGCAGCTGTATAAAGGTGTATAAGACAAATAACTCCAGTGCTAACCATTGGGGGTGCAAGAGTAAGGATTATAAAAGATATTAGGAAAGCTAAAAGGCAGTTAAAGAGAAATACTATAGAAAAGGCAAAAGATGACCTAAAACATTATTTCAGAGTTAAAGTATTAAAGTAGTAAATGAATAGCCAGGAGTAGATAAAGCATATCAAGAACACTAACGGAAAATTCAACTATACAGATGGTAAACTTGTGCATGCTGTAAATGTGCATTTTTCTGGAGTGTACACATCCAAAAAAATGAATAACCATCCAGAAGCAACTGGTAATATGAAGAAGGTGCTGAATGAGTTGGGAATTGCACATTTAGAAGTACTGCTTACATAAAAAGGCAGAAATCAAAAATCAAGTAAATCACCAGGACCAGATAACATCTATGCTAGAGTGTTTAAGGAGTTCAGTATGTGAATTTATAAACTACTAACACCTATTTTTCAAAAATCATTGCACAGAGTATAGATGGGTGCAAAACTCAAACCGATATTATTTTGAAGTAATATTTAGGTGGATGGAATTGACAGTCTTTCATGGGATGAATGGTCTGCTCTCATTAAAAGTGTTCTAATGTTCTTATACTGTAACACTGCCATCCTACAACTAAATCGATAGATAGAACTTTATTTGTCCCCAGGAGGAAATATGGCTTTTTACAGAGGCACTTTAAATAAATACATAAATAGATAATTAAATATATTTACACATACATACTATGGTCTGAACACACAACAGAATGACTGAAAAGGAAGAAAATTTTAAAATAAAGAAAACTTCTGACTTGACGATCGAGGTCTCAGGTATTATGCACGTGTATAACTCATTGGCTGAAAGTACTCAGTGTTAGTGTGTCAGAGAGAGGATGTGCAACATTGTTCATAATGTCACTCAGTTTTGCTTTAATTTTCTCCTTTGCTACTATCACCAGGATGTCCAGAATGTGTCCTATAACTGAGCCTTTCCTATCACATAGTTTGTTGATTCGGTGAGCCTCTTGTGAAGTGATGCTACTCTTCTAGCACACCACAACACAAAAACTTGTACTGGTCATTGCAAGAGTTGTACAAGATGTAAAGGATGCCACTACCCACATTAAAGGAATGCAGTCTTCTAAGAAAAATGAACCTTCTCTGCCCTTTCTTACATAGTTCATCTGTATGACAAAGACCAGTCCAACCTGTCAATAATATGAACCCCCAAGTACTTTTTGGAGTGTAGTGTTGCGACCATGCCAACAGACAATATTCACTTCGTTAGCCCTACTGCCAGTGACATTGGACGTACTGAAATATGACTATTTAAGTATACATTGAAACATTATCTTCGGTTTGTGCATAATGAGCTTTTTCCTAACTAGTACAGTGGATGACTATTTGACCACAAGACTTATAAATAAAATATATATATATATATATATATATATATATATATATATATATATATATATACACAGTACAGGCCAAAGTTTGGACACACCTCCTCATTCAATGTGTTTTCTTTATTTTCATGACCATTTACATTGGTAGATTCTCATTGAAGGCATCAAAACTACTTGGTCAAATAGCCCTTACACAGCCTGGAGGTGTGTTTGGGGTCATTGTCCTGTTGAAAGATAAATGATCGTCCAACTAACCTGACTTCTGCACAACACAACTGCTGGTCCCAACCCCATTGATAAAGCAAGAAATTCCACTAAATAACCCTGATAAGGCACACCTGTGAAGTGAAAACCATTTCAGGTGACTACCTGTTGAAGCTCATCGAGAGAATGCCAAGAGTGTGCAAAGCAGTAATCAGAGCAAAGGGTGGCTATTTTGAAGAAACTAGAATATAAAACATGTTTTCAGTTATTTCACCTTTTTTGTTAAGTACATAACTCCACATGTGTTCATTCATAGTTTTGATGCCTTCAGTGAGAATCAACCAATGTAAATGATCATGAAAATAAAGAAAACACATTGAATGAGGAGGTGTGTCCAAACTTTTGGCCTGTACTGTATATAAATATAAATATATAAATATATACTGTATATATTATGGGGTGCCAAACAGGCAAATACATTGATTTTCTGAATATATAAAGTCAGCGTCAGAATATATAAAGTCAAAACTTGAATATATAAAGTCATTTCTGAATATATAAAGTCAAAACTTGAATATATAAAGTCAGCGTCGGAATTTATAAAGTCATTCCTGAATATATAAAGTCAAAGTCAAAATATATTGATTGAAACAACTCAGGCACATTTTTAGTAAACTAAAAAAAAACTGAAACAAGTTAAAAAAAAAAGTATTCAGAAAAATAAATTAAAAAAACACTGTTCGGTTAATGTTTTGAAAATGATGCATGTGCCCGGCATTTTGAACACTATATTTATTTCTTCTTTTTGTATGGGCTAATTTTTGAACGAACCTCACAAGCCCAACTGACCCTGAGTGGCTTCTGTGGAAGTTTACTGCAACCATTACTCAAAATGAAAGATTTCTTTCACTAGTACGAGTAAAATGACAAGCACGGAAATTAGAGAGTATTTGATGGAATTAGACCATTTTATCTGTGAACTGTTCCAACGTTCCCTTGATCTAAATCGTTTAGAGCACATATCTATATGTGCCGAGGAACATCTTCGCATCATTCTTGCATTTATCTTGGCCATTAATATATTTCGACACTGACTTTATATATTCAAGGTTTAACTTTATATATTCGGGAATCTATACTAATAAAAGGCAAAGCCCTCACTCACTCACTCACTGACTCATCACTAATTCTCCAACTTCCCGTGTAGGTAGAAGGCTGAAATTTGGCAGGCTTATTCCTTACAGCTTACTTACAAAAGTTGGGCAGGTTTCATTTCGAAATTCTACGCATAAGGGTCATAACTGGAAGCTATTTTTCCCCATATAATGTAATGGAGTCTTGAGTTGGAGATGGCCGGGGGGGGAGTTTCGTGTGACATCATCACGCCTCCTACGTAAGTACGTAGAGAACAAGGAAGAACTCCAAACAGCGATCAGCACAAAACGCCATTTCACAATTGAGAAGGCAGAAAAACATTATGAAGCAAATGATGCATACAAGCATATTCATAAGTACAGCTACTGCGGAAACAAAGCACGGCGTGAACCGTAAGTTTATATTAAATTAAGTTCATAGACAGGCTGCCACTAGCGTTTGTAATTTAGTGCCTGCCCATATAAGGCCGTCCATCAGCGGCAATCCAATACAAACACTGCCGCTAAATATTCACGTGTGAAGGACTGTGCTTATGCAGAGGAAGATGAGATGGTCAGGGTGGTGTTTGGCACAAACTCATTGAAACTGCGAGAGAAACTTTTAAGTGCGGGTCTTAGCTGACATTACGAGATGGCACCAGTACAGCTGGGAACCTTCGATGCAAGAACACCAAGCGGCTCACGTGAACTGGCGCAATGCAGACAAAAGCAACAGTTCCAAAGAGTGCTGAACAAAACCGAATTACACAATTGAGAAGGCAGCAAAAAATATGAAGCGTCTTATACATACAATCATATTCATAAGTGCAGCTACTGCGGAAACAAAGCACACGGTGGAAAAAGTGAATGTCCTGCTAAAGGAAGACAGTGTAAAAAAACAAACCCGTGCATGCAGTTTGTCACATCTCAGATAAAAGGAAGACGAGCTGTTTATTGATGCAGTAAGGAACTAATCGATGAATGAAACCTCTTATCTTTACAGCGATTGACAAACACGGAATGTAACTTGAACACATCCTACAAATACGAGCCTGATTGAAAGAAATAATGATAATCAAATCCTTGATGACAGCAACATTCAATAACACTCACAAAACAATTACTGTATATTGACAATCATGTTACGTTATTTTTAAAATGTTCCCTTTTCTTTTCATAACTTCTACTTCTCCACTGCGTACGGGTATATATATAAATGTATATATATACCCGATCTACAATACATACTTTAGCATAGACAAGCCACACGCTGTGGCTAATTGTAGAGTCTTAAGCCTCTAACGCCGACATTCGAGGTTCGATTCGAGAGGGTGTACTGACTATGTGCGCGCTACCGATTCATTTTACCTTCGATCTCCTTGGTTTGGGACGTATGAAAAATATTAGGTTAACAGAATCATGTTACGTTATTTTTAAAATTTTCCTTTCTTAGCACAAGCACAGCTGAGAAGCTTCGATGCATGTACTCCATAACGCGTTAAAAAAATAACGCATTTAATCACACTTTCAATTCCAAGCAAACGGGAACTTTTGTCAATGCATGATTTCCTGGTACATCCATTACACTGATGCACACATCACAGCTACAAAAATGTTAGAGTCGGAATAAAGCGCGTTCTACGACTGATCATTTCGACTACCGAGCGAAGCCTTGATAAAAGCATGGTTTTGTGCACACTGAAAAGCAAGCAAAATTAGATGCATTACAGAAAGCGGACTTTGTGGCTCTTACTGGGGATCATTGGACTTCCGTGACCGTTAGTAATTCTAAATACATCTAATTACAAAATGTTCAATGATCACACTGTTTTAGCCTAATGTACAAAATAATTTTGGCTAATGTTACTCAGAGTTTAAAGAGTAAGCTGGTCAAATTACCTTTTATGTTTCTGACTTATTTTTTTAAGAAGAAAAACTGCACTTTATGTTGAAATTTTGGTTATTATTATTTAAAGACAATACTATTCTGAAAATGTACTTAAAGTACTTAAACTACCACTTTATTTTTAAGTCTGCCCAATTTTAACCAGGGATGATATTTTTGTTTCTGTTTTGAATTCAAATGCAGTTTAAAAGCTTTTTTTCAGAAATTAAAACAGCTTCAGTTTACAATATTCATGTCCATGTCTATTATTTGATTCTGTAAGCCCACTAAAACCCTTTTAAATTAAAAAAAAAACATTTGCGATTTGGGGCAAATTTACGTGTGTGATTACATACGATTAATCAAGATTAATTCTTACACAGCCTCTAATTAATTGGATTAATTTTTTAATCGAGTCCCACCTAATATATATATGTATATATATATATATATATGTAGATTTGTATATGTTGTATATACAGTATGTATATATGTGTGTGTGTATATATACAGTATGTGTATATATGTGTATGTATATATGTGTGTATATGTATATATATATGTATATATATATGTGTATAGATGTGTATATATATATATATTTATATGTATGTTTATATATGTGTCTGTGTATATATATATATATATAAATAAAATAGATAAATAGATAGATATGACAACAACACTCATATCATCTACTACCGAGAGATGATCCATATATATTTTAGCTGCTGTTAGTTACTTACCTGTTGTGTTACACAGTCTTTAAAATGTAGTTTACCCGCAACCACTCCAGTAGGGCTCAATGTACCTGTACTTCTTAAAACGTTACTGTTTTACTGTTTAATAACTTATAGACTATATTTTATTATTTTTCCCTTGCACTCAGTGACCAAAGCTATACACACACATATAGACACATACAAACATACACACAAGTATATATATGTGTATATATATGTATGTATGTGTATATATATATATATATATATATATATATATATATATATATACACACACACATCCCTATCTACATTATATATATATATATATATATATATATACACATACATATATATAATTTGTGTGTGTGTATGTATGTATGTGTGTGTATATATGATGTAGATAGGTATGTATATATATATGTGTATATGTAGATATGTAGATATGAAGATATGTATGTGTATATATATGTGTATATATATATATATATATATGTGTGTGTGTGTGTGTGTGTGTGTGTGTGTGTGTGTATATATATATATATGACAGCAGCAATCCAAGCTGTGAGAAAACAGTAAAAAGGAGGCGTGTCAGACGTTGTGGTACATTTTCTGATGCAGCTAGATCGAAAACAACTTCGTGACACTGCCGCCAAATACACAAAACAATTACTTTGACAATCATGTTACATTATTTTTAAAATGTTTCCTTTTCTTTTTCATAACTTCTTAAACACATGACATCGCTGCGAAGCGCGGGTATTTTGCGATATATATATATATATGCCAGCAACACTCATGACAATGACAAAACAATTACATTGTCAATCATGTTACGTTATTATTAAAATGTTTCCTTTTCTTTTTACTTCTCCGCTGCCAATCGCAGGTATTTTTGCTATATATATATATATATATATATATATATATATATATATATATATAATATAAATAGATAGATATGACAACAACACTCATATCAATGACAAAACAATTACATTAACAATCATCTTACGTTATTTTTAAAATGTTTGCTTTTCTTTTTCATAACTTCTTTAACACACTACTTCTCCGCTGCGAAGCGCGGGTATTCTGCTAGTGACTTTATATATTCCAACGCTGACTTTATATACTCAGGTTTTGACTTTATATATTCAGAAAATCTATGTATTTGCCTGTTTGGCACCCCATAATATATAAATATATATAAATATATATATATATATATATATATCTATACTAATAAAAGGCAAAGCCCTCACTCACTCACTCACTCACTGACTCATCACTAATTCTCCAACTTCCCGTGTAGGTAGAAGGCTGAAATTTGGCAGGCTCATTCCTTACAGCTTACTTACAAAAGTTGGGCAGGTTTCATTTTGAAATTCTACGCCTAATGGTCATAACTGGAAGGTATTTTCTCCATTAACTGTAATGGAGTTGAGCTGGAATGACGTGGGGGGGCGGAGTTTCGTGTGACATCATCACGCCTCCCACGTAATCACGTGAACTGATTGTCAACGCAGTGCGTAGAAAACCAGGAAGACCTCCAAAAAGCGCTTAAGAAAACATGCATTATATAATTGAGAAGGCAGCGAAAAACAATAAGAAGCGAGCGAGTGACATATACTACCATATTCATGAGTGTTGCTGCCTCAGAAAGAAAGAAAGAAAGGTGTAAACCTAAACTTTAAATTAAGTTCATAGACAGGCTACCGCTGGCGTTTCACATGCCCACAGGTAAAGCAGGATACAAGTTTAATGAGAGGACGCAGGATATAAACGAGAGTTTTGATCACTTTGTAACTAAGTTAAAATTGTAGGTGAAGGGGTGTGCTTATGCAAATTCCGAGAGACTGTGTTTGTGGGGGATTGACAGTTAAGGCGGGTGGGGGAGTCACATCATCATCTCCCGCCCATTCATCTCATTTCACTCTGAGCTGAGCTCCGCGGCTAATGCCGTCTTTCGAAGCAACTTCGTCAGACTGCCACCAAATACTCACAGAAAAATCCACAAGTTAATACACACGCTATCTCTCGAGTTTCTCCACACTGAATCCTCCAGGCACTACTTACAAAAGGTTACATTGACAATCGTGTTACGTTATTTTTAAAATCTTTCCTTTTCTTAGCACAAGCACAGCTGAGAAGCTTCGATGCATGTGCTCTATAACGCTTAAAAATAATGCATTTAATCACACTTTGCATTACAAGCAAAGGGGAGCTTTTGTCAATGCATGATTTCCTGGTACACGGATTACATTGATCAGCCATCCCGATTCATTTTACCCTCACACCACCTTAGTTTGAGAAGAAGTCTGAAAAATATGAGGTTAACACAGAAAAACATCACCAATTCAAGCTTTATGAATAATCGATTCGCCATCAATAATTGTTTTGGTAAAGCCATCCTCCTTCCATTTTATAATTTTTCCGCCAATAGCCATGATTAAATGAACGGTAAATAAAGTAAGAGCAAAGCGAGGGTGACTTATTTAGGCGGGCATATATATGACAGCAACACTCATGACAATGTCAATCATGTTACGTTACTATTAAAATGTTTCCTTTTCTTTTTCATTACTTCTTTAACACACTATTTCTCCGCTGCGAGGCGCGGGATTTTGCTATATATATAATATATGAATGACCTCCAAAGAGCGCTGAGACTTTTGATATCATGAACATGTCTGCAAAAACTGTGGTCTCCTGCCCAGCAAAAGTCGAGCTTCTGCCTTAAGTCAAAGTGAGCACTTTTAATTTTTTTCTTCCTCCCCCTGCGCTATAGCCCAGACAAGTGCAAACACGGGACCCCTTTTCTACACCACGGAAAAATAATATTAAGGCGATTCACACTTTCTTTTGCACGTATACGATTATGAAGTCATCACCTCGGATTATGAAGACACGCACACGAGTGGAGGACTGACAGTGCCATCACAGCTGATTAATGGCAGGGACGTCTCACCAGTCTACACAAGACCCACCCGACTGTCCCCAAAAGGCGATCATAACGCCAGCGAACACATCTCTATACTATATAAAAGAAAAATGCAACTTTCCTTTCTTTACACCTTTTATCCCAAACCAAAGCCTTTCTCTCTTAACAGTGCAGAGGACACAAAACTAATTTTCTTTAAATGCCGGTAAGGCACATTACCAGAGGCACAAATTTGAACGTTCACATAGAAAATGTAATTTCTATACCACAGCCGTCGTGTAGCGCCTTTCAAAAGGGATCTACTACCGAGAGATGATCCATATATATTTTAGCTGCTGTTAGTTACTTACCTGTTGTGTTACACAGTCTTTAAAATGTAGTTTACCCGCAACCACTCCAGTAGGGCTCAATGTACCTGTACTTCTTAAAACGTTACTGTTTTACTGTTTAATAACTTATAGACTATATTTTATTATTTTTCCCTTGCACTCAGTGACCAAAGCTATACACACACATATAGACACATACAAACATACACACAAGTATATATATGTGTATATATATGTATGTATGTGTATATATATATATATATATATATATATATATATATATATATATACACACACACACACATCCCTATCTACATTATATATATATATATATATATATATATATACACATACATACATACATATATATAATTTGTGTGTGTGTATGTATGTATGTGTGTGTATATATGATGTAGATAGGTATGTATATATATATGTGTATATGTAGATATGTAGATATGAAGATATGTATGTGTATATATATGTGTATATATATATATATATGTGTGTGTGTGTGTGTGTGTGTGTGTGTGTGTATATATATATATGACAGCAGCAATCCAAGCTGTGAGAAAACAGTAAAAAGGAGGCGTGTCAGACGTTGTGGTACATTTTCTGATGCAGCTAGACGAAAACAACTTCGTGACACTGCCGCCAAATACACAAAACAATTACTTTGACAATCATGTTACATTATTTTTAAAATGTTTCCTTTTCTTTTTCATAACTTCTTAAACACATGACATCGCTGCGAAGTTGGTATTTTGATATATATATATATATCACAGCGACACTCATAACAGTGACAAAACAATTACATTGACAATCATGTTACGTTATTTTCAAAATGTTTCCTTTTCTTTCTCTTTCCTTCTTTAACACACTACTTCTCCACTGCCAAGCGCGAGTATATATATATATATATATATATATATATATATAGATATAGATAGATATAGATAGATAGATGAGAACAACACTCATATCAATGACAAAACAATTACATTAACAATCATGTTACGTTATTTTTAAAATTTTTCCTTTTATTTTTCGTACCTTCTTTAACACACTACTTCTCCGCTGCATGAAGCGCGGTTATTCTGCTAGTATAAATATATATACAGTATATATATATATATACAGTATATATATATATATATATATATATATATATATATATATATATATATATATATTCCTGGTATTAAGTTGTTGATTTGCCTTCAAATATTTAGCGGCAGCGTGTCTATGAACGTAATTTAAACTTAAGCTTTACACCTTGCTTTCCTATTGATATGTGTACAAAGGCTTGTTCAGCGTCAGAGGGTTTCCGCAGTAGCTGCACTTATGAATATGCTAAGCAGTCCTTCACCCGCGAATATTTACCTTATATGGGCAGGCACCCAATTACGTGGGAGGCGTTATGATGCTGGATGCAACTCCGCCTCACACGGCGACCGAACTGCAGACTATGGCCGTATATATGGATGAAAGTAGGTTCCAGTTATGACCGTTACGCGTAGAATTTCGAAATGAGACCTGCCTGACTTTTGTAAGTAAGCTGTAAGGAATGAGCCTGCCAAATTTCAGCCTTCCACCTGAAGTTGGAGAATTAGTAATGAGTCAGTGAGTGAGTGAGTGAGTGAGTGAGTCAGTCAGTGAGGGTTTTGCCTTTTATTAGTATAGATATATGTTTATATATGTATGTATATGTTTCTGCTTACTTTGGCGGAGAGATGCAGCATAGCTGTGAGCCTGCTATTGCCCCGTACAGATGCGGAGATCACACTTCGGGACGCTTTTCGGTGTGCTGTCTAGTTAGGGGAGGTCCCAAGAGAGTTTACAAACCTTACATTTTCTTGAATGAGTGCTGCATTAATAGGAATGTTTCTTGAATGAGCATCACTGAACCGCATAAAAACTGCTTTTTCAACGTCTTCAAATACAACAGTTCACATACGTTTGCAACCCGAGATTATTCTTCTTTTTTTGCTGTCTTTCAAGATTCTTTTCAAGAATTCACTGGCAACGTCTTTTTTTCTTTTCATTATATATATATATATATATATATATATATATATATATATATATATATATATATACTGTATAATGTGTGTATGTATATATGTATATGTATATACACGCACGCACACACACACACACAATGGTTCCTGTATTTCTCCAAAACTGAGACTTTGTAGCCGAACAACTCCCTACAGCCCCAAAAAAATAAAAATAAAAAAAATGTAGTTTTTTCTTCTTCCAAATTGTATCACCTACACCCAGATCTTTAGGTTTTCACTTCATTTTTCCAACTTTAACAAGAGTTCTTCTGTGGTTTACACATTTACCTACAGTGCATGTCAGATATCAAACTGCATTAAGAAGACGTGGATGTGCCAATCACATTACAATATTCCGTGTTGGGTGAAAAATAAATTACACAAGAATGAATAGAATATCAAGAAGCAGAAGTCACACTACAAAGCAAGAGGCCAACATAAAAAATAGGCTAGTACTGGGCGGTATGACCAAAATTCTATATCACTGGTTTCACGGTATTCTACAGTATTTTTTTCCTATGCATGAGTGGATGTTAACCACATTTTCCACTGCAATTACTGCAGTAGACTGACTAAGAATAACCTATTCCACTGTCAAGAGAATTGTACAAAAAAAATATTTTAATGTGCACACAAGTATTAATACAGGTTTGCATGGCCCCATAAAGTGATAGTTTTCAAGGGGGTGGCACTAATGAAGATAAGGAATCACATTGCATGACAGTTGCAGTCAAAATATAGAACCTTTTTATTGAACAAATTTTGCAAACAACTTAAACTATAACTTTGACAACATATTTTCAACCATCCAAAGAGGCTTTAATAATTAGACTTAATAAAATATCCAGAGGTGCTTGTCAAAAGTTGTATTGCACTGAACATGTCTTAGAATAGGAATAAATAGTAAATATGTTTTGTAAACCAACTACACTTTCTGTTAATGTTAACAATCTCTGTCCACTGACACGTTAGCTATCTGGATTGTAATGGCTTTGGTTATCTTGATCCACTGCTTGCTCTTTTTGTCATAGGCAGTACCTCTAGCAAAAGCATCTACAAGTGACCTCTGACTCGTGTGTCCTCTAGCTTTTTCAGTTTTACCTGAGGACGTGGAGGGTGCCAATCTTAGATCCATACATTCATAGTACTCCAAAGCATGTTTGCAGCTAAGGTGGTGCAGCAAATTGCTTGTGTTGACAACTTTAGCTCAACAGCACTTTCAGTAAATAGTTGTTTGGTCCACATCCAACCTTTTAAAACCAAAGTATCTCCAGAAAACAGACACGGCTCCTTTTATCAGCAAAAGTTCTTCTGTGTCATCATGTTCAACTTTATCGTCTGCTACAGCTTCAGTTTCTGAATGTTCTCTGTCCATTTTCACCGCTCAATTCCTTAACTAACGCATGTACTCTGTTGCATGAATGTTTAGCAGTGTAGCAGTAAAAAGGTCCCCCTTAAACAGTTTTCCTCTGCGCCATGTTCTGATCGTTGCTTAGGCTATTTAAACCGGTATTGCGGTACAAGAAAAATCGATATCATAACAAAAATAAAAAACGGTTTTCGGTATGAACTGTAAACCTCCCAGCACTAAAATAGGCAAACACTGGGTAACTATTATTCATTTCATAAGAAATAATTTAATAAGAAAAGAAACAAAAAACATTTAAGGGTCAAAAATCTAAATATTTCTCAGTGTTTGTGTGTTTGCAAATAAATGTAAAAAATAATATTTTGTTTGTAGATTTGGTGTTGAAACTAAATAATGTAGGTGTGCGTTTTGCTGAAAGGGATACCAGACCAAAAGCATAAATTTCAAAAGCTCCTGAACAAAACTGAAATCAGAACTGAATTTTGGTTTGGTAATAAATAACAGCATTACCTATCTCAAAGACAGCAGTGTTCAGCTGAAAAAAGGTTTTGCTGCAGTGGCATGCGTATCACAAAGAATTACATGTCTCAGATCTTCTGTTAGACTATTGGCTTACCCTCACCACAATGATGGCTGAATTTAGGTTCTCCTAAACAACACAGCCATCAAATATCGTAATTTGAGCTGCAGATACAAAAAATATTGAAGACTCGAGTGGTCTGGGTTCTAGGGTGAGAGACAAAGAAGAAAGCAAAACAAGACTATGGGTAATTAAAAACAAAAACAAGATTGGGTCAGAAAGGGAGAACAAATCATTCTACTGAAGACGGCACATTCTTATAAGGGTGGTTTGTATAATCTCCCTACATCTACATTGTGTTTCTCACTGTTCCTTCTCACTTCCTTATCGCAAGGATAGGTCAAAATTGTCCAAGTATGTTTGAGTTTGTGTGTGAGCTCACCACTTTATGGACTGGAGCTTCTTCAGGGTTGGTTACTGTCTTGAACCTGATGCTACCAGGACAGGGTTTAGCCAATGTGACATTACTGGAAAAATCAGGATCCAGATGGTTTTATGTTTCATGGTCTGCTTAGAGTAAAACAATATTTTAAAGAGTGAAGGATAAAGTGTTACATATACATTTCAGAATAAGCAATCAAGAGAGTTTTATTTTTTGTGATTTCAGGCTTGTTACCTAAAAACTCGCACATCTTTTGTGAAATGACATATGAGCTTCAACCACTGGTAGCAAAAGAAATCCTTCAGTAGGTGCTATAAAAATAGGTCAGTCCATCCATTGTCCAAACCCATTAATCCAATTCATGGTCACTGGAACCAGCAGTAATTGGGGAAACATCCAGCACAACACCGAACCCAATCCTGACCAAATCAATTCATCATAAAGCAAACTCCAGAATACCTGGAAAAAATTCCACACAGACAGTCCATGGGCCAGGCTTTAATCCAGGACTGGTAGCAGCACTAACTGCTATGCCACCCAAACAGGAAAACATTGCCTCCTACACTTAAAGTCACTGCTATGTTTTGTTTTATTTTTTTTCCCCTCATCTGAAGCACTTAGATGAGACAGGCAAGATGATTACTTCTTCTAAACAAGTACTGTGAGTAGCTTTGATGCATAGATTTTTAAAAGAATTAAAAAGGTGAGGGCCATTGCTGGCTGCCCTGGGCATTGTGACTACAGAAAAATACATTTGTTTAAATGCATAGCCACAAATGCTGCAGACCAGACTCTTAACAGTTTTGCAAGATAGGCACTAGATTGTGAAGTGTATTACACTCTCAATTGTCCTCAAATTCAAAAGCATTCTCTTGGCAGTAGTTGGTTCGAACCATCACAGTCTATGAGTGTTGAGTGCTTAAGCACATGAACTTCAAACTCAATAACCCATCCTAAATCAGTATGAAAACATTAACGTACCACCTATGTAGGAATATTTCTGACAAAATAAGTAAATAACAATGAAGTTACATGTGAGCATACTTAAATAATGAAATGTTTTATAACATTTTTTGCTGCTTATTTCTTTATGTACTTATTTAATTATTTATTTGTTTCTGTGATACCGCATGTAACATATAATATGCATTGTAATGAAAACTGTCATTTTCACCCATCTAAGCTGAGAGGGGAGGCTTTACCAAGTAATGTTTTTTTGATTGGTGAATTAACATTGCTCAAAGTGGTAACTGTGCACGTTGGTAACAAATGAGTGCAAGAAAAATCTGCCCAGATGTACAGTATTGCATGAAGAAGCTCTGAAATCATCATCAGGAGTCTGCATCTTAAGTATCTGCTGTAATTTCGGTTCTTGATGGCCAAAGATGTATATGCACTCTATTAACAAATTATTAATTAAAACACAACACTCCTTTGAGCTCGCTCACTCAACTGTGATGGGGGAAAATGAGTTTTCAGTTCATGGCATATTTCTTGTTGCAGGCAGTGTCACCAAAATAAACAGATGAATAAATAATTAAATAATAAAGAAATAAGCAACAAAACATTTCATGGCATTTAATTATTCATGGTTAGGTATCATTGTGTTTAATTGTCACATTTCACATTACAGTTATTTATTTGCATATTGTGTTCTGTTGGGGGTGTCTCAGAGCCACAAACCCTAGAAACAACATAAACAACTCTCCTAGATTCAAGATTGTATTTATTTTAGCAGTTACTTTCTCAAAGGCTCCCTCTGCCAATACAACACTATTTTTCTTTCATACCTTCAAGAAAATAGTTGTTCTTCTCCCCCAACTCCAACTCACTTGGGTGACATACAGCAGCTGCTTTTATGCCAGACATGGGAGTACTTGCGGTGTAAGAGAACTGCACCTAGGAAACACTTCTTGGTCAGGTGGAACAACCATGAAACAAGGCAGTCATAACCTGGTAGCCTGCTCAGGAGCCAAACTGGGGTGTCCTCCCAAATTACATGGTTCCCACGAACTGCTGCAGGAGCCCAAACCGGAGGCATGTGAGAGGAACACTGCCATCTAGCACACTGGGGGAAAATTTACCCCTGCGAGGCAGCCTTTCAATGTCCATCCACTATTCCTGCCTTGCACCTGAGACAGGGACCAGCATCCATCCTGGTCGGGATACCCATCCATCCCATGTATCCAACCATAATTCTGGGTAAGACAAAACCTTCTATTCCAGCAATGGGGCCAGTCCATCTGTGTCTGTCAAAATATGTATTTAGTTCAATTTTACCCAAAATATTCCTCCATAACCACCAAAAAGGAAAAGGTAACATAAGGGGATGAGAATCAGCACCTCCAAATCCGAGAGCATGGTCCTCAGCCGGAAAAGGGTGGAGTGCCCTCTAGGGGTTGGGGGAGAGATCCTGACCGAAGTGGAGGAGTTCAAGTATCTCGAAGTCTTGTTCATGAGTGAGGGAAGAATGGAGCGGGAGATCGACAGGCGGATCGGTGCGGCATCCGCAGTGATGCGGGCTCTGCACTGGTCTGTCGTGGTGAAAAAAGAGCTGAGCCGTAAGGCAAAGCTCTCAATTTACCAGTCGATCTACGTTCCTACCCTCACCTATGGTCATGAGCTATGGGTAGTGACCGAAAGAACGAGATCGCGAATACAAGCGGCTGAAATTAGTTTCCTCCGCAGGGTGTCTGGACTTTCCCTTAAAGGTAGGGTGAGAAGCTCAGTCATCCGGGAGGGGCTCAGAGTAGAGCCGCTGCTCCTCCGCATTGAGAGGAGTCAGATGAGGTGGCTCGGGCATCTGATCAGGATGCCTCCTGGACGCCTCCCTGGTGAGGTGTTTCCGGGCATGTCCAACCAGGAGGAGGCCCCGGGGAAGATCCAAGACACTCTGGAGGGACTATGTCTCCCGGCTGGCCTGGGAACGCCTTGGGATACTCCCGGAAGAGCTAGAAGAAGTGGCCAGGGAGAGGGAAGTCTGGGCCTCTCTGCTTAAGCTGCTGCCTCCGCGACCCGACCCCGGATAAACGTAAGAGGATGGATGGATAACATTGGTATCTATTAAATATGGGGGTGGGGGGTATTGTAAAAATTGGTTAATATTGGTCACTGCAGCCTCGCACCAATTGGTTATAATCCTGGTCTTGTCACTGACCTGTAGAGTTTGATTGTTCTTCCTAATGTTAACATTTTTTCCAATTTTCCATTAAGATCGCATATGCATGTTAGGTTAATTGGCAACTCTAATTCAAGTAACTGGATATCCCATCTGAAGGACGGGTGATGTATCTATTGCCTACCCTGTCTTCATAATTCTCAGAAGCCATCAGTGATGTTGATACCCTGTTTAAACTGTGAATTATATACTCAAGAACAGGTACAAATTAAGGGGAAATCAGGGCTTCTCAAAATCAACAACAAACTATTGACTTCTATACCTAAATTTGAAAACCTTGACTTTTTAAAAGGTGTCTCTGAGTGGGATACTGGGTCAACTTAAAGCTAAAAGGAGTAAAGTGCCCTCTTTTATTTGTTAAATACGAATTCTTACCTTCTTGTATCCAATGCTCAAAGGATACGCTGATTTTCTGTGACCTTGAAATTAATTAACCAGAATCAAAATATGGCTGGATGCGGCTTGGAGGTTGCGTATGTTAATCGGTATATCTGTATTGTGCAATATGAGTTTGTGTGCATATGAGAATGCAACCTATAATAGTCTGGAGTCCTGAGTAGGACCAATGCCTAACGTTACTGGCATAGACACTTGGATAAACGGTGATTATAATACATCTACAGTTATTATATACACACTGGGTTAAACCAAGCGTAAGGAACGGTGTTTGTCTTTCAGAGAAAAATAATGTAAAAAAAAAAAAAAAAAATAGGCACGGCAAGGAAAAATAACAGTTTGTTTGCATGAAAAAATACAATTCTTCCAAAAGCGGCCTATACTTACAAGTTATTGTGTGCAATACAGTTAGCTACAGTGACTGTAGTTTCACTGAATTTTCACTTTACAGGTCGAGTTAAACAGGAGTTGACACCTACAGGAATAATAACAGTTGTAACGGATAACAGATAAACGTTAGTCTAAATAAGATGATACACACGTGCCGCGGCCCACAGAACAACTATCTCAAAATTCACTTTGAAGCGCTTTCCAGAATTTCGACTACCTCGATGAACGCGAACCAATCGCTTCAAAGTATTTATGAGTCAGAAAGCCTGCATACCTTTCTCTCTTCACTGCCAATTATTGGTCAACGCCAGTCGTTCGGAAACTGTGATTGGTCAAGTGAGACGCCACTCAGAAATAGAAGGCCGGGCGGGTGAGGGCGGTATTTCCGCTGTCAAAATAGCGATTTAACTAGCAACCGCAGAAACACGGAGTTTGCATCTGTGTCACTTATCTCAGTTGAGAGCCGATTTTTTTTTTTCCTCAAAGCGCATTTGTACCAGAAAGTTGCAGCGCTTTGCCGCGGAAGTTACTGTTTTTTCCTGGCACATTTTCTGAATTATAAAAGACATTATCGCCCGTAACAGAGTAAGTAGATAACTTTATAAATTAAAATTGATACACGGTTTAGCAACTTTCCGAGTGTTGCGTTGCTTCGCTGTCTTTTCGGTGCTTTCCCTACCGTTATCCGCTTTGCTAGTGTCAGTGGAACTGTTAGTCTACCCTAGCAAGTCGGGAGTGAACTTTACCTTTGGTAGTGTACGGTGTATTATTGGGTAAAATCAACGCATCGGGTTTATGTTTAGTGTGGAGCAAGCAAACAGTGTTAAGTCTGTCGTGAGACGGTTAATTTCGGACCGCGACAGTTTAAGGCATGTATGTGTGCGGAAAACACCGGTAGTGACTAGTGACAGGTCCATGTGTGCTGTTAAAGAAACCAGATTTATTGTACAGCAGTATGCGTGCCGTAAGATCGTCTGGGGGCAGGGGAAGATTTTTGGTTCTGTGACAGTTCGCGCTGTGGAGCAGGCGGTCGGATTCCGCAGTTAGTCCGACAGTTCGTGCTGCACACCCACGGAGTTCTAATGTTTAGAAGATCCTAGCAGGTCTCCTCAGGAATGCGCCGAGGGACTCCCGGTAGTGGTGCTTGTGGTGAGGAGTTGCTCTTTAGTGTGAAAGTGTTGTCGCGGTCAGCTGAACAACTCTCAATTCAGCGTAGCGGAACAACTATATAAAACCGTATGATGTTGCTTCTCTTGTATCAGTCGCTACGCCCCCTAACCCCGTACCATACTAAAGGAAAACGTTCCCTAGCCGCAATACATGTTACTTTAGAAAAACATCTTAGCGCAGCAACACTTGTTTTGGTGTGTTTTTATTTTCTGCGTTAGAAGGAGTCAAAAATGATAGTTCTTTGAAAGTACAAATTGGAGAAGGCTGTACAAATGTGCAGAAGCGCACATCGGAAATACCACACTCCCTTCAGGGGCAGGTTGTGACAGATTTGGTATGTCTTGCTAAACAAGAAGCTTTTCATTGGTTTTGAATTTTTTTTTAAAGAAAAGTTGCTTCAGACAAGAGATTTTTATTTCTTAACATGATTATATATGCATTTAATCTCCAAATAAAAATCAGTCATGACGGCGAGCTCGTTTGTAATCTACACAGTTAAACCAAGTGTGTGATTTGTGGTTGCAGTTTTTAAAAGCAACACTGTATTTTCACACGTTTTATAAAATATAACATTTATAATTGTATGTAATTGTTTAGATTTTGATCGCCATCACAAAACTCTTAACTGCAGCACAAATCATAATGTTTAAAGAAGAGCCAACAGTTTAATATATTTAAACAGTAAAAGTCTGTATTTATTGAACGATTAGTATAATTGTAAAAACGTAATTTAAAGTCATTTAGTTACTCAATTGGTTAACTAAAAAGATTACTACAATAAGGGGCCTGAGTTGCCTCGAAAGCTTGCATATTGTAATCTTTTTTAGTTAACCAACAAAAGGTGTCATTTTGCTTGACTTCTTAAACACATTCATAATTGCTAACACGGTACAACACCCTAGTGTTACTCAATGGAAAACAACCAGACAGCAATGTTTAGCGGTGTGACAGGAAAATAATTAATAATGTTAATTTCACTTACGATCTGGATTGTTCACTTATTGTTTTCTATAACATTGACACAGGAAATGTATTGCTGCAGACAACACATCGGTTTTCGAAAGTATTTTTATTTTCTCTTACTGAAACTATCTTGGGCATTAGTGTGTTAGGTTTCTCAGCTTTGGAACGTTTCATTACCTCATTCTTCCTGTGTGACAGTCATTGCAACATGACTGACATCTGTTGCTCACAATGGATGTCATAATTGAGCTTATTGAGACTTTTAAACAAACTTTTATGCCGGAGGAGACGGTTCTTCTAAATTTAGAGACGGTGGAGAAATAACGGCATTTAATTTCTTCTGAAAAGATGCAGAATTTTGAATGCTGCTTTGTGACAATATTAATTTTTATCTGAGCTATTTCAGTGCATACTTACAAAGAGTCTATTAATAACAAAAAATTACTAATACAGAAGTTAGATTAAAAAACTTTTCAAACAGTAACAAATCATTATTATAATATTTAATATAAATATTGAATAGTCACCATGTGTTTACGTGTTTTTTTTTTTTGTTTTTTTTTTCAACACAATATTATACCTAAAAGACCCACAGACGTGTTGTTGAGTGTTCATGGTGACTTTTTAAAACTAGGCATTCTGTTTACATGTTGGTTCAGGAAGTTCCGAAATGTTGCATCTCAACCGGAACAGCTTATAACTTTTTCCACCATTTGAATTGGCTTTAGAAACGTAACAGATTTTTGGATGGATTAATAAAAAAAGATAAAATTACTCATTTGTGTTTGTTTTAAGACCACATTTTTACACTGGGGTGACTAGTAAATTTAGTAATTTTTTTAGGTGCCATTTCAGAAAAATAATTTTTCAAAAATAGGTGGAAGTTGCAGTCAAGGTGTTAAAGAAACATACCTGTTCCTTTTCTCATTATGAGCTGCATATTGTTAATAGTATTATTAAACCCTAATAACTAAATTCCTTTAAAGTAAAGCAAGGCAGCATTGCACAGTAATGCAGTGTTTAGAGTTGTTGGCTCACATCTTCAGAAATCTCGGTTCTGTGTGGAGTTTGAAGTTTGTTTTTTTTTTTTAAGGTACCCTGGGTTTCCTTGCAACTCTCAAAGATGTGTGGGTTATGGTAATGGTCAGCTGTCAATTAGTATAAGTAAGTTAGTAAGTGTGTGTGTGTGTGTGTGTGTGTGTGTGTGTGTGTGTATATGATATGTCCTGGTGCCTCATTCAGGGCCATTACTTATGTTTAATCTAATTCTTCTGGATAAGCTGTAGCCACTACAGTCAGAAACTGAATTGGGTAGTTTAGAAAAAGATGAAGGAAGACTTACAGAAAGTTAATTCAGCCAGTGTTAACCAGATTTTGTTATAATTTTAAAATCCTGTTTGGTCTGTACATATTTGGATAGTGTTTAAATTTTGTTAAATAGATTAACTTCAAAATTTCTGTTTCATTTCGGTGGGACTTACTGGTAAATGAGTGGTAATAGCTTAAAAGCATTAAATGGTCATTCCAAATAAAGGCTTAACTGTACAATAATTACAGCATCACACTGATATGGATTAGAGATGGACCTATACCAGAAGAAATGCCAATTGCAGTATATATACTAGATTGCTCTTCTAAGCACTGTAAACTAGCATGAAGTTTTTTTTATGGTAATGCAATATACATTCTTCAAATTGCTGATTTGCTTCCATCCATCCATCTTCCAACCCGCTGAATCCGAACACAGCGTCACGGGGGTCTGCTGGAGCCAATTCCAGCCAACACAGGGCACAAGGCAGGAACCAATCCTGGGCAGGATGCCAACCCACCGCAGGACACACACAAACACACCCACACACCGCACCCAATTTAGAATCGCCAATCCACCAAACCTGCATGTCTTTGGAATGTGGGGAGAACATGCAAACTCCACGCAGGGTGGACCCGGGAAGCGAACCCGGGTCTCCTAACTGCGAGGCAGCAGCGCTACCACTGCGCCACCGTGCCGCCTGCTGATTTGCTTCACACTTATAAAATGATGAAGCAGAAATTACAAGTCAAATGTTGCATTTAAAGGTTGTTTGCATTTAATTTATTTAAATGTAGTTTTTTTTTTGGTATTGGCAATTCTCCCAGTTAGAGCATTCCTCTGATTCTTGCCATATTGCTGACATTTGTGTAAGCCGGTTACTGCATTTTGAAGAGCTGCATGGTAGTCTACAATGAGAGGACAGTGGATTTTGTAAATGGTTGAATGGCAGACACATTAACATGGCTTGCTTAGGCACAGGAAACTTGAATGTACACAGACTTGCAAATATGGAGGTTAATTAGCTGAATCATTAATGTTTGCCGTTTGTGTGGTAATTGCAGTGCCATAAGATAACAAACCTGTTGTCTGGGTCATATTGAACTATTTACTCTGGTTTACAGATAAAGCTGGGCACTCTGTTGGATTGGAATTACATGCGTTTATAATGCCGCTGACAGATAAACAAGACTTACTGTCATATCTGTAAGTTTTCATCCATTTTACATCCTCCTTTATCTAGTTCAGTATTGGGAGGAGATGAAGCCAATGTTTATGGAAAACTATTGGCTTTTCAATCTTGCATTTAAAAACAATATCAGATTTTATTATATATTTGTATATGTGTGATTGTATAGCATATGCCTAGATATATACAAATACTTTAGTAAATCATTGATAAAGTTTTCTGTAATTAGAAAGTAACAAATTTCTAAAAGCATTTTTAATGATGTGTACGCCTCGGATCTTATAATAAACTGGCTTGTTTTAGTTAGTGTCAGCATGACAGAAAATTTCACAGATTTGTTCCAAGCTGTTGGGATTTCCCTTGTGACAAATGGCTGTCAAAGTTGTGGCAGCCAGGAATGTGTGCATCACCACAGATGTTGCTTTAAGGGTGAAACACTAGTGTCGTAGTCTCTGGCAGAGAGGTCTGTCTGTCTCAATGTTTTATGTAGCTGGAAATAACACGTATCTCTTTACTGCTTGTCATCTGCCTCTTTATAATACAATCCATCACAAGACTGTACACTTTGTTGTTCTCTTGGTAAATGCTAACTGTGCAGCACATTAAGTCTTAATATTCAAATAATGACTTAAAACAAATTTCCTCCTTTCCATTAATTGCCTTTAGTGCATTTAATTTTTGACACTCTCTTTTAGTATTTAGTTTTTTGTTGTAAATCACAACAAATGTTATTTTTTCTGTGCCATTTTTATGTTTCAGTTGGTGCATAATGTTTAAATGGTAATCACAGTAAAATGCACTATTTAAAGTAAACTGTGATAATTGCCTTTAGTATAAATTTGTGTGAGACTACCGGTCATGTATGCTTTACAACACATTAACTCATTTTTGTAAAGAAAATAGTGTAGTATTTTAAGCCTTTTTTGTCATATTTATTACTTATTATGCAAAGAAAATTTGGTAGACAGTTTTACAATTGTTAGTAGTTCTACAGTTTTTAACAATTAGCTGTCAGAATGTAAAGCAGCGTGTAATATTTCTTGGGTTTAACTCCTCCTTTTCAGATTTCAGTTTCCTTTATAGTAATTCTCGATTTAAAGTTGTTAGGGCTGTGTCTTGAGTAATCAAGCTACTTGAGTTATCCCCATTTTGAAGAGTCCTCAACCATCATTTACATCCTTGATTAACTGGTAATGTGGCAGAAGGCAAAGAAAGCATGAATAAGTGTGTTAACTAAAAGCATCAGAAAGCGCCATTGGTTTGGAGGGTTGTCACATCAGTGCAGTTATTTGCTGACACGTGTAAGTGACCTGGATTACCGTCACAGCACAATGAAAAGTTTACAGACAGGTTAGGAAAGCTGACTCAGTTTCTTTTAGCAAAGTATCTAAAATATGTCTAGTAACAGAAATGTCTTGATAAAAATGTATACCTGTGGCATGTGCAGACTTATTGTCTGTCCAGGACATTAAAAATATCAGAAAGCTGTCTATTATGTTGAACGTATGTCAAAGATTTGATAGTAATTGTTTGCCTTTTAGCAAACACATTTTAATCTTACAAAATTATACAAGGACAAGGTATATGCATTCAGCTTGATAGAGCTTTAGCTAGGACCTTACCGTCCCTACTCAAAAAGGAAAATTAACCGATAAAATGCATATTATAGAGTTTCATCACATTCTAATTTGTGTAGCATGTTATAGTATAGCAATGATGCATGTGCCCTCTCAGACACCAACAAGTAATTTGGCAGATGTGTGCCAAGAAATGCTATTGGAACTCCTTTATACCAATAAATCTTTTCAACTTTAGGCAAGTCAGAATATTTTTAAATTGTTGTTTTTTTCTTTTTAGTGATTCTGCTATGTATTTGAAAGGAGGCTGATTTGTTTGTCCTTCAGCATGGGAAAGGCACAATATAAATAAAATGAATTGTAATAATGTAGTATTGATGTATTTATTTATTTAGCATCTGTAAAAACTTCCACTTGGGACCAGTAGAACTTTATTGTATTCCTTAAATATAAAAAGATAAAATATAAATATTTTAATTACTTCTGTATGTAGTGACTTTAGTTTTAGATTAATTTTTGATTTATGAGATAGCATTCTAATCCTCTTCTGCATCGCTAGTATCTGTTTTTTGCCTTCTGTCTTTTTAATAGTAAATGTGATGTGACTTAAGTAACAATTGTATTATACTACTGTATTCTGTTCATCAGATATGCCTTATATCAATCTTCATTTGTACCTCATGTTGCCTTTGTTCATTAGAAACTTTGCTATTTGTGTTTTTCACTTTTTCCTTCTTAAGACTGTTTGTTGGCATAAAATGCTGAACAAAAACAAAATTTTGAGTTTTACTGCTTTGATATAGCATCACATAGGACAACATTTCAGAGTGGTATAGTGAAATTAGAGAATTGGAACTTCGGTAAGTTGAGAGAAATTTTAAAACTTATGCTAGACACTATGTATGTAACGTAGCTGTAGGATATCAATCTCGAAGATCATGAATGTAGCAGAAGAGGTTATGTTGCAGCCTAATGTAGTATCGGTATACTGAAAAGTAGAGCGAACAAGACAGTTGTGTCAATCTGTAATAATAAATATCAACCACACTTAATCTTTTAGTATCTTTTTGATCAGAAAATATGTCACTTACTTGTATAGTATGTTGACATTTGTACTTTATTCATTCCAATGCACAGTACAGTAACAGTAAATTTTTATTTGCATGTTTTGCTAACATGCAACACATTGCTACTGCCTGGTGCCATAATTAAATGTGGACTGTATCTGTATGTATTCATCCTGGAAGATATATTTTTAGAGGTTTTCATTCCTAATGAGTATCTAATGCATATCTTCTTTAATGATATGTAATTACATTATATATATGTGATTACTCAGGTGTTTAATCTAGGTGAAAAAAGAAATTAATGTGTCTTTCATTTCTTAGTCATGGTCTGTGATACCTTTCTGTGAAAGTTTTGGTAGATTTGTACTGTAGGAAAACTTACAGGAAATGCTGAAATTTAGGAAACCGAAAAAGAGAGAGAGAGAGAGAGAGACACTAATAAAGTACTATTCGGGCAGAGGCTGCTTAAAGTGTTTAAATTCTGTCATTGATACTGGACTAGACTTGACATTTTGTGTAGTAAAAAATGATGTCTCTAATTAAAAGCTCCATTGAAGTCAATGAGGAAAATTTCTCCAGATTTTACTAGTCAAAGTTTAATTGTTGGTATCCAAATATTGGTATGTAGATGTTGAAAACAGGAATTGGCACAAGTCAAACAGTACTTTTGGGCGTTACCATCGGACCACAAATGTTAAAATGTATTTCTATACACATCCCCAGTTTCAGCTTTAAAAATGTTTTTCCACTTCAAGATCAAAACTTTATTGAATGACTGTTTTATATATTCTAAGCTCTGCAGCAATATGTGATGCTACCTACAAAATAGAACTCTTGTTCTTCTTCTTTGTCTCATACAGATTTTTCATACTTCTAGTACTTCAACCTATGAAACATTTTGTGTTACATTCTGGCCCTGCTTCACTAGCATTTAATGCAGGCAAAGGTGCAAGCAGGAATTTTGTTTGGAAATCAGAAACTCTGATATTGACAGAATGCAGAAATTCGCTAGAATTTTGTTCATACAATTTTTGGCGATTTTAGTTTGAAGTAGAACTTGTCCTGGAGAAAAACTTGAGCCTGAGTGAAAGCGCATCTCCATATGCCCTCAAACTTTTTTCCATGTTTCCATTGCATGTTTATATGTAGCTTTATTTAAAATTTGAATACTTAGTCATGCTCAATATTGTTGTGTTGAATTTGTGATAGTCAACAGTCATACCTATATGCCTTCATAATTATCTTGCAGCTTCCCATTTAGTAGCTCTGGGAAGATGACTTACTGTATGAGTTGTATTTCTACCAGCTGTTAAATAACCAATAATATCTGTGTTTAATCATGCTCCCAACAGATATGTGTAGCACTGAAATAAACAGAAGTAACCAGGTTACAAAATCTAAAATTAGTAGTATGTTTATATCAGACTAGACATTAAGCCCGTTACAATAATGGGCGCTAGAACAGTATTGCATAAACATTAGTAGAAACGGTCTATATTAAATGGCAAGGGACCTTGACCTCATTCTGTTTGTTGTCTTAATTTTTTTATGTTAAAAATATTTTTGCAAGAAGCCTAAAGTAAAATAATGTTAAAAATAAAATAGAAACATATATGACAATACAGTAAGTATAATTAATATTGCCTTAGTGTAAAACTTTGTAACAATCTGTAATACACAATATCTGAAGAAGATATTTAGGAAAAAGTTTTTTTATTTTTTTACCTCATGAAATTTTTCAATAAAATTTCATTATAGACAACATTTTTTATAAATACTCTGAGAGTTTGGCAACAGTTTGCCTTGTTCAGGGCCATCTACAACGTTGACAACAACATCTGGAAAACTTCTAACTTTTGATAATGCAACATATAACTGACCGTGGCTGAATACTGGCTCTGGCAAGTAAATGCCAACTTTTTCTAAGGTTTGCCCTTGAGCTTTATTAATTGTTATGGCAAAAACTAATGTAACTGGAAATTGTCATCTTCTTAAGGTAAAGGGTAAATTAAGTAGAGGATGGAGCCAAATCAATACGGGGAATATTCTGATGCTCATTTTCTTTTTCTTCAATCTATCTATTTGCTCGTATTTTTCTTAGTCTTTCAGCCTTTCTTTTGTTGATGTTTACTTGCTGAGCTGACCGTTCTTCCAGGAGATGTTGCTTTATATACGATTTGAGTGTCTGTGTCTTTTGTCCTACTTGACGTGTCCTTTTTTTTTGGGTGGCATGTTGTTAGTAAACATGCGCGGGGCAGTATGTGTGGCATCTCCCCAGCAATGGATTTTATGTGCGCGGTCGCGACTATCCAATCAGCACTCTCCCCAGCAGTGCTGTCCTTTACTTGTTTATTATGCGTGGCCGCGGCTATGCCATTCACTGTGTGCTCAGCTTCCAGTGTGTGTGCGTCCACGATGCCGTGCACATCGCACTGAGCCCCGCACATGCGCACTTCACCAGAAGACACACACACACACACGGACACCTGGATGCACACAGGGGTTTTATTAAAGAGGATACTGTTCAGGTAATTGTATCTACTTTTACCAAGCATTGTTTTTTTTATAAATACATTGAAGTTTTCAAGATGGCAAAGTGAATGTGTCCTTTGTAGTAGCAATTTCTTCATAGATAATACATGTTCTCAAGAAGCTTTTAGCTTACACCATGCCATTGTGGCATGGGTAGCTTTGCAGCTGTTATAATAGCTGATTCTGCATGTTTAGAGTAACTGACAATGTGGTATAGAAAGAGATCCTTAACAAATAATTATTGGTATATTTTCCCTCCGTTTAAAAAAGGTTTAGTTTTCTTCTTAATAAAAATTTTAAGGCAGTACTTCGCCGCTGTGAAGCACGGGTATTTTTCTAGTACATAGTATAAAGGGTCAGAATAGGAGAGGAAGAAGAAGAGAATTAAGGAAAAGAGAAAAGAATCGGGCGACAGGAGTCGTGCAGTTGTAAGGAGATGAGGTAGTCGAGAATGCTCTGAGATGGTGCTGGAGAATGGTGCTCCAGGGTTGGAGCTGTCCTGTGGACAGTGTTCCCATAGTCATGGAAATCATGGAAAAGTGATGAAAAAATAATTTTCCAGACCGGGAAGAGCTTTGAAAATTGTCAAATGATCATTAAGTTTTTCTAAAGTCGTGATTTTTTTTTTTTCAATATACAGAAAATTAAGTCTATGTCTATGTTAGAATTTGGAATGGCAGAGAAGTGAAAACTAGGTATGTAGGCACAGAGTTTGAGACATGAAACTGCTTGTGACATTATGAAGAAATAAAAATTCTTAATCTTAACAAAGGTTGCACTAAAAAAATATTGTTCAGTTATCCATGAATGGGCCTAGCTTTAACTGGAAAGTAAGTGACTTAGAGTTGGTGCTTATACATGATATGAGCAAGACATTGATCAACATAGGATCATGTGGATTTCACATTCTCCACAGTGCATTTCACAGTGAATGAAGGTTGAGTGGATGGGAATTAGACCATGCCCTTTCCAAGCTGTACTGGCCATTGAAAGACAGTCCTGCAAACAGATTGGACTCTTAATTCTAATGTTGATTTTAAGCATTAAGTATTTCTTGTTTAGTTACTGGACAGAAAATGTCAGTGAATATATTCATAATGTGCACATGGTGTGATAAATCAGGTATTTCGTGAAGATCATATAATTCTTTATAAGCCTTATGCTGAACTTCCCCCTGATCTAGCACAAAAAAGTTTAGGCAAATAATGTATATGTGATGACATTCACAGTTAAATACATTTATAAGAAAAAGTAATTGGAGTCACTTGTTTGTCAGTAATTTTTATGAGCACCCTATCTATAGGCTTATGAAAAGTTTTGTTGAGGAAAAGATCCTAAGAAAAGCAACCTTAACACTGGAGCTCCTCCAGGTCCCTTTTCAGGAATCCCATGGATGGAGGACATTGAATTTATGGCAGAAAAGGCCCTCAACTGGAGGCTAATAAGCAAACTTGTAATAAAAGTGGAATCTAAACATTTTCTAATTGAGCTCTTGGCCAAGCTTCTTAAAAAGGGTATCAGTAAACCACCTACTTTTCAGGAATATGAAGTTTTGACCCAAGATGGGTTGTCTCAAGTAAGGAGTAGTGTGCTTAGAAAATGTAGTGTCCTGCACTTTCTTTGTCAGGGCAGATCAAGTGAATTAGTTAGTGTTTGATGATGTAATTGAGGGAGTTCAAGGAATTTTGTGATTTTGCTGTTAGCATAGCAGAATTGCGTGAAATTGTCCCCAAGTTAGAAAGTTTAGATGATCTGTTGAATGGAACTATGATTTCTAAATCAGAGGTCAGAAGGCTGTGGGATGTGGTAAAGGTGTTGCTGGTTATGTCTCTTGGATAGGCAAGAGTGGAGATGTGGGTCTCTGCAAAGAAGGAGATAATAATGGTGAATCTGAAGGAGCAGTCAGTGGTTGCACAGAGAGGATTATTAACTTAGAGGAAGGGCCTCATGAATGAACTTGACAAGTTAAAAAATATGAGATGCAAAGGCACTTGAACATGTAGCAGATGATGTCAAAACGAAAACTCCCTGGGTTCTCCACAAATGGCCTGGCCGGCAGCATTTATAGCACAGCCGCCTCCCTCCCGATAGCCTGACCCTGCGAGACTGAAAACAGGTTGGGAATGCTTGCTCTGCCCCTCTAACAGCTGAGGGTGGACCGTCAGATGCACATTAGCTCGCAGCTCCATGCTGTTATGTCAGGAGACCCCTTCTTTTTTGGGATCCCCTTTTTGATCTGGGGCTTTATCACAGTCCATCACAATAAAAAAAATATATATATATATAATTTTTTTTTTTTTTTTTTTTTATTTTAAATGCTTTTCCACATAATTTTGCAAGTATACAATCATGCATCATCGCTTCTTTCAAGTGATCAAGATTTTACTCAATAAGCCCAGCATGCTTCGGCAGGAATATGTGCAAGATTGTTTATGAAATTTGTGTCATGCAGTTCATAATTTAATGTATTGCAAATAAGTACCTTAACATTTTTGTGCATATTGGATACCTAGTCAGTACCTAACCTACATGGATCATATACAAAGCAACTTATTGTTGTTCCGATAAAATGGCAGTTTATACATGAGTTTTTGGTTTTTTTTTTAATATTTAATAAAATACTTTGATATAGGTATGTGATAAATTTGCATTTTATCAATTTTGTAAATTTAACTTATACAGATATCATGTCTAAACCCAAGAAGAAATGTAGACAATATAATATTGAATATTTCCAATATTTCTTTACTTGGTCATCTACAAATGAAACATTACCAATGTGTCTGACTTGCCAAAATGTTTTTTTCAAATGAATCTATGAAGCCTTCAAGACCAGCTAATGTTGATAACAAAGATAAGGATTTATCGTATTTTGAGGCACTCAAACAAGCTGATGATGGGTTGTATGCCTCTTGCAACTTTTCCTTACTCATTGCTAAATTGGGAAAACTGCATAGTATTAGTGAAGAACTAATCCTACCAGATGTTAATGAGGTCATATGCACTATACTAGTATCTGAAGCCAGCGTCTGATATTGTGAAGAACGTTCCTTTGAGCAATAACACAGTGTAATGAAGAATTGATGAAATGGCCCAGGATGTGAACACTCATTAAGTACTTATTTAAAAACAACCCAGTGTTCCATACAACTTGATGAGTCTACTTAACCAGGAAATGAAGCCTTAGTTTTAGCATATATATGATACATAAAAGACAAAAAACTTGGCCAGAATTATTATTTGGTTAAAAAAAAAATACCGATACTAAAGGAGAACTGATATTTCATGCATTGTAAGAGGTTTTTTTTCTTCTTTTTCTTAAAAAAAAAAAAAAAAGTCCCTCTCAATAATATCTTGTCAGTTGCTACCGATGGTGCTCCTGCAATGGTAGGGCACCATCACGGTTTTATTGTATAATTTAGAAAAGATTATGTATTTGCTGTACATTGTTTGATTCATCGCCAACATTTAGTTGCCAAAAACCAGTGTGATTGCCTACATATGCAATTACAGCTTTCAATAAAATCAGAAGTTATTCTTTGAATGATAGATTGTTTGGACAACTTATTGTATTAAAGAAGATGAAAAATTCAGTTGATTGCTGATGCTTACTGAAGTTTGTTGGTTATCAAAGTGTACCTGTTTGAATGGACTTTAAGTTCTTTGAGGGTGAGGATTCTTTACAAGCTAACCTGATTAATTTCAGAAATGACACAACTTATTTAACTGATTTGTTTAACACATTTAATGAAACAAATCTACAAGCGAATCTTAGGACGAGAGGAATTCTTCCAGTTTCCAAATCTATCAACAGTGGGGAAAATATGACAAATGCGTACTCCGCTGTTGTCCGCACTTTGGAGATTCTCCATTGTAATTTCAACAATTTGAAAATATTCTTAAAGTTAACATACCTGACTGGATTTTGGGCCCATTTTCAAGTATAAACACAGAAACATGTTTACAATTACCAGAAGAACTGATAGAAGTAACAACAATTGAGGAATTTAAATTCAAGGTGTAGAAAGTAGATTTCCAGGGAGGTGCTGAATATTTTTTTTTTATTTATTTTTGAAATGGGGATGGTAAACCAGAGAAGTTTAGGAACCCATGGGCTAGAGGAAGATTTGCAAAGCAGGGGCCTAAAGATATTAGTAATTCACTAACAATGTTCTGAATCTTACAAACCTGTCACATCTGTATTATTGTTGTAGCAGTTGTCAGAAAAAATGTATTCACAAAAGTGCAAAAATTAAGTCATAGAAATTTTCTTAGATGCTATAGAAAAGTTTTAGAATTTTGCTGATAAAAAAGGGTGGGAATCCTGTGTTGAGCTGAGGAGCAGGAACAGTCAGAATGCTTGAGGGGTACAGAGGGTACTGTTAGAGGTGGAAAGACAATTGAGCCAGGCTTAGTGTATCTCAGTGGGCACAACTGGAACGTGGTTGGGATAGGAGTCACTTTAATAACATATATGCCGGTGGCTCAGTCGTGCCAAGCATGCCCGTTGGGTGAATGGGGTGCGATAGGTGTGAGACAGAGCATTGGAGGAAGAAACGGAAGGAAATGATTCTGTCCAAATTTACCTTTGAATTTAACTATTTATTGCATTTATCTGTTGAATTCCTTTAACTTATCTACAGTATACTGCACTGTTTTTAAAGATGACTTATTGAAGACAATTTTTTGCACTGTACTATGTTTTGCCCACTGTTTTTTTTTTTAATAAAAACGCTATGCACTTTTGCAGTTAGCTGTTGTAGTGTGCCCTCATTCACTCTAGTTCGCTTGGTTGACTATCCGTGTACCAGGACATTACAATCTCCTAATCCATATCAATCACCACCCCACCAAGCACAGCATGCTTTAAAGAGAAAACAAGATTTCTGTATAGCTACTTTGTCAAATTGTACGTTGATCCTAATAAATTTGGGTTGTAAACTCCTCCTTCCTCCTCATTTAACACATTCTGATATCACACAAAGTGAGAACTCCTCTGATGCCCCTTTTGTTGGCACATTCTATTCTAGTGCCTTGAGTGTGGAAAAGGCGCTATATAAATAAAATGTATTATTTATTATTCTATGATACTGCATGAAAGCAATAGTGATATTGTAATCAATCAGTGAGCAAACAAACTAAAGAGATAGCGTACTTTAGTGAGACTGAGATGCTGGAGTGGGTAGTATGGACACATGAAGGGAAGAAGTGTCAGAACTCCTTGATTCAGGACAAAATATGGCAAGTGCAATACAGTAATGTGTTTAGCATCTATAACAGATTTTGGTGAGCTTGCTGTTTTTACATTTATTAGCATTGATTGTGTTTCAGCTGCTGCCGGGCTACTTTATCTACTTTCAGGCGCATTAGTAGCTTTTAAAACGTTGCATCTAAAACCGAAGCGATTATGCTGTTAATCTTTTCTCTCTCTTCTTTTGGAATGTTGAAATGATCGTCATTTTCCAACTGTTTGCATCTAGAAGCCCATTTATGCTTTTTGTGTTGTTTTAGTCCGTTAGTTTACGTTTATACAGTAATTTTAAATGTACATTTTTTATTATTCTAGTGACTGAATGAGACTTTTTTTTTTTTATGCTTGTGATGCACTCAATATTGATGAGAAAGAGAAGTTTCTGCTATGGGGCAGAGGCATCGCTATTTAAGAAAAGCATGTGGAGTGTGTGAGAGAGAGAGTGTGAACAGTAAAGTGATCCTGATGGCAAACAAGGGAATACATGCTGCTCATTTGAAACCTCACTCCTAACGTTTAAGCATAAAATATGGAAGAAATTGATGAGCATTCTTGTCATGCTATCAGATATTTTAGAAAATTGGTCTGTTACTTCACAGTGCTTGATAGAATATGCCAAAAGTAACCTGAATATTAAATCTGCCAATTTTTACCTGTTGTTGTTTAACATTAAGTTCAGAGTTCTGTGTAAACGTTTGCTTGTTTCTTATTCTTTGTACAAAACTTTTACCAAATTTCTTAGATTGGTTATTGACAGTTACTTGGCATTACAATGAATGAAAATAGAAAGCTTTAGGCTTAATATATTGAGTGATACACTGCATAAAATCCAGCTGATCATCTCACACCAGTAACTAAAGTGATAGCATGTGATAATGCCATTAATATGGTTCACAGTACATTTAGTATAAAAAATACATTATTTGCTTTTTTCAGATGTTTAAACATGTATGCCAACTTTAATTGCAGTAGGAAAATTAACTTTGAGTGCTTTTCAGCATTGCTATGGCCCAAAGCATCAAAATGCTACATGTCTTAATGCTATGATAGAGAAGGTTTGTGTTTTAAGAGTTTATGCAGCGAAGATCTGGTACATTGATAAAATATTACATCAGACTTAGGGGTTTTTTTAGTTGATCCCAAAATGTGTTTTTCAGTATTCATTAGAGATCTAACAATATGGGTTTATGTATATGTACTACTTGATGCAATACACTTTGAACAGAGAAGTGTTTTTACCTTATCGTATCTGCTAATTATCAACGGCATCTATGAGCCTTCTACAGACTGTGTCTTTACTGAGAAGTGTAGCCAAACTGTCCCATTTATTTGTAATTTTTTTTGTTGCTTGTAGCTACTCTGCAAGCAGCAATATTGATCCATAATTCAAGCAGCATAAAGTTGAGAAGGGACATGTACAAAATACAAAAAGTGTCAGCATTAATAGGTGGTGCTTACAAAATATGGGCTGGGTTGCATTAAGTCTCTCCTCAGGGAAATGTATATAGCTTTCAAAATCCATGTTATATTGATCTTTTTTTATGCTATTTCTCATAATAAAAATCAAAGTGATTTGAAACAGAAACTACATAATGCATTCCAATTCTTGTTATATTTTAATTTTATTTTAATTTCAAAGTATACTAACCTGTGTATAACAGTTGTAAAATTTTTATTGTGGCTTGAAATTCATTTTTGACAGAGGTGGAATTTCCCACAATGTAATTACACATAAGTGGTATTCTGTGACCTTAAGGGGAATTTCATTGTGGGCTTTATAAAGAATGATCATCAACTACTAGATTTATCTTTCCATATACAAAATTTAGTCAGTAATTAAATAAATCCTGCCTTAATACTAACAAAATTCTAATGTCATTTTTCTAATCCATTTAATCCAGACCTGGGTGGGGGGCCTATCTTAGCTAGTAAAGGATGCAAGGCAGGAATAAAGCATGGACGAGGTGCCAGTCCATCGCATGGTGAACACACATATACCAAACCTATTTGCTACATGCACTTGGTAAGATTAATCAGGTAGTCCATGATGTTCATACCTTATTTTATAAAAACCCAAACTGTACGAACTCCTTGACCTTTTTTTACCCCTTTTTGTAAAATAAACAGCATAATTTACCACATGGCCGTATCAAATGTACTGGGTACATGATCATTATACCGTAGTATCGTTATCAGATATAAGTCTATAAAAAAAATAAATGAATAAACAGTGTCATTTCAAGCAAAAATGGCCATAATGTATTTCCAGATAAGCACACTTTAATGAAATATTATAATGCTAGTTGTTAGTGTAATTTATATAAACTGAAACTCACTCATTGAATAAAAGTAGGATTTTGGTCTTTAAAGTGTTAGCCAGGTTTGATGTGCCACAGACCATTTTTTTTAGAATCAACATCCGCGCATCTGCCTTGAAAGCAAAGTGTTTTGAGACATGATTTCTTCTCACGAACCACAAATGGCAAAGCAAATCTGGGAGAAGCACCAACTACTTTGTACTTCACAACAGTGCCCCCATTCATCTTAAACAGCAAAATGTATAACTTCAAATCTGAGTTTGCTTACTTATAGCATACTCAATCAGAATTCAAGGTACTGTGGTATTTTATAACATTCTTATCTGAAGCCATATAGAAAAATATCAGTTTCAATTGCATTAATATTATTAAGTTAACTGATGAAATAAAAATACTCTGCAAACAGGATGCTTTTGATATCCATCCATCCATTATCCAACCTGCATATATCCTAACTACAGTGTCACGGGGATCTGCTGGAGCCAATCCCAGCTGACACAGGGCACAAGGCAGGAAACAAACCCCGGGCAGGGTGCCCCTTCCATAATGTGGTCGTTGTGAAAATTACAACACGCAAACAACTCAACCAAAAAGAAAACAAAGTTGGCACTAGAACTAATTTAGCAGGCAAGTAATAGATTATAAAGAGGAACAGGTGTGTGATCACAATACACATAAATTCCACATTATTTTAGATTCACAACAGATATGCCTGAGAGTGCATAAGTACCAAATGAAAGCAAACAGAACTTCATCCTGCAATATCGCACTGTAACGAGACAAGCAGATTGTATCGATCAAACATGTGTAAGTTGTCGCCAATACTTTTTGCTTTTCATTTGCTTTTTTATAATTTGTTGTGGGTAAATTTGTAAAGTTATTGGCTTTATTGTGTGAGTTTGTAACGGGCACAACCAGTACCAGTACTTTCTTGCTTTGCAATTTGATTTACCTTCCTGTCCGTATTTTTGATATTGGACAAAGCTTAACTGTAGACATTGTGATACAGAGGAGAATATTGTTCTGAGAAACCCATTCTTGTTTCACACTGGCATGGCACTGATTGCTGATGTTTCTTGGGAAAACTATGGATTTTGAGATGCTACACCTACTGTGTCCTCCAGAACTGCCTCTGTGTTACCGTCATCTTTTCCCCCCATCTGCAAGGCTAGCCATTGCGTGATGTGTAATTTCAGGAATGAAGATGTCAAGTCAGATATTTCTTTGTTTGCCTTAGCAAGACAGAACATTTTGAGTGGCATAGAAGAGTTTGCACAAATTACAACAGTTGTATTAAATTCACAGTATTATATTAAAACTAAAACTTGTTTGGTTCTACTGTTGTTTCTGTTTAACAGATCAGGCTCAATACTTTTTGATCATAAGTTATTTATTAAAATGCAATCTTTAAAAACAATTAAATGAAAAAAAAAGAGTAGCCCGCCCGTTTGTATAAAACTTGAAATATACGTGTTAGTATATTTTCTTTCTGCATTACAGTTGCATCAAGTCTTGGCATTTTTGTTCAGTTAACTGAAGTGTTGGATTGCACCATTCACAGTTGGATTCAGTAGTAACTCCTTGCACAAGCATTTCTTTCACAGTGCCTCCATGTAGAACGAAATCCCAGAGGTGCAAATTTGTATTTGTATTCAAGACTACATTAGTCTTTTCTCTTGCTGTTTGGGTACATCTCTCTTTCTCTGTGCTAACTACATTTTCATTTGCAGCTTTCTTTTCATCTATCTATATTTCCATTGTATGCTGGCTTTTCATTTATTGCCATTCATTTAAAAAGCAAATATTTAATACATTTTAATTTTGCTGATTATTAATTTCCTGATATTCAATTTTAAGTATTAGTTTTAAACTAGAAGAAATGCTTATTATATCATAATATTCATTTCAATTCTGATAGTAGATCATTTTGTATATTAGTGAACATAAATCAAATAACAAATACAAATTTAGTTTTTGAAGACTTCTTGGCAAGTGCTATAACAACCAAAGGCTGCATGATTGTAAACATGTAACAAGACTTAATAGACTTAAAGGAAACAGCTTTAGCCCTACCTAATCAGTCCGTTAAAACAGGTGTAAAATAGAATAATTTAATTTAACCTTTGTGTAACATTTAAAAAGTTATAGCATATTAGCTTCTTCAAATAACAAGGCTGTTTTTTATTTACAAGTTTTTTACCTAGAAATTCTGATCTTGTCGATTGCATTTATCTTTGGAAGCTCTTTGGCAGAATAAATACTATGTTGACAGCTGCTCTGAACACATCTGAGATGGCAGTAAAGATACACATGCACCATTTGCCCAGCAGAGTCACTCTTGGATAGGTTGATTTCTGGATAATTTTCTAGAATGAAAGAAATAGATTTAAAAAAATAATTTACATGAGTAACGAAAATTCTTTGCATGATAATGTTTCATTAAAATGCTGTCCAAAACAGTACACCGAGAATTAAAACAATCCAGCAAGGCTTGTGTTTTATTTTAAGAAAGTAAATTAAAATTAATAAAAAAATGAATGCATGTGATATTCATTTGCTTACATATTTATCCTTCGCTTTTATTTAACATAACATTTCCAATAGACAGCGTGAATGTAATGTGGTGAAACACACTAATAGGGTGCCAAAAATAGATATATATTTTTAATGTTCTACTTTCTAAACACTCCACTCTTCTGTCTGCCTCATTGTGCTAGAATTTCAAAATGTAAATTGGTTTGCCTTGTAATTATTAAATATACTCTAGCACAATACTACTGCTCTGTTGCTTGATAGTTAGTAGACATAAGCATATGCAATATTAAAGTCCTTCACTTCCTTGGCCGCAGGTGTTTGTTTGCCCAACAGCAAAATGACTAAAATTACTGTCAGCTACCTGTGGCTGTATACACATGGGCATGTGGACTGACATTCTCATAAAACCTTACTTTGTTCTTTGCAGTGAGGATATAGGGGCTTGGTGTGGGGGCGCTAGGCTTTCAAACATATAAATTAATACAATTGCATTGGAGATTCCAAGGGGTAATGACTTCCTCTCCTTGTATTGATCTTTAAAGTACGGTAAGGCAGGAAGGTGCGCGGTTGTGTGGCAGAGCAGGAAGGCTGCTGTGTGGTGCGGTGCGGTGAGCCGGGGCGAGGATAAGAAGTTATTCCGCTGTTTGCTTTGGCATCGTTTTATTATAGGTACTGAGGTCTGATAGCTGGTGTTGAGAACCAGAGTAAAAATTTTAGTGCTCCTCCAACACTCTGACATTTAGAGGCTTATATTCTGCTAGAAATCCTGTGGATCTTGCAGAACCCGAATCAATACTTCAAGGAGAGAGATGTAATTTTGGTTCTGTAGTTGCTGGTACAGTTTATTGCTCTAGCTTGAAAAGACTCTTGAAAAAAACACCTACCTCGTTATTATTGTTTTTGGGGAGTTTAAACAATTTAGTAATTATCTAGATCGTGTTATTGCCCAGTCCTTGTAAATCCTGTATTAGCTTCATCTGCCCTTGCATCCTAGCTTGTTTATTTATAGCTTTAATCTTTCTCCAGTAGTGGCAGGGCCTGGCCATTGAGGTTGATTCTCATTCAACATATCCAAAAAAGACTGATGGTTTCTTCTTTGGACATCTGTCTTTTATAGACTTCATTTATATTTAAATGTGGTTTTCTTCAGATTTTACAATATGTTACTTTTTTTTTTTTTGTTCATTACCAAAGAAAGTACAGGCAACGCCTGTAGTGGTTACTACTCGATTCTGCTTTATTTTGGCTGTTTACTTTCAAATAGTACAGCACCTCATATTCTGGTGTGCTCCACATTGATTAACTGCCAAATTGTATTGATCTTGCAGTACTTTGATTTTACAGTATTAAATTTCATGTAATCTGTCATACCTTTAGATTTCTAGTCGTATAATATGATAATCCTGAAAGTAATGAGATCTAAAAGTACAGTTGTTAAATGTGACATGCTACCCACATGTAGTGTGACATTAGCCTTATGGATTTTCTTGCACCCTGACATTTAAATAATTGTGCATGGTACTATTTTATGGATCAGTGTATGCAGCACCTACCAGAATATTTTGTTAAATTCATTATTAATTTCTGTGTGTGGGCAGAAAACAATTATTTGAAATGTAATGAGTACTATAGTACTCCGTCCCCTGATCTGTTTGAGTGGCTATCTTAATAAATATTTTGCTCTATTCACAGAGTTAGTCTTTCACAAAAAGATAAACTTTTAAGTATTTATTTGGTTTTATAATCTGCTAAATATGTCAAAAAGAGATATAACCTGATTTTATTTACTTTTATGTTTATTTGAAAGTGTATACATTTTAGGAACAAAACACAGACTTGGTCAAGTATTAGATTTCCAATCTCTTGTAAAGTTGTTTTTTTTTTTTTTGATGTAGTATTTAAAAATAGATTGTCATTTTATATCACTATAAGGCCCTGGTTTTTGGAATATATACTGTTTATAGTTGAGGTCAGTTAATGAAAATTAGTAGCTAAAGTAGTAACCGTGGGGGGAGTTGCCTATGCGGTGTGAGTGGGTGAAATAACAAAATTAATTTTTTTAAAATACCTTCCTTTTATAATTCTTGTGTATTGAATATTAATAGATGCAGTTTAATGTGTGGTATGTTTTTTTCCAGTCTTTTTAGTAATTACTGTATTGTCTTATTCACCCACAGACCTAAGTATCTTTTGCTATTATAGTAGCCAAGATAATTTGCACAATGCTGCTGTTATACAGTACTATACTGTAGGTGATTTGAATATGACTGATTGATATATGATAAACATAAGCATTCTGAAAAGACACACTCTTATTTCAGTTTCTTATGTTTGTTAGTAATATTAAGTAGATTTTTTACTGTCTAAAATGAATTATTCATTTCTGTCTCTGTAGATTTGAAGAAGCTCAATCGTTACTCTTCGTTTTTTGTCACTCTCCATGTTTTGGGTGATACTACTTTAATTATCATAGTAAATATTTGATTTGGAAGAATACTGCAATATTTTGCAATATTCAGTAAATATTGCTTTAGATACACTAGAAAAATTATTTTAACTGAAGTCCAATACAAGAGATTGAAAAGGTTTCACTAAGGATTTAATTGTATTTTAAACAAATAGAAATATCACAGTACTGCTGTTTTTTTTTCCATTTCTTTGCAGTATTTAACTTGATGTTTCCTATAAATGGGCTGTTGGCGTTGTATTGAAATGTGGTTATGAAGTGCGTCTTTATATCTGTCTATATGTAATAACACGAATGTATACTGTATATGCGTTTGTGTATATAATGTACACTTACAAATACATATACAAGTACAGGTATATGTGTGTTGCCACTTGTACTCCTAATCTCTCAGTTCAGGTGATCTGCATGAAGTGGCACAAGAATGAGGATGACAAGCCTTGTCTATACTATTGCCTAGTTTCATCCAAAGGTCCATAGTCTCAATCTGTAACATAAGCACTGTTACACACTTTAACACACAAGAAACAGCAAGGTTCTTTCCTGTTGCGCTCTAACTCTTATCTAGTTAAACACGACATATTTTCGCTTTGTCTTATTCACCACATGTATCTTTTTATGTAGCTATTATATGGCTGTGGTTTCATGCTCTGATTACTGCAGTTAGGACTCTGCTTTTGCCAAAAAAACCTGTCTTTAGTTGAAGAAGAATAGAAGCAGAATATGATGATAACAATTCTTCTCGAATTTATACATATATATATTTAAAAGGGTATTTGCTCTGTCCTTGAAACTTTGAAACGCTATGCGTATTTGCAGATATTTGGTTTTCAATTTATTAACTGGTTTTGTGCTGGTTTATTTAACATACTTTGGACCTTGCTTTACACTTGTAGTGCAGTATTCTGGAGTGTTAAATGTAGATTATTTTTGAGTAAAAAAAAAAAAAAAAATTTGTCAGCTGAGAAAATATTTCTGCCTAATTCTGTAATAAAATTGTATATGTGCAGAGCTTATTAAGAAATATCTGTTTTTAAAAAGCTCTGTAGATACAGTGCTTAATCTCTGAATTTGTGATACCTTTCAGATGGTGTATTATAGATCATTTATTTGCTTTAAAATAGCTGTGATGTCTTAAAATGGCCACTAGGTGGCAGCTGCAGAATTGGCAGCCTTTCTGTTGTGATGGCTTGAAGTCCGTGTGTGTCCTGTATTTGAATGTTTAATTATTTGTACATTACTATGATCTGCTTTTGATGGCTGTACTATACTCATTAGATTAGAAGTTTGTTAAGATAAGGTGAAAGATTAAGCATGATATATATTTACTATTTAATGGACATATCAAAACATTTTTGAGTGGGATTTAAAATGGGATTTTGAATATTAAAATGAATAAAGGGCTAATTTTGTTTAAACTTTTTTATATGTTCCATATTTGGTGAAAAGGAGTGGTGATGATTTATGCATATTGCCATTTCATCTAAAGGATTAAGAGCTGTATTCAAACCTTTGTTTATGGGGAAGAAGAAAAAAGTTTACTGTATGAAGTACTTTTTTACTATGTGGTGTTTAAAGATATTTGATGAACAAAAATGGGAAATAAGTGTACTTTACAGTTTGTGTTTAAACAAACTGTTGCATGGCATTATGACAAAGAGCAGTATTTTTAACTATGTATACCTATATAAGGATAACCTATATTTTATTTGATTTACTTTAGAAGAAGTTGTTTTATTATTAATTTGAAGGTTATTTTTTCAAGCTAAGAGTTTAAAATTACCTGTGTGGAATTGTAAAGAAGGCACACACCCACAATTGTGATATTTTCTCAGTGCCCATCTTTAATTTTTTGTATCTTCCTCAGATGATTCTTGAATAAGATAAATAAATATTCAAAATTCAGAATATGTTCTTTCTTGTTCTAGGTCAGGTTTCAAATGACACTGAGGCTGCATCCTGGACTGAGCTAAAGTTTGAAGGTGTTATACTTTAAGAGGAGTATCTGTATTATAAAGAAACACAATAACCAAAATAAAAATAAAATTCTTGTACTGTTTGCCAAAAACTGCCTTACATCCATCAGTACACAGAAAGTAAATAAAGAGATCACTTTTGTTTTGTTTTTTCTTTAAACTACATAGAAGGTGTAGCTATGGTATCCTTCATTTATTGATACAGGCAAATGTGTTTGTTATATGGTTGGAAATTGCCAGGGATGGCATAATATGATAGGATCATGATACTTTAGTTACAATATGGTAATATTTCAGTGTATTTTTTTGCATTTTATTCTAAAGTGGCAATCATGAAAATTTTAATCCTAAAGATGCTATTGGGACAGAAACCATATTTGGTACATTCTTTGGTGTCACTTGGAGCATATGTACTGGATCTCCTCTGCACAAAACCAGGAGTGGTTACAGGGAAATAAGAATGGGTTTACTGTGTGTGGTGTTCTTTTGTGGACAATACTGTATCTTTACTGCGTTTATGTGCTAAAAATTTGTAATATCTGACATTTAAAAAAAAAATAAAATTACTGTAGTCCTCCATGATGATATGCATGGGGACCATAAAGTGTAATTTAACTGCTTTGTTGCAGAGTATCAGTGTTACATGGCTGAGGAAAATGTGCAGGGAAATGCAGACATGGGAAGGAGGTCATATTGTTTAAAGGGTTATGTGATTAGTGATGAGTGGAAATATTTCACCAGAGGGAAGGGAAATTTACAAAGTAATTGGTCTAATGGTTCCCAAAGTCTAGCTCTTACTTATTTATTGAACTATTGCAGTGGCCAGTTACACAGATTGCTAAAGTGATGTGTTGTGAAAAATGTTAATTTACTGTTTTTTTTTTTTCTTTCCATGCAAATTTAATATGTATTGCTTGTTTGTTTCAGATAGTTTGCTGTGTTTTAGTTTCAGCTGTTAGAACTCACATCTTTATATTCTTTTGACTATTATTGTAGACATTTTTCTGCTGAAAAAACGACAAAAGATGAAAATAAACAAAAGGCTTGCTAACCTGTGAAAGGAATCTAAAGTGGTAGCCCTATGGACATGTTTACATGTTTGCTGAACCGAAATGAGCCCCTACCTAACTCAGATCTGCATTTGCAGTAGTTGTAATAAAGATATTTTCCGTGTTATTCCAAAAGATGAGAAAAAGCTGTTGGCATAACTCCTACTGTTATTTTGTAATGATTGCTAAAGGATTGGTAATTAGCAAGTATATGTTGGACAAAATTTGGGTGCACGGTATTTGATTCTTGGCAGTAGATTGCACAGCAGTGACACAATAGCCATTTCTAACTGACTGAGACAACTGCAGGAATGAATCTGTCAAAAGGCAGAACATACAGAAACTGACAATGAAACTTATCATGTGAATATATGCACTCCATGTAAGTATGTTGGTTATTATTTTATGCCTGTGTTTTTTTTGACTGCACAAAAAACGTGTAGGTGGTCAGCTGCCTCCCTGGATTGATACAATTTTGTTCCTGTGCATGATTGGGAATCCATGTGCATGGAAGGTATGAATTGGCCCTAGTGTTTTTATAGTATCAGTAGTACTGAGTGAATGTCTGTACTGTACTCCTGCTTGAATAAGAGTGAGCAAATTACTTTGGAAGCCATAATACAATGTGAGAAAAATGTAAGTAAAAAGAACTGTAAACATACAAGGTGACAATGAAAAAAAAAAATGGGATTCCATCATGTCCTGATGAAAAATAAAGAAAAGAGTAACTGTGGCAATATGCATATTGTGATGCTCCTGAGGTCACAGTGAAAGTATAGTTTTGGTGAGAGCTGCAACCTTCTGTAAAGAAGATCCTTGAATGAATGACAACTTTTGGTTGTGGAGCTGATTATATATCTTGGTAAGGCTTGTGACGATGGTACCAGAACCAATGTCAGTCGTTCTCCTGTGGCTTCTCTTACATTCTAGAGGAAATAGAAACTGCATTAGTTCTGGTGCATCGCTTTATTCCTTCCGCCGTAAAACAATGCAAACTTTTACCTGTGAGACACTCCCCATGCTCATATATCTGTCACTACATATAAAAATTTCACAAGATGGCAACAATGTAGCCACTCATGAACACATGTCAAGAAGAAAAATGGCAGAAGTAATGTTTAGAAGTGCTATGTTTTTGAGGCAGTAGAATTTCAGTGTGTGATTTCAGGAACTGTACTTCAAGAAATATACACACACACAGGGTTTTGCTGTTGTCACTTTTATCACATTCTATTGTTAGTTCATAAATAGAATGGTGCATACTTTGAGAGAACAGTGATGTGACTGACCACTTGTGAATTGTAATTGTTTAATTTGTAGTGTCAAAAATTTGTAATGTGTCCTACATACTCCTGAAAAAGGAAAGGTGGCTTCACGTTAGTGCTGGGGCGGTATACCGGTTCATACCAAAAACCATATTTTATTTTTGTTATGATATGGATTTTTCTTATACCGCAACGCCGGTTTAAATAGCCTAAACAATGTTTGGAACGTGGCGCAGCAGGAAACTGTTTGGGGGCCTTTTTCACTGCTGCACCGCTAACAGGCATGCAACAGAGTACATGCGTTAGTGGAGGTATTGAGCGGAGAAAATGGACAGAGAACATTCAGAAACTGAAGCTGTAGCAGACGATAAAGTTGAACATGATGACACAGAAGAACTTTTGCTGAAAAAAGAAGCCGTGTCTGTTGTCTGGAGATACTTTTGGTTTTAAAAGGTCGGATGTGGACCATTATGTTCAAATGTGTGAATACTGTTTCCATAGTACTGGATAATACTGCAAGCCAAGTTGTACTTTTTTATTTTTTTTCAATACTGTGTAATGTACCTGGGTACTGTATAATAGTGTGACGACATGTTGACTTTATTCTCGACATTTTCACTTTAATCTCAACGCTTTTGGTGAGAATAAAGTCAACATGCTGACTTTATTCTCATAATTTGTTATTAAAGTAGAACATCGTAAACTAAACTTCATCTTAAAATGAATATTTAATTTACTAGATTTTCTCAAACCCCTTCATAAGTTATGTAGCACATTAAATGCTTTGTGTTAAGTATTTCTCGAGCCATGTTAATCGCTACTGCTTCTTAAACTGACTTCCTCTTGCACTAAGTGGAGGTGCAGGCAGCGCTTGCCACACACAATACATTAATTTCATGATATTCCTGTTCCCTGAACATTTAGAATGCTAAGATAAATACTTGATATAATTTTCATGAGGAAATGCATTAAAGCATGTATTAATCATGTGGGGGCATGGAGGTTGCAGTGCTGCCTTGCATTCAGGGGGTCCCTGGTGTTCCCTACCTTGAATTTGCATGTTTTTCTGGTGGGTTTATTCTGCGTGCTTCAGTTTTCTTTCAAAGTCATGTAGGATGTGGGGTTTTGTTCTGTTATATTGATCCTGCTAGTGTATGTGTTGCTCGTATTCACCCAGCAATGTGCTGGCGCCTCGTTCAGGATTTGCTTCTGTCTCGCACACAATGCTTGCTGGGATGGGCGCAATGCTGGGATGGGAGCAATCCTGAATGGATGGCATATTTAAACATGTAGACTCTGTAGTCTAAGTTTACAACTAGTTTCAATTTCACAAAGACGTTTATCGTGTGGTGATTGGTTATGTGGCGAAAGAAAAAGGAAGGATAGGAACTGGGAGTTTGGTACATCAGATAGAGACAGCATGCATGCAATAAAGAAAGCCCGCTCAGAAGAACATCCATTGATTTCCGTGCTTGTGTCTCCGACCACCAGATGACGAACTCAACATTTACACGATATTTAAGTTAAACCTGTGCGATACCCATATATACATCCAATTTTTTTGAATCCTCATCACACCTGCTATAAGGTTCTCTACACTGAACGTACACCTGGGGACCCCTTACTGCGAGGGAGCAGCACTACCGCCTCACCACCGTGCATGTTTAATACCTGCTTTAATGCATTTTATCATGAAAATGATATCAAGTATTTATCTTAGCATTCAAAATTTTCAGAGAGCAGGGATATCATGAAGTGAATGTATTCTGTGTGGCGATCCCTGTCTGTGCCTCCTTTTAGTTTGGAAGAAGTCAGTTTAAGAAGCGCATAGTGATTAACAACTGGGTCGGGGAACACAACATTTAATGTGCTGCATTAACTTATGACGGGGATTGAGAAAATCTAATTAACATTTTAGAATGAAGTTTAGTTTACAACATTTTACTTTAATGTCAAAATAAACTATGAGAATAAAGTGGAAATGTGCCATTCTTCTGCAGTAATTTCAGTGGAAAATGTGGTTAACGTCCACTCATGCATGAGGAAACAAATACCGTTGAATACCGTGAAACTGGTATAATTTTGAAAAATACCATGATACAGAATTTTGGTCATACCGCCCAGCACTACTTCACGTTCATTCCTTGATTACAATAAGCACATCTACAAATGAACATCATTTTATTTTAAACTGGCAATACAAGTCAGTGGGAGTGGAAACCTCGCACATCATCTACAACTATGCATATAAGACTGTGGGATATGGGAGGAAATTGTGCACTGGCAGTGCTAACAGCTATTGTAGCAAGTAAAAATCAAGGAAAGTTTCAATTGAAGAGGCTGTTTGCCTTGTCGGCAATGGCAATGAAATGAATAGCTCTATTTGTGAGTACCAAAATAAAATGAATTCAGTGTTTCAATGATTCGAAGCACAAAACTCCTCTCGCTTTTAAAAAAGAAATGTTCATTGTTAACACAAATGCATAATTGGTGAGACAGGCAAAACTTCATTGCTGAATATGAATATTCAGACTCTAACTTTTTGTCATTCATTTGTTTCTGGAAGTAAACTAATGTTCATGAGTATAACCCCTAAAATGTGACAACCATAGTAAAAACACACACTGTATACATTGAAATTGTTAGGATTAATGAATTACAAGTAATGTCAGTCCATTTAATTTTCTGATTCTGGATTTGTACATAGACTAAGCAGTACCAAATTTTGATCACCCATGCAAGATACTCTGAAAACTGAATAAAAACTATTTTACAAGAGTCCTGTAATAATGGATTCATGTAAAACTGAGAAGATTGATTTAACACAAGAAGACAAAGTTTGGATAAATTTAAAAAAGGAGGAACAAATTTGGACAACTAAAGAACCAGGGGCCGCATGTATACAAATTAGAAACCTACGTATCCACAAATATTTTGGATGCATAAAACTGTGTGTAAGCAAAATTCCATGCACTGTCTCTTTGTAAATTCCAATCAATATGAATTTTAACACGCATGCATTCGCCTAAAGCCCCACCTTGCCTCTTCCCAGAATTTTGCCTATTTGACTATGCAAATCAATATAAATAGCCCCTTCCATTTGGTATTTTGTTAAAAGATAATGGCAAAAGCACATGTAAAACAGAATTTTAGTAAATGCAAAATGAAGCTTCTGCTCAGTGAAGTGAAGACAAGGAAGAATATACTGTTTGGTGGCTTAAGCAGTGGTATTCACAACAAAAGGAAATTGGTGGAGTAGCACAGCGTGGCAGAGGCACTCAAAAGTTCAAGTTCAAAAAGTTGCACAGTACCTGAAATGAAAAAGAAGAGGTCAGATATCAAAGTAGATGTGTAAAGGTGAGTCGCAGCCCACCATCTGAGTGTTAATATTACTGGAGGAGGTAGTGGAATTCCGGGGCTCACACCATTTGAGCAGCGAACTGCTGCAATTATTGGTGAGACACTTGCATATCTCGCCACAACGTTGATGAGATGCATTTTTGCATCACAGGTAATTTTCACATAGAAAGCATTTCCACTCTATCAATCTACAGTACATAAGCAAATTCATTCTTTGAAGGCGTCTTTATAGCAATGTGCATGCAGTGGATCATTCGGATAACATTTGGAAAAACACACGTTGCTGCAAATTGTGCTTTGTTTGCCAGTTCAACTACAGTGTGAGGAAATCTTAGATATCTGGATGACAAGCCGATAATACCATCCCAAACAGCTTGGCTTGGCAGAACTATGATTCCTGTTCACATGGAAAAGTTTCTGTGGCTAAAAACTCAAGATTTGACAGAACTTGCAAAGGAGCAGGTAGTGCTCAATTCTTAAGTCTGCCTTTTTAAAGCCAGTGCCAGTTCAGCACACAGCTTCAAGAGTGTGGCTAAATCGACTTAGAAGCCAGTCATCATCATGGGACAAGAAATCGGTATGATCACTAAATACACTCTCTTCTAACTCTTCCATTTGCGATGTCTTCTGACAATGCTAAAGCAGCCATGGTAGCTGCAGTAGTTTGGCCATTCTGTGCACCATTATATTGTTACAGATTGATTACAATCAAGTGCTTTAAATTTGTAAATGATATGCAATTAAGTGTATTTGATAAAGCTTGTGTCATGGATGCAAATTTTAAAAAGTAAGGGAATCCACACAGAAACACTAGCACTGCTTTGATGCTGGGTGCTGCCTATTTACAAAACTATGCATGCACTTGGTCTGAGGCTGCTGTGAAAATGTGTGTGTTATTATGCCAAGTTTAGTTTTTATACATCCCAATGTGAATGTGGAAATGGGTGTACTCCTGTCACCAATGGGTGATGCAAGGAACATTATGAATGCAGGGAACAGTATAACTTGGCCACTGACCTGGCCCCGACTCTGCCCATTTGCTGTGTCTGTGTATAGGAGAGCGGTAGCTCCTGCTACAATAAATAAGTGTGCTGTTCCTGTTTCAAGTTGAATAAAGCTGGTTTTACTAAAGTATTGAGACTCTGCCTCGTGTTTTGGGGTGCAAGACAGTGACTCACATGTCACGATATCCTTGTCAAGTTGTTGCAGCCAGTTTCCCAAAATGTCTTGAGCCATCCAAGCTCGCTGATTTGCTTTATACTCCCAGGGAAGGAATGTAACAAACTTAAAAAACACAGAGGTTTGGTTGACTTGCCAATGACAACCGGAGTAACTTTGCGGCTGCCAGTTGAATTGCAGCAAAGTAGAGCTGTCAACCTTTATTTAATTTTTTTTTTCCTCCTCGGCAAGGATTACCTTTGAGTGTTAAAGTGAAATGCGGTAGCAGTTGGTAGAAGATTCCAGTCTCATCAGTATTGTAGATGTCTTCAGGCTCATAAGCTGAAATGATTTTCCTGATTTCACTGGCACGCCATTCGTTTGCTTCTTCCATTGGAAGTGCAAATTCTTCTCCGCAGATTGCTTTGGCTGCAATTCCAAAACGATCCTGAAAGTGAATTAGCCCACCCCAGCTGGCAGAAAAATCTTCGTGGCCCTAGGAGATTAACAGTGACTTTGCTTCTTCTTGAACGAGTGTCCCACTAATAGGAATGTTTCTTGAACAAGCCTCACTGAACGACATAAAAATGCTTTTTCAATGTCTTCAAATGCAGCTGTTCACATACATTTGCACTGAGGCTCATAGATTTTTCCTCTAATCTTGCTTGGACTTTCATGAACGTTGATAGTGTTGATGGGGAAATTCTTAATTCACTGTCAAGGTCTTTTTTTTTTTCTTTTTTTATGTGAACCATTGTTTTTTGGTGTCTGCCATTTCTGTAGGAGAGTGACAATGAGTTAAATTTTAATAGACGTTGTTCAAATGTTGATGAACAATAAGCAAAAAGTGAAAAATAACAAAAAACAAACAGCAAAAAAAAAACAGTATGGGGGAGGTTCGAAGAAAGAAACATTTACAATGTTCAGGGATTGTTGTGTACAACTAAGCTGCGATCAAAGAACTAACATGCTCTGTGAATGATTCATTCAGGCATTTCAAGGTCTTTTGGGCACTTCGTTGAAATGAAAGTATCTGCTGAATGTATTTTGTTGTAGCGAGATTTTTATAGACTCTCTTATGGGGAAACTGTCGATACCATAAATACTTTGTTGTAATGAAAAGTTTGTTGAAAAGACGTTGGCAGAAAAAACAACTTTAAAAAGTTGGTTCAAGTGAAAGTATCCTGAATTATCTTGGAATTCATTATATAATAATGTTTGAATTCTTATTTTTAGTATTGACTTCAAGCAGTTACTGCAGAGAATATGTCAAAGATTAAATATAGAATGCGCAAATGATAAATCGGGTAGTTCATATTTTTTATTCTTTCTTTATAAGCCCAAAGCCTGGAATTTCCCCTGAGATACTGACCACCCCTTACTTTGTTGTTATACTGCAGGAAATCCCATAGCTATTGCACATTAACCCCTTATGCACTAAGGATTTTTTGGTAGTATTGAGCATAAATTATATATCCAAAAATTAACAACTCATTTGTTGCAATAAAGGAGCTGCAAATGACTGAAGAATAGCGAGTACAACTCTCAAAATTTTTAAAAGAAAATATTTATATTTTTGACACCTTTGTTTACACCAATATCAACTAAATAAAAAAAAATAAAAAAAATTGGTGCTTTCGGGATGTCTCTCCAAAAAACTGGATTTTACAGTACATAACAGACATTTTATGATTCACAACCCTGGAATCCAATTTTCTTTTGTGTCCCAATCTGTCAGCTATCATTGTGTCAAGTTTAGATATGGTGTCCCCCTGTTTGGAAATATAGTGTCCCTTTAGGAAACATTTTGTATCTTTCACTTAAAAATCTCTCAGAACAAGTTGCAGTTGGATTTTTGTAAACCTTTTATATCACTATGACACAACAAGTAAATAATTGTAACTAAGTATTGTAACAATTGTAAATCATCCAAACCTGTACTTTCAGAATTATTTTCCATGCCAGTCCATGGAACAATTTCTGTTTACCACTAGACACAGAGGAAACTTGCATTTTTTTTTTTATACTGGATTGGGGTTTTTGTGCAATTCACCCATCTTCTCCTGCCTTCTGTTGCAGTTGCCCTATATATTCAGTGTGTTTATTTCTTGTTGTTGTGGTTTTTTTTTTCCCTTGCATTTCACGTCCTGAATAAGCCAAGTACATACGTTTTCATACCAGCTTTTTCCAGTGCCTGGTAATGTGGGTGGGGACAATGTCTTTGCTGGTAGCCTTGGGTACCTGGCAGGAAACGGGCAGTCCTGAGCACAGTGCTAGTCATAAAGACACATACACCTAAACTAGTGTTTCTTAACCACTTTTGGGTCACAGGAGGCTACTGACTGCTCTGTGTGTAATGATAAACAGCAATGCATAAAGATTAGAGGTTAATTGTCCGTTTATACAAGCTGTAACGTAGTACAAATGACCAGTCCTAGTCATTTACACATCATTACAATGCTCTAAACATCAGCTATCCAATGGTAATGAGTGTTTTACTTGTTTGTGGTTTGATATAGGAGGATTATCTGACAAAAGCAGACTAACTCAGCTGTTACCTGCTGCACTTTTCAAGGTATACGTGTACAAATTGCATATTTTAATAATGAAAGAGAGCAGTCATGAAAACTTATGATTTATTTGAAAACAAGACACCTTTCAGGACACCTTATGCATAAATGGTTAAAATTGAAACCCTTAATTGTATTTATGAATGCCAATACTGGTTTACTTAAGTAATAGTTGGGTAACTATGTGAAGGGTATACCAGAATTGTAAAGCTATCATTACTGCTAGTAATTTTATTTTATACTCTGTTATGGATAAAGAAAACATTGTTCACTCGAATAATGGAGGTTCTTTTAATAAACACTGAATTCAATGGGATTTCTGATTTTTGCCATGGTATTGAGTAGGTATCAGGTATCGTGAAACTTCAGTGATATTGGTATAGAAGACGAAGATTCTGGTATCATGACATCTCCAGATAGCACAGATGTTCTGGACAAGCACAGGCAGCCTCATATCTTAGTCATATGGCAAAGCAGTAATTGACTATAAATTGAATAATGGTTCCACGGCCAAGTTCATGAGTGTAGGTAAATTAGACAGCACAGTGTTTAGTGCAGTATCATGCAACCACTCAGCTCTTATGTCTTCTTGGTAAAGTTTTTTTTTCAATAAGGTTAATGACATGTCCTTTTTAAATGGAGTGTGGTATACTGACTCAAGATAATTGAGCATCAGTGTTACAAAGTATTACACAGTTTGCGTAAATATCCATATTCTTGTGTTTCAAAACTAATTGCTGTTATTTGTTTTTGCTAAAATCATGCATTCTGCTTATGATGCTAAATGATCTAAAGTGTTTCTTAAATGTTGATCATGCACTTTCTGTTGATGTTTAAATAAACCACATGTCTCAAAGTAAGTCCGTCAGTTCAGGTTGGGGAGCATGCACTGGTACAGTGTGTTGCCGCACCCACCACACAACGGAACAACTCAGGATCCCAGTTGGCAACCCCAAGGCAGACATGCAGTCTAGTCTCACTCTCTGGAAATGACCATCAATTTGCCGCAGCCTGGTGTTATGTGGGTGCCTCCATGGGCTGGTCCAGCTGCTTGGGTCTTTGCTGTGAGCCAGATTGACCTTGGAGAATCTTGCTAAATGGCTGTAGTGCCGTAACTGACGCTCCCTCACAATGCAGGTAATGTGCCTCAGTTGGGACTCGATGAGAAACTGCTCGTTCGACACATAAAGTCAGACCAGTGGTACCCAATGATCTTCCAAAGAGACACTGTACCGAAAGAGTCTAGTCTTGACCTCCCATGCTCTCCGATTCCGTCTACTGACTTCATTGGAAGAGTCACCAGAGACATGAATGTCACCTACGAGGTAAGTAAATCTCTCGACGAAGTAGACATTCTACAGACAGGCACGATCCTGACAGCTGTGCCCAAGAGATCATTGTAGGCGTGGATCTTGGTTTTTATCCAGGACACTTGCAAGCCCAGACATTCAGACTCCTTGCTAAAGTCTCTTGAGAGCCCAGATCAGAGCCTACATTGTCTGTGCAAAGATCACAGCATCAGCAGCAAAGTCAAGATCAGTGAATCTTTCTTCACCAACAGATGCCCCACAGCCACTGCCCAACACCCAGTCCATGCAAGCATTGAAGAGCGTAGGAGCAAGAACACACTCCTGATGAATGTCCGAATCAGCTAGGAAAAATGCAGAGGTTCTGCACAACACTCGCATTACCAATATGGAGACCGGCCATGATATCCAACAACATTGGTGGGGATCCCACAAAGTCTCAGGATGTCCCACAGGGCAACTCAATCAACTAAGTCAGTGCAGTAAGGCAAATGTTCTAAAGGAAAATGTAATTGTATAAGCAATGTGATTGTTTGGTTTACACCCTTAACATAAGTTTACTGCAGTAAAGTCCAAGCCTTTAACAATGCTTACAACTGAATAGAAAAATAACTAGATTTTAAGTGCAGTTCCCACCAACTAACTTGCTGATTTATGCCTGTATTTAAAGTATATCTTAAAACCACAAAGCTGACACTTTTTGGGATTTAAAATTAATGTGATAATTCCTAAAATGGAGAAAATATGATTGGTTTACTAAATTCGAAATCTTAAAGAGTAAATAGAGAATTATTCTGCATGCTAATTAGGGCTGAGGTGATGGTTGATGATACTGTCCATCAGGCTCCCGCATCGTGGATATAAATAAAAATCGATGATTAGCTCCAAACGTTTGCAGAAATTTCCTCAAAATGCTGCCACCCTTTCAGGAGGTATGAAAGAATATATGTGTTGTTCTAAAGCTATACATAACCAGCTAGAATGTAGAGTAACACGTAATACTTGACTGAGCAGGTCTCCCCATTCTTAAAGACCCCCTGATAGTTGTATCGTACATTAATGTAACCTTAAATAGCTGCAGCTTGAACACAGTCACAGCACTCACTTGATACTGTTGCTTGTGAAGTGTGTCACACCCAACAACCCAGTCATGGTCCATGTTCTACTGTATTGAGCAGCTTGGCGGGAGCAATAATTTTTCATTGTGGGCAAAAAAACTTAGTTTATATCACCCTTTCAGTGCTAGTTACCAACATGCCATATAATTACAAATTTATATGTAAAAAAAATTTATGCATTACAGAATGCATTTAAAATGTCTATCGAAGTGGCATGTTTATTTAAACTAATGAAGTATAAACTATTTGTTAAATGTGGACAGAAATGCTGTATGTCGCCCGTGAACTGAAGTATTAAAAAAAAAAAAAAATTACACAGGGGACTTCACTATCTGTATTTATTAAATGGCGTATTGCATGCAGCCAGATTATTAAAAAAAAAGCATATAAAAATAAATTTAAAATTGCTACAGATTACAGCTCTGTATTGGCATTACAGCTGAAGAGAAAACCATGTTTAGGCTATTCCTGTGCATTGTTCATTTACTGCCTGCTCTTCCTCATGTACTCAAATATAGTTTCACGCTGCAGATGTAAGAATTTGGATCCCACATACCGAATTTAATGTCCACTTATTGTGCACTTTAACTAACTTCCGCAGTTGGTCTTAGGAAATGTCACTGTTTTTCTAAGATAAGTCTCACTGTCAGCCTCAAGAGGTGCCCTATAAAGACTGGCACTTTTCTTGGGGGAATTGCTGACTTAGTAATCTGTCCAAACCGCACCTGGTGTCGACCTTTCCTTTTCTAGAGTGTCTTGCTATTTAGCTGTACTTTTAATTCTACTTCAGCATGTGTGGTTTTCTGTGGTTTGGCATATTAGCAACTGAAAGGAAAGCAGGAAAATGAGTGCTATGGACTGTGCAAACAGAGAAGAGGCTTGTCAAACCTTAGATCAATTACAGATGGCATTGCAGTTTGATGTTTTCTTCTTCATTCCAGCTACTAAAATGCAGCAAGATTGCGGTACTTCCACATTCACAATAAAGGTTTTGTAACCACAATAAAAACATTTCAGGATATCGTAATTAGTCACCCAGTGTGATTGAAGTCCTGCAATTTGACACCCTCAGAAGCAAAGAGATTCAGCCCTTGCAGTCATTAAATCTGCTATTCTGTATGACTTGAAGTTGTGTTAAATTCTGTAGTGTCGTGCCAGATTAGGATTATCAGATTAGTTATGCATGGAACTTTGTGGCATATTCTTAAACTGAGTACAGCTGGAAAGAAATGTGTGAAGAAATCAAAATCCAGAATCAAAGAAAAGCCAACCTGGCATTTTTCAAGGCTGATATTTAGTTGAAGTCCCATGAATGTCCTGTGTTGGTGTAGATTTGAACAAAAACAAAAAATTGCCATTATATCACACAAGTTTCTAGCATCCTGGTGTATATAGTATATTGATGTTTATTAAAGTGAACAAGTCATTATAAACTTTATACACAATCTTTGTCATTTCTTGGAAATGTAACGTTGTTTAATAAGGTAACTGTAGAAGTAATGGACTTTTTGAATATGGGAGTTGCTCTCTAAGTAAGATGATAAGAAAACTGTTGAGCTGTGTCACTACAGAAATGTATCGGTGTGTTCCTCCCGTCAGGGTATTGATGCACCCTACTTACAGGGTAACATATATGTGATGATTTGGAGAGAACATCTGGTGGAAACTAAGAACTTTATAAATTTCCAAAACCGCAAATAAGCAGCAGTATATGTACTTGACTACTTGATACCTCATATTTGGAGCTGCTGTTTTTAAATTTCCTAATCAAGGGCTTTCAACACTATGAACCCACAAATTGTGGAGTTGCCCTAAAATGTGTGAAAGATGATTATCCTAGGAACTACTTTGGTCCCATGTGTGAAAAGGGCTATTGAGAGAGTGCATTGGCATAACAGGGGAGAAAAGAATCGGAGAATGCCACCGCAACAGATAGACATGGAAAGTATTGATACCAATAGATTTTGTTTTTCAACTGTGTACTTGTTTAGTGCTTTGTGTTTGCCTTTTATTTTTCTTGCCCAGTGGTTTTGCCTAATCAGTGACACATTGAGAAGCCCCTGGACTCTTGGATATTAGTCCAGACTGGGGCAATGAATCTGGGATAATCACCTATTACAGTGCTTAGAAATCATATGAGCACAAAGAATATTTGTATCATTTATAATGCACTTTTTCCCCTCCAAGTTGCACGGTTTATTAGTATCTGCATGTCTACATTCTTTAAATAGTATTATGCTGTGCATGCAACATGCTTACTGACAGAATAATCATTTACAGCTGTTGAGAAGAGCAGGTGCACCAAATGAAGTGGCCATTCACTATACATCATATTTAGTGTTTCATCAGGTGTAACAGAATACAATTTTGAAATATCAAGCATGTGAAACTGCCTCCACTTTAATTCAGAAGGGAGAAACCCAAAGTTCAGTTGTAGCCAGTTTTGTCAGCTACCACCAGGCTCTCATCCACTGTCCCGTTTCTACAGTGGTTGACATTACATGCAAAATATTTATTAAAAATACATTTATACATCAGTACATAATAGTTTTAGTAACACACACACTGTAAAGCCTAATGAAAACTGCAAGGTTTACTGCAAATAAAACACATTCATTTGTTTGCGCAATCCTCGTTTCTAGAAGTCTTTTTATATGTAATGTTTGCTTTTGTTTTGGATTAAATATGTCCTAATATCTCATCCAAAGCCTGAAGAATAGCAACATTTAGTTGTTTACTCCACAGAAATCCAAATCTAACTCAAATACCTCTGCTTTTTATCTCGTAGTAGAATCTTTTTGTTACTTAGTCAAATATTTTGTGTATACAGCATTTGATGTCATTGACCAAGGACAAAACAGGATTTCTTAGTTGTTGTTTTTATTGCTTTGCTTATATTTACAGTAGTGATTTATTTAAAACATAGTTAACCCATTTACTGAGAGATTTGATCATTTCTAAAGTATGAATATTTTGTTTGCATGCAAAAATGTTAAAAAAAAATACTAATTTTGTTGACTATTCTAAACCTCTTTTTTGCTCAACGTGGGATGTGCATCTTCAACTGAATAAAAATGTTTCAGTTTTTCCCCATCTCAATGAAGGTAAGGCATAATTATGAAAGCAGCTTGATGATAGCATAGCATGTTTAAATAACAAACAGCAGTGTGGTGTGAAAACAAGATTTGTTTTTCTTAATATTTACAAAGCTGTATATTTGCCAGAGTTTGTATATACTGTAAACAAATCCGGTTGGTACAAGGAAGGCGTATCTGTTGTGTTGAGTTGCCATGTTCTTTTGATGTTTGCATTGATTTCCCTCTTGATTTTTATTGTGATTAATGACTCTCAACTTGTGAATAAATGAACCCTTCAGTATAATGGTGTCTAATATGGGGAATTCTTTGTTTGTGTGTTTTGCCCATTTCTGCTATAGGATGTAGTTCCCAATGCCTCTTTACTGAAAAAGACAAGTTCAGAAAATGAAAATAGTGAACTGATGAATGTTCCACAGCTGGATATTTTAGAAATCCCCAACCTCATATATAGTGCTCATGGTCAAGAATTTTCTGCAGGCAAAACACAGTATTATATACCTCACTGATTAAAACTAACTAAATTTTGCAAATTGTTCATTGACCATTTATGCTCTACAGATGAAAGTAATGTTATCCTGGAAAATGTGAATAACATTGAAATAGACTCACTTGAACACAATAACTTACAGTTACCTTGTTTTCGTTTAAAATTTATTTGTAAGGGAGCCGGCTCAGCTAAAACATAACGAGAAAATGTACCAAGAGCATGACAGAGTTACGAGAACCCTTCAGTATGGGAAATAATGTTGTAGACCTGTAGACTTCTTTGTTCTGTGTCACAAGTATAGTTATCAGCTTCTTGAAAGCAAGGTGAAGGGTGACTCCTCTAAAAATGTGAGTTTTACACCACACAGTAGAACACTACTTGTGTTCTCTTCACTACTTTATGTTAAAGTTAGCTTTTAGGTGGCTTGTAGCTAATTCATAATATTCTTTTCCCCCTGAAGGTCTTTTCATACTGTTTTTTATTTAAAGATCCTGCTTCTGATCTATGTCAAAATGTATAATTCAATGATCCACAGTTCCTTTATGTGTTTGGTTTTTTCTAATTATTGTATATCTCAAAACAAAGTACAAATGCAAATAGTTGTGTTATATAAATAAAGCAAGGTATATAAAAATATTATTTTTGAGTGGAGTACTCCTTTGATATAGTAAGCATTACTTTGTCTTTGCAGCTTTAACCATGTTTGGCTGTCATAAGGTTGAAATTCAAGGTAGTTAAGAGATGTATTGCACTGCCATTATTTGCTTTCTTCTTCCATTTTTATGGCTGTAGTCTTTAATCCTGTTGATTTCAGTTCTCAGCATGCCTAAGGAAAATGTATCTTTATATGGCTGCAGCTAAAGTTTGTCTGTGAAGATAAATAAGCTTAATTCTTCAAAATGTTGAGTTTCAAAGGGGAACAAATTCCTCAAACATTGCCAAGTATTGGCATTATCTAGGAGCAGCAAAAAATAAAAACTAATTCTACAACTTTATACAATACATGACAAGAAGCTGCTCTGATTTCTTAGTTCATTACTCTGTTGCTGGAGACTGTTAGCCCTTACTTGAAAGTAAAACAAACTTAAGACGTAGATATTTGTGCACCAAAATTTCAAAACTTGTTTCTGTACTGGAAACTGAACATTAATAAATGTTTAAGGAGCAGTAGATAAAATGGACTGACAGAAATTTGTAAGATTTAGAATTGTAGTGTGCTTCTGAAAACATTCACAATTTACAGTTATTAAAATACATCAAAAATTATTATTATTTTTTTTTTTTTTGCAGGTTGGTCTTTCATTGAGGTATAAAATATTCTTGTTTAATTTCCTCCTAACTTGTGTATTGTCATGTTTATATAGTTTCCTATTTTTGTGTACTTATGCTGAAATTTATAAAAACTAGCCAACCTGCAGCATAGCATACGCCGCATAATTATTCATTGATGGACGAAGATTTCCTGAAAGCCACAGTTGTACAATTGGGGTGGGTTTGAGGATACGACTCTGAGTGAATGAAAACATACAATTGTCCGTGACTGAAAACTGGTTTTGGCAGATACAGGTATATCTTTTTGAAAGTTTGGCCCTGTACCTTATTAATTGTCATTGCAAAGGCTAATCTAACAGGAAATTGTCTGCGTGTAAAAGTAAAAGGCAAATTTGAATCTGATGGGGTAATTAAAATCCGGGGAATAAGGACAGTTTGTGAGGTAGCAGCCGCGATAGTTTTACACTCCAGTACATTGCGGTGAATGCTGGTAAGAGAAAGTCTAGTGCAGAGGTAGGCAAAGTCGATCCTGGAGAGCCACAGTGGCTGCAGGTTTTTGTTCCAACCCAGTTATTTAATGAGAAGTCAATTATTGCTGATGAAGCACTTGCTGCTCAAGTGACATTTTCTGCTTCATTATAGTGGTCTCTCTTGTTAAGGTTCCCCACCCTTAATTGCTTATTTCAGTCTTAAACAGCTGCATTCACTGTTTTAATGGCTTCTTATTAGCAATAAGATGCAAATGGCAATGGATCATTTATGATTTGAAGCCTAAAACAGATTAATCTGTCACATTTTACTCTTAAGTGTTTGATTAAACCAAATCGTGCATGATGAATCCACACAGGTGTATATGGAAATAAGTTAGATGGAGAACTGCTGGCTCCATTGTCATTTGTATCTTATTGCTAATAAAAAGTCATTAAAACTACTGAATGCAGCTGTTTAAGACTAAAATAAGCAATTAAGGGTGGGGAACCTTAACATGCAAAACCACTAAAATGAAGCAGAAAAATGTCACTTGAGCAATAAGTGCTTAAATAGCAACAATTGACTTCTCATTAAGAAACTGGGTTGGAACAAAAACCTGCAGCCACCGTGGCTCTCCAGGATCGCCTTTGCCTACCTCTGGTCTAGTGCCATATCAGAGACCTCTTGCTGGCAGGAGGTTTCTGAGAAGCATGACGACTGAACCAATTTTAATTTTGAGTTTATGCAGAGACATGCCAGTGGGAGTAAGACTATTAAGGCGTGCGGGCACATGAGCAGGAAGTATGCATGCCTCGAGAGCGAGGGTGGACGCGGAAGGAGGCTTAGAGTTGGCGGGTGGGGCTCTGTAGTGCGTATCCCATGGTCAGGCGACTTAGTGAATTATACAGGTGCCGGTCATAAAATTAGAATATCATGACAAAGTTGATTTATTTCAGTAATTCCATTCAAAAAGTGAAACTTGTATATTACATTCATTCATTACACACAGACTGATGTATTTCAAATGTTTTTATTTCTTTTAATTTTGATGATTATAACTGACAACTAATGAAAGTCCCAAATTCAGTATCTCAGAAAATTAGAATATTGTGAAAAGGTTCAATATTGAAAACATCTGGTGCCACACTCTAATCAGCGAATAAACTCAAAACACCTGCAAAAGCCTTTAAATTGTCTCTCAGTCTAGCTCTGTAGACTACACAATCATGGGGAAGACTGCTGACTTGACAGTTGTCCAAAAGACGACCATTGACACCTTGCACAAGGAGGGCCAGACACAAAAGGTCATTGTTAAAGAGGCTGGCTGTTCACAGAGCTCTGTGTCCAAGCACATTAAAAGAGAGGCGAAGGGAAGGACAAGATGTGGTAGAAAAAAGTGTACAAGCAATAGGGATAACCGCACCCTGGAGAGGATTGTGAAACAAAACCCATTCAAAACTGTGGGGGAGATTCACAAAGAGTGGACTGCAGCTGGAGTCAGTGCTTCAAGAACCACCACGCACAGACGTATGCAAGACATGGGTTTCAGCTGTCGCAGTCCTTGTGTCAAGCCACTCATGGGCGCTCCTAACACCTGAGCAGTGCCACAGACTGATCGACTCCATGCCACGCCGCATTGCTGCAGTAATCCAGGCCAAAGGAGCCCCAACTAAATATTGAGTGTTGTACATGCTCATACTTTTCATGTTCATACCTTTCAGTTGGCCAACATTTCTAACAATCCTTTTTTTGCATTGGTCTTAATTAATATTCTAATTTTCCGAGATACTGAATTTGGGACTTTCATTAGTTGTCAGTTATTATCATCAAAATTAAAAGAAATAAACATTTGAAATACATCAGTCTGTGTGTAATGAATGAATCTAATATACACGTTTCACTTTTTGAATGGAATTACTGAAATAAATCAACTTTGTCATAATATTCTAATTTTATGACCGGCACCTGTATATAGATTCTAAAAACAGCAAATAAAAACAAAATTCAAATTAGTTGGGAGCATGTGATAGGTAAGCCCAGACTGTCATTAAAATAATGTACAATGCAATACATATGGTACTATTAAAACATTACTGGCTATGTCTTTTTACTCCATCTGTTTAACAATACAAAATATAAAGATAAAATGCCTTGTTTTAAAAATACAATTTAGATGAAATATTGGAAGAGTATAGCATACATTTTTGAGAAAAGGATTTCTAAAAACAAACTGTAAAGCAGGGCTACTTTTGTTTCCTTGCATAGTAAACTTACTTGCTCTTTGTGTGTAACAGTTTAGCTACAGGGCCATGTAAAGCAAGTGCTGTGCACATAGTTCTTGTTTGTTTGTTTTTTTAAATGTGCTTACAGTAAGTGGTAGTTATGGCACATGAAGGCCTTGTGTGAGATGCACACCTACAGTGTTCCAGTATTTTAATAGTGCTAAAATTTCATCACCTGATCTTTCTGTAAATGTCTGAAGTATACAGTGTGACTTGAATTCATTATATATCCATTTCAAGCCTATGTCTTTTGGAGACCTTTTAGACAATCGTCACAACTTGTTTGTTCATTTTAATTTCTGGATTTTTGCTACATAGAGGTAATCAAGATAAAATATACCTACCATAATATGTCTGTTAAGGGCATTATTGAATTTTTACTACTCACACTTAATGTTTTGTTAAATTCATGAGGAAGCTAGTGAGATAGGCAGGTTCGAGTTGTTCATGTCTTGCGATTTGAAAGCATTTATATGACACACAGTATATCCTGAGCCCTTAGTACCTATAAAACACTTGGCTTCAATTTATTTCAGACAAAGTAGGGGAGTGTTAGAAGACTTGCATTTAAAGGATGAGGTTCAGTGTTGGGAAATGCACTGTAAAAAGGTTCATTAATTACAATTCTAGTACCACATCAAAGCCAAAACAGCTGCAAATAACAGCAAAAACAAGAAATTACACAAATCCACAGTCAATCTCTGAGTGGACTGAGATTAATACAGCATTTAACTGAGAGGCTCTCAAGTGCTCTGGTTGTTATCCTCCCCAGGTGTTGTCACAGACTACAGAAGTTTGGAGGATGCAGAGTTACAGTGGGCTGCAATTCGGACGTCCAGAGGGTTGAGCAGGTCACCAGTTGTAGACCTCCAAAGTGTTCAGGGATCAGCAGTTGTGGGATTCTCAGTTGACAGGATGGTAGTACTTTTTTGACTTTGGTTTGTTGTAGCAAAACAATATTAAGTTTTGACTAGGGAAAATGGAGAACTTACTTGTTTTTTCTCCTGGCAGAGCCCAAGATATATATTTCTCACAGACTGATAAAGCACAGTAATATTCATAAGCAGTTTATATGATTGCAAAATGAATTGAATACGCAGACTGCAATGACTACTTGCATCTGTCCATCTTTACCATTTTCTGAGTACTGCAATGTAATAATTGGAAAAATAAATTCTACAAGTCTACTGTAGTCTACAAAACATTTTGCTAATCTTTCAAAATGCATAAAATATTTCTGTACCAATTTCTGGCATGGCTTTCATGAATTTTGCCATCATATTAGTATAGCATGTTTCATTAACAGCAAGATCCGACATCTTAGTAAGACAGCCTCCTCGTTTTTTACATGTACAAAAACCAAACTCCCCCGTGACTCTTGAAGCTATATTCACATAACTTAATTGATTTCCTGTTATAATGTGTTATAAAATTAATCCTATAAAATAAATCAACTAATTGGCATGACTTGCCAGTTGTAACCGTCATGCCATCTAATGCATTTTACATGTCATGCCCCTGCTGTTCATTTTCCTAACTTACTGCTATGACTCATTTTCATGCAATCTTAATTAAATTACTATCTAGTCTATCAAAAGTTTGAAAAACTGTACAAAAATGCCACCAAAAACCAAATAATCATTATTGTTTACATGTCATAATTAACATCATTGCAAAGTTAAACAAAACATGTACATATACACCATATATTTTATGTGGATTTGCTTTTGTTTTTATAGTTAATCTGTCTGTTAATTGGAGAATTGGTACATCAAAGTACACTCTTGTGTACTCTGCACAGATGGTGCCTTGAATCTAGAGCAGAGGTAGGCAAAGGCGATCCTGGAGAGCCACAGTGGCTGCAGGTTTTTGTTCCAACCCAGTTTCTTAATGAGAAGTCAATTGTTGCTATTTAAGCACTTATTGCTCAAGTGACATTTTCTGCTTCATTATAGTGGTCTCTCTTGTTAAGGTTCCCCACCCTTAATTGCTTATTTTAGTATTAAACAGCTGCATTCAGTAGTTTTAATGACTTCTTATTAGCAATAAGATACAAATGACAATGGAGCCAGCAGTTCTCCATCTAACTTATTTCCATATACACCTGTGTGGATTCATCATGCACGATTTGGTTTAATCAAACACTTAAGAGTAAAATGTGACAGATTAATCTGTTTTAGGCTTCAAATCATAAATGATCCATTGCCATTTGCATCTTATTGCTAATAAGAAGCCATTAAAACAGTGAATGCAGCTGTTTAAGACTGAAATAAGCAATTAAGGGTGGGGAACCTTAACAAGAGAGACCACTATAATGAAGCAGAAAATGTCACTTGAGCAGCAAGTGCTTCATCAGCAATAATTGACTTCTCATTAAATAACTGGGTTGGAACAAAAACCTGCAGCCACTGTGGCTCTCCAGGATCGACTGCCTACCTCTGACCTAGAGCTTTAGGTCAGAAGGTCTAAGCCCTGTGCTTCCCTGTATTTCTAATAAATTATTATATACAGTATTTTTGTGTTTTCTAGGTGCAGTAGTTCTTCAGGTACCCAGCTTCCACCAACATATTAAAAATACACATTTCAGGTTAATTGTTGACTCAATTTGTTCTGAAATTCTTTGACCACTCTGAAAAATATTTTTGTGAATATGCTTTGCAATGTACTGCTCTCCCATCCAGAGTGTATTTCTTCTTTGTGCTTCATATTGCTGTAAGTGTCCCTCATTAACCTAAAGAATAAAAGAGCCAATTCAGAAAGTTGCTGATTAGACGATATCTGCTTTTCAGTCAGGCTGTCAGGGTTGTTTTTCAAAGATATTTTTCAGTTTTCTAAAATTGTTGTTATTTTGGTCTTCTAGAAATTCAGAACCAGTTCTGAAACATCACACAAACTTCCTAATGTGATGTTTGAATTTTCATAATTATTCTACTCTTAACATTTTTACAAAATAACTTGTGAATTTTCATGTATAGTTGAATTAATTTCCTAGGTTATTTTAATTCAGCACTCCTCTTGTGTTCTTTTTTGTATTTTTTCTTCTAATTGAATATCATTTTAAGACGCTTTGTTAATGTAATTAATTTTATCTTTGTGCTTATGAAGTGGGCAAATTTTTATGGCAGGCTTCTACAGTGAGTAACAGCTCGAGGCACTTTTTCCAAGTACAGAAAAATAGTTCTATTTTTTTTAACAGCTGGAACAATGGCAGGTTAAATGACATGCTTAATGTCATGATGTTTGTCATTGGCAGAGGTTTAACATTCCACTTTATTTAAAGACCAGTGGTTTAAACCTCAAATATACCTGATCTACAAGTAAAATGTTGTGAAGTTACTTGACTTATCCACCATGACCTAGATCAAAACTAAACATGAACCAGCCTTTGCACTTCAAAGAAGGGAACTGTGTAGCATTTCTGCATGAATCACTTGGGACAAAGAAACCAGCATATTTTCTCCCATTCTGCTGTTATTCAAGTCACACTTTGGGGTCATAAGGCAAAGACCGCTTTTGGCAAGAGAAGTGTGTCTGGCTTCATTATTTTCTGCATTTGGAGTTGGTCGGTGCATGTTCAGAAGCCTTTATTATATTTAGTTTGTGTTTTAAATTTCCTGTGAACATTACCAGGGCCTGAATAATTGTACTATGTATATTTCGGTATTCTTTTAAAAAAATGTTTTCATATAAATTACTTTTGTAAAGGCCCCTTTGTGATCCAATGGTTGGAAAAAAGTCATGGCCATAAGTAGTTCAGTCCTTTGGGAACTGCCTAGGAATTTCTAGTTTTAATATTTTAATGTGCTGTTTTCAACAGACTATTTGAGTGCCCCTGTATGTTTTCACATGTTCCTGGTATTAGCAAGCTTGCTATCCAGCATCACAGCGGAGTCAGGCCTCTTGTTGTATGGTATTAATCACAGTAAATGTTAGTATTAGAAAAAAGTAATCATAATAAATACCTTACTTAGGTCTATTTTGAGAAGTCACTTGGTATGCAGATTGTGTAAATTGTCCAGGTGTTTTTAGTGTTCAATGTGCAATTGGAATAAAAGTTTTTGGTCTTAGATTTACCATGCTTTTTAAATAAAAAAATAAAAATCTACAGCCAGAAAAAAGCGAGACAGCCAAGTTATTCTAATTTCACATCCACCTAATTCTGTTTTTTTTTTTGGAGAAAGCGTTAGCACTATTTTACATTGGACATGTTGATCCATATTGTTTTCAGTCCAGACTGCAGTAAGAGTTTATATTGGAATGAAGGTTTAACTATCCAAAACCATTTCAAGCAATTTCAACACATGTTTGAAAACCACAATGACTCCTTGAGTACAGTCTTGCAATTTCATGCCAAAATATGTTATCATCCATGGTGCCACCACCACTTTTTTGAAAGAGTGGATTCAGAGCAGGAACCTAGTGCACCAGCAAGTTTTATAGCTGCTTCCACAAACATTCTGTTGGATTAAAAAAAAAAAGTTTGTGTATGTATAGAGAAATTAAATTAAAATGTACAGAAATAAAAATGAAAATCTGCTCCTACCTGGTTTCTGGTGGAAACTTTAAAGAATTTTCATGTCTTGACAATACGTAGAGTAGGAACTAGACTGATGCTAGTCATGGCTACCCTGAACTCAAGAATACCAAATGCTCAGGAAGACTCAGTAAACCCTGAATGTCTAATTATATTGGCTCGAGTAGAAACACTGGCTGGATCACCGTCTGCCAAAGGTAGCTGTGCTATGGTAAAAGTGTTTTTTGCCAGTTGGTATTTTTCAAGTTAATGGCCATAAATTTGTAACTCTGGTACTGTGTAAATCTAAATGTAAAGATGTTTGAATCTTTTAAATGGAAATATCTATAAAATACTTTTGACAATGTCTGTCAATTGATTTTTATTGTAGTGATTATAGTTACGTCAGGTATTTGTACAATACGTGTCTTATCTATCAAATACATTAATGCAGCACAGTTTTATTCCATTTAATGCTTTGCCCTCTCCACGACCATAACCTATCGTCTGAGGGGAAGAAGTGAAAGCTTTAGATTCGTCAAAAATTTCGATCTCTGGTTTTCAATGAATATCTGCTTTTTATATCCCCTGATACAGAAAGCATTGATATCTTGATGATGAGTTTCTGTGTGTGTGTTTGTGTGTCACAGTTTCTTGAGGATGTTTTAGAGCTAAAAACTTGAAACTTAAGCCTATTATGAGATGACAATGTACTAATTAGTTTTTGAGGCAAATTGTGCAAAAGAAAGGGGCACTGTAGAGGAACCCATAAATACCATGATTCTGCAATTAATTGTGAATTCTTCTATTTTATAATCAGAAAGATCAGCATCAGAGTGGTAAATAATTACTGAAAATGTCATAGAATACTTTGGGTAACTTGGTGCCTAGGGTGCAAAGCCGACTGATGCTCAAGTCCAAAACGTTTTGTAATGGTATCATGCCGCATAGCATCTATCACACTACTGGAGCTGCAATTTCAAGTTCTTTTATGAACTCAATGCTGTGCAGTACAATATATAAATTAGTAATCACTGGTTCTGCAATGAGGAGGGCATAGTGGCAAAATGTATCTGGCTTTTGATAAAATAAGTGACAGTTATTTAAGCAACAAAGTCTTCAAGATTTACAAACTTTATTTTAGTAATACTAGTTCCAGAGTGTTATGACACTGGCCTCAGAAATTCTGTTACTCAAGACAAGTAGGGATAGCAGGATATGATTGAATTTATTTATTTTACAACAATGCATAGGAATATCAGTCAGAATGGGGTACATAAGATATCTGGCATGTATTGTTAACCCTTCATACTGTGGCCATACTTTGCAGTATGGATCTCTTTCATTAAAGAATGAATGCTATCTGAAGGTTCTGTATTGACAGAGTAACTTAACTTTTTTTTGTGGGTTGTGTTTGCTTTCCCCTTGAAGTTAGTTGATATAATGTCATTTTGTTTAGTTGTACTGTTTACCTCTAAAATATTGTTACTCTTCTAAATTGTTCTGCCTCTCTCTCATATGGTACAGAAACCCCAAAAGACTGAAGGACTTGTTATATTAGGAGACTTCACATTTACCCTCTATTTGTGTTTCACGGTATTGTTTTGGGACACATGTTGTTTAACATTTTTTTTCCCTTTAGGTTGACTAATTAATCGCCATGGAATCGGCATCCACTGCTATGTCAACAAAACACTGTGTCTGTTCTTAGTACAGATATGAAAGGTGATTAATCTCCTTTAGTAGTGGAAATTGCTTGTGCAGTATATTGTTCATAAAGTACCTGACATTTTGTACCTTTAGTGTAACCTCCGTATTTGAACTGTTGCCTAGCCTGTTGAGTATTTAATCAATATACCAGTGCCCATGGGAGAAGTTATGAAGGCCGACTCTTGTAAGCATCATATTTACATGTGTTTTTCTACAGTCTAGTAGTAAAACTAGTAAATGACTGGCACAATAAGATTTCATACTAATTTTAATAATAGAAAAACTAATCATATTGGGCCTGAAGGAATGTTGTATGTGTTAGTGTTCCCTGTGGTGGAATGGTTTCATGCCCAGGTTAACTTCCTTTATTTATGTTTTAATGCTGTCATGATCTGTATTAATTAATACTGAATAGATCTACAAAATATTTTTTAGAAATTACCATTTTGAATAGCAAGTTAATAGATCCAATTCAGTACTTTAAAATTGTAGTGCTTGTATGGTCCACAATATATTTTTCTTCAGGTTGCTAGTCCATTGGAACAAATGCCAAATGTTTGAAGTTGATCATAAATTTTTATTTGAACTATGCCATATTGTGCTAGTTTTATTAAAAAAAGAACATCCAGAGTTGGTGAACAAAACAAAATAGGTTTGCATTGGTTTGTTGTTACACAGTGATGCTACTTAAAATTATTATAAACAGATTGGTGAACCTCTCTGCAGTATCTCAGTGCTAACCTGTGCACTTTGTGCCTAACAGATATGTTGTAATATTTGTATTGTTTGTCATTAATGACTTGGAGGGTTTGGTTTTAAAATGGACACTGAAATAAGTCAAAGAGCTGTTATTTTTATTTTCTAGAAAAATATAATTTTTATTCTTAAACTGTATTAAATATGCCAATTGTCATGTAATACAGAAGTACAGAAAAGACAATGTGGAAAGCTAATACAGTAGAGCAGATTGGAAATTATACAAAATAGTTGGAACCATCAAAGTTAAAAAGTCATATTGGGAAATGGAACATGAACTACAGATCAGTAACAAAAAGACCGAATTGCTTCACTCTTCTCACGTGCTCAGATCCTTGTTGAACAGTATATAGTACAGGGCACTGTGTAAGTACAATATTTAACGATCAGTCATATGTTCAGATGTAAGAAATAAAGCATAAATGTATAGTTAAAGTGCTTAACAGTGCAGGCTTTTTATTGTCATATTCATTATTTTATGAACAAGTCATTTTTTCACACATTGATGTTCATAAAACTGTTTTTTGAAATGCTATACTTGCAGATACATTGTGCTCTGTTTACATGAAAATTCAGTACAATGTTTATATGTCTCCAAGTTATTTTATTGCAGGGAATATAGTGCTAGAATTAAGATGTTTGAACATGGATGGAATATTCTTACAATCTATTACAAATAAAGCTATTTTCCTAGTTTTAAATAATGCCAGGTGTAGTGCTTTTAGTGTTTCTAGCCCCTTAGGTAATTGTAAAGAAGTTTATGACATGACCAAAAGAAATGTGGTCACTGGTTATATAGCTTGTTTTTTGTGCAATGAATTTTTTTACCAGTCATAAAGACTATCTCCTAACAAGGAGAAGGGTGGAAGCTAACAGTTTTTAAGACCACATACTACCTGACAAAGAAAAATTATTGCAAATTCTGATTAAGATCTTGTTTTATTTCAGTGTGTGAGTGTTTGTGAGGGAGCAACAGCAGCAAGTTCACTGTTTTCATAAATAGAAATGAGTTTTTAATCTTGTTTTGAGCAGTTCAATTATAGACGACTCCTTTATGTAATGAGGTAAAGAGTTCCACAGGCGAGGAGCAGCAGCTGTAAAAGCCCTGTCCTCTATAGTTTTGCACTTAGTACGAGGGACAACAAGAGACAACTGACCAGAAGACCTAAGCACTCTGGATGGCAGGTGTTATATTGATCTCGTAAATTATTTTGAGTTGTTACAATATTGGTGGCATATATTTTCTTTATTTTGCAACTTTGACTGGGAACCATCTGTAAACTTTCTGATCCTACCTTCTCTAATTCGTAATTAGCAATATTAAGTGCAAAGAAGGCCATGGCACATATTTTAGAATTGATGAACCTTACATTTTAAGCTGTTGGAATGCAAGATGAAATGTGTACCTTAAGAGAACCTACTTTTAGCCATCTATATTTATCCTTTTCTTCATCTTTAGTGGTTTCTAGTGCATAATTTTTTAAAGCTTATAACATTCTCAGGCTTGTATAATTCAGTTCAGGATTAAAGGGGAGCCAGAACTGATTGCAAGAGAAGTAGGTTTACCAGGTCATTATTGTTGCATGTACAGAATACAATAAAATTATTACTTGCATATGCTGATGAACATGTAAAATGTAGAGAATCGCAAGTGAATGTCTTGGAGAGTGTGTCTAGATGTGGGAGTAGTAGCTCCTCACATAGACCAGGTTCATTCCTGGGAATTACAATTTCTAAAAGTTGTCTGCCTGTAAATTGAATATTCTGCGACAGTGGCAACAAAATAAGTAAAATACCACACATTAATCACAACACAAATAATTAATTTATACTTTGTATTAAAGAACCTTTCATCATACAAATCCAGTCTCTTTCAGGAGGCCCAGACAACCGAGATGAGTGTAGTAGTCAGTTATGGTACTGTTCTCTTCTTCAGATGACGTAAGAGTGAGCAGGAGTTTGGTGGTAGATCGTTACAGAAAGCACCAATTCAAAGGTCCCAGGGTTGAGCAGATGAGCAGCTGTGGTGCTCTAGCATGTCCAGGGTCCAGCTGTTGTGTGATCAACATGTCAGGGTGTGGATACACTGTTGGTAGCATTAGAATAATATTGTATAATATTGTAATACAGAAAACCAACTCAAGAAATGCTTTCTCATGGGTTTAGACAGAACAAGAATGAACACAAAGGTAAGCAATGCATAACAAAAAGGAAATATTGGCACTGTGACATGGTTATAATAATAGTAATATTAATAGTGATCCCGAATAAAAATAATAAGCAGGAGCTTACCAGTATATGATTTCAAATCTTAACTAAAAATACAGACCACAGTGACGCACAACATATCATTAATCTTCACTGCTGCTTACAGTGAGGATAACAACGTACCTCAAAATTCTGTTTCAGGACCTGATTTCCCAGTCAATTCACGTTCCCATTAGAGGGTACTCTAGTCTAAAATCCTTTTGTTTGACAAAGTCTGTTTCAGGCTTTAGCAACAGAAAACTGTACCACACTGTAATCAGAAGAAATTTAGACTCCTTCACTTTTTTCTCTCTCTATTGTGTTGAAGACTGACGTTTAAATGTATAAATTTGCCATTTTTGCCCATCAATCTATACTCAATAACCAAGAATTACAATGTGAAAACATGTTTTCAGAAAGAAAGGAGAGAACTGAATACCTAAATAAATGAGAGATATCAAAATCTTTTGTTGTGGCACTGTTTATTATGGTTAGGTGCATCCTGCTTGCTTTAATTATTGTGTCTAGATAATGTATCTAGAACTTGACTAGAAATTGAGTGACTTTGGGACGATTCTCTTACTGTCCTTGAGTGGCCCATCCCATAGAATGTTGTGGAGTGACATGAAGATGACAGTTTACAGATGCTTCCCATTCAATGTAATGGATCTTGGGAGGATCTGCCAGAAAGAATGGAATAAACTGCCCAAATCCAGGTGTGCAAAGCTTGTAGAGACTTACCCAACACGACTCGAGGCTGTTAGTTGAAAAAATTAAGTACTGAATTTAGGATCTAAATACTTGTATGAATGAGAGATTTGAGTTTTTAAAAAAATCTAAGAAAAACATGTTTTTATTTTGTCATTATGGGTTATTGAGTAAAGGTTGATGGATACATTTATATTTTTGCCCATTTAAAATTAAATGTGCAACACAGTCAAGTGTCAAGAAAGAAACAGGGTCTGAATCTGGTGTGTCACATGACCTGCATTGGTAAGCAATGTTTGAGATGTGCGATTTGGAAAGTTGGAAAACTACTGGTGGCTTCTCCAGCAGAACTCCAGTAGTCTCACTGTCTTCTGGAAGGTACTTTCACATTAAAACTACTAAAAAGATGCATTATCTCTTAATCATAAAGTTTTTTTTTTTCCTTAAAAATATGTCATGGTCTAATAGTGTACTATGTAAGTATTTATGTTTTTATACTTTTTTTAGAAAGGAAATCTGTAAGAATTATAATGCTTTTGATACTTAATGTGTGAGATTAAACTCGGCTAAAAATAAAGGCTGTAGTTCTCTGACTTCAGAAATGTTGGTGTTTACAATATTTAAAAAAATGCTTCAAATAAATATAATCTGGAATAATACACAAATAAGGTAATGACTGTAAGAAAGAAAATTGCACCTTGTAGCCAAAACACCTTGAGAGCATTCTTGATAGATTGCCTTCAGTGGCATTATGCCTGTATCTTGTGCTTTACTGTATTGTACTGTACTAGCCATTAGTGTTCATGGCTTCTGCTTCTTGCCATCGTTGTGATTCTGAAAGTGCAACTTAAGTAAAACCATGTAATTAATTTTCATGGAAGACGAGGAGAAAGGCATCTTTTCTGACGTCCGCATAGAAAGTAAATGAAAGTGTAAAATACGAGGCCTACCGAGCTGCCTTGTTGGTGCTGCCTCATACATTGCTTTCATTTTGATGACTTAACTTAAGGGGGAGGGGAGAAGTGCCGACAAACTAACTCCACCCTGTGCAGGAGCTCCAGTGGCAGGAGGATAAAGAAAGCACTATCTGTAGTTGATTACTTGTGGAGCAGCTTGCCTCATAGCTACATCAGGGAATTTGGAATACAGAATACTTATTATTGCACTGTTGTTTTCTCACTCACTTCATTGGAAGGTCAAGATTTAGTTAATTTTTCTACCAGGTTTACTTCACTTTTTTCGTGACTACTTTCAGCAATGGGCTCAGAAACTGAGGAATCGAAAGAAGGTATGTGTACCATATAATATTACAAAGTAGCAGCTGGTAATCTACTCTTTAAGGAAAAAAACGTTCATTTTCATTTGAAAAATGGCACATTTATAGATTTTTCTGACAGCTGTACAGAGGATCTTCATTTTAGTTCTCCTTTGAAACTTTAAAACTAATCTAGCTCTGTAGATATATTTTGTAGAAGTAAAACCGCTTGATTATTAGTAAAACAATGTGTTATTAAACTATGGATATGTGAGGAAAAAAATCAAAGAATAGGTCTGAAACACTCATTTAGCCCAGTAAACAAAAATAATGTGTGAGAAAGTAATGCTTTTAAGAATCCATTCCTCTGAGCTTGAGCTTCTTTTAGAAATAAGATGATTTTTACACTCAAATATAATACTTTTAAAGTCACATCTTTGATTTTATGCACAACATGTAGTTTTTATTTTGTAAACAGCACATTTGAACGCATGTGCATTTGTATTTCTTTGCATATCTACTGTCTGTCTATCAACAGTTTGTGTTGTATGTGCACATTAGAACAGTTATGTACAGTATTTCATTAAAAAATCCACAGCACACTCGCACACAAACCCCTGCAGCTCATTCATACTGGGCCAGAATTACCCAGTATAACATAACATGTACAATATGACGAAGGTAATTGAATTCAACTTCTTGGAACTGTAAGGTGGTAATGCCAGCGACAAGGACGGGACATCCCCTCAGTAAGCAGCAGCCCTTGCAGATTCATATGATTTCATGAGTACTTAAGTTCTTTCCAACCTTCACATTGGCTCAGACTCGCAATATACAGTTCTTGGTGGGAACATTAGTTCTAAAACTCCTATTCTCTGGTCTCCCCTAATTTCTGTTGCAACTGAAGATTCCGCTTTTTTCTCTACAATACATGACTAGTTCCTCAAAAAAGGTTCAGGGATTTAAATACAGAAGGACTGTCTGAGTTTAACTTTTGTTTCAAGTGATTTCACAGTGCATAGTGCTGTATTCTTGATATCTGGTTTTCAAGTGTCTTTAACCGGCATGTTTTGCTTTGTTTTTTTCTTATACTGTACAATTTTACTCTGGGCACAAATTTCAGTAAAATACTCAATTGCAGCTTTGTTTCTTTTTTAAAGCACCTCATCATGGTCTGTGCTGTAAGATATTTTATTGATCCCAAGAGGAAAATGCAATTTTCCAGCTGCCAAAACGCAAAAACCACAGAGAAAACTCTAAAGTTGAAATTGTAACATGAATGCATACATGAATTTAACTAAATACTATGTCTTATTAAACTGAATGTCTTAAATGGCAGAAGAGCACACTGTAGTCAGATTATTTTGAATCTTTTAATGTTTGGCAAAAATAATGAAAAAAAAATGACCTCCAGTAGCACCTGGAATGAAATGATTCAATTAGCCTTATGCTGAGGGTGCACCACAGGTTGAAAATGTTGTTAGACAAAGAGTGAGAAGCATTGGTTATGATAGCCATCAGCTTAGCCATCATCCTTGTCTCTGCGGTTCCCTTTAGAAATTCCAGAGTTGCCCCCTAGAATAGAGCCTACCTTTCTGATTAACTTAATAATTCTGGTGGCATCTCGTTATTATGTCAATCGCAATATACTGTTATGTTAAAGAGCACACTTGAAACCACAAAGTGATAAAAATGTAATTATCATATATATATATATATATATATATATATATATATATATATATATAATATAATATAATATAATATATATATATATAATATAATATAATATATATATATATATATATATATATATAATATAATATATATATATATATATATATATATATATATATATAATCTCAATAAGACTTAATAAAAATGATAATGTAGGTCTCTACTAAAATGTATAATCAAAAGTCTGTTGAGTATAGAGAATTAATCAGACCTTTATCCAGTTCCAAGGATCAACAGATACTGTTGTGAACTTCTAATCCTAAAATGAGACAACATTCTGTTGTAAGGCACAAATAATGAAGTGGATTAACAAGGAAGAATTCGGGGGCAACTTAACATTACCAGTCAGCCCAACTACACTTCTCCCTGCACAACAGTATACTCTACATTCCACAAGATTCACATGCTATAGTGGAGTTTAATCTTCGAGTCTTGGATTAATTGTTTCATCTGCTGTAGTGTAATGTTAAAGTGAGGAAATATTTTTTTATTTTTTCCTTTTTAGTAGTAGTCTTTAAAAAATATTGGGTTAGACCTCTCCTTATTGGTTTTAACTACATATAGTATTTATACATGAAATAAAATCTGCTGAGTATTGCTTTCTCTGAGAAGTCTATGCAAGTGGGTCACAGATGTTAAAACAACAAAATAAGATAAGCAAGGTTGTGGTAAATAGGGCAGAGTACAGTTCGTGCATAATAAAATTCAAATATATAGGTGTTTCTTGTCTGCTTGAAAGCATTTGTATTAAATGAGCATCTAAAATACATAGTGCAACCACGAGCATCGCTTTAAACCAAGTGGCTGTTTAAAAATATAAGGTAAATTTTGAGACGAATCAAAATTCAAACATTTAAACAAACTTCTTTTTTTCATTTGCTACTCCTTCACTGCTTTAAATGTTAAGTCATCTGCTTATGTTGAAATGTACATACCAGTTAGCATATTTTTTTTTATTTTTTTTTTTTAAGTAGTTATTCTCCCCCACGCATAAATTTTAAATATTTCTCAACAGCTATCCACTGACTTGGAATTTATTCTATTCCAACTTGTGATGCCTGCAGTGCATATGCATGCAATGATCCAAATCTAGAGCATAAATTGCTCCATTATACCACCTCCAAGTGTTTAGATTTCTTAGTAAATTGTAGTTTCTTCCCACTTGTATACAAGGCAAAAACTGCCAAAATGGAAGCTTCTGAGCGTAAGCTTAGTGACTCAAATCAATTGTGAATGCTTTATTTCTTGTTTGATTCACTGAATAATAAGAGGACATACACTAACTTTCAAACGTTTCCAGTTCTTCAAATTTAATCAGTTGAAATACAGTGAATGACTTACAGTGGTGAAAAGGTAAGCAATACACTGTCAGAGGTTTAAATTTCAAGTTTAGGTTAGCAAAAACTGAAAAAAGGAAGTCATCAGAATATTACGAATGGGCCTTCTTCAGGGAACAACTAATAGGTTATAACCTATAGATGTTCTGCAGCAATTAAAGTAAATTACGCCTTGCAAGTTGGAGCAAACAGTTTACACAGGTGTCCCAGCATCTGTTGATTACTTAAAACCCTCTGCATGTCTTAAAGCAGGGTGGAATAGACTGTGTTACAACACCCTCTGAAGTACTACTTGGACAATATTGCATATGGCAAGAAAGGAGCAATGAGACAAAGCACTATTACCCATAGAAGTGTAGGCCTATCATTTAGAGAAACTGCAAACACAAACTGTGAGTATAGTGTCCTGCACAATCCAAAGGCAATTAGAAAGTGAAAGAAACCCTGATAGACATCTGGCAGACCCAAAGTCACAACCCAATGAGAAGGCAAGTTTCTGAGGGTTCGCGAAGATAAAAGAAACTGGCATTCCAGAACTCTGCAGTTAGTGCAGTTCCACTTTACAATGTTTACAGTTCTTTAAAGTTTCCACATCTGCATCAGGAATTATATTTACAATGTAGAGTTTGTAGGGACCCTGGTACCTTACAGATACTTGTGACTGAAACTGAATTACATGCTGAACTAGTAGTTACTGAAATGATGGCCTGCTTAAAGCTCAGTGGTAAACTTGATTACTTCCAGCTAGTGGCTAATTTGGAGATAAAAGAACCCATATAAAAGTTCACACATTACCAGTCTTATACCAGTGGCTCTTGACATTTCCTAAACAAATGTACACTCTGTTTGCTTAAGGCACATTTTAAGTTTGTCAAAATGCAGTTGAATTAAATGCTTTCCTAAAATAAGGTAAACTTAAACCTTTACATTTTATCATATTTGTATACTTTGGTACACTAACTTGCTTTGGCATAATAAATCATTTCAGCAAGCTGTTTAATCAGTATTGGCCTGTGGTATGGTCAGTCAGTAAGTCATTTTGTATGTAGAAAAGTTAATTTGAAATCTTTACTTCTACTTAAAAAATAAACTGGAGTATTTTTTATCAGATACTGATTACAAAAAACGTTTATATATTAACTTTGAGGGTGTCTGAGAAGCTAACGTTTGAGGGTTGCCCATTTTGATTACAACCAAAGCATACTTTAAGAATTTGTGCTTTCGAGTGTCTTTTAGGCTTCTTCTATTTCAGTCCTTAGACTCTTCATTTATTAACAACTTATACAATGAATGAAATTCAGTTTAACTCTTAAAATGCTAAATCAGTTGCATCTATTCATTGTGAAATCAGTTTTGGTCAAGTTCAGGGCTGCAGGATCCAAAGTCGGTCACAGCAGCTTCAGACCCAAAGCAGGACCCAAAACTGGATGGGGCATCAGCTCACCATGAGGGACATAAAAGAACTTGTTCATAAGGGACCAATTTAGAGTTAATATGTTAGTATGTAGTGAAGCCACAGTTTCTGGGGTTTAGGTGAATATAAAAGATGTGGGGGGAGCATGCAGACTGTAAGAACAATGCTTGTGACTCAGGACATACAGTAGGTGCTATCAGGAAGCAGCAGTACTTCTATTCCACACAGGATTAATTCAGTGCTCTTTTATTGTTCTGCTGCCATCTTGCTAAAAACATTCATAGCTGGCTTTGAAACATTAATTGAAACAGAATGGAAAATGGAAGTGTTGATAGATTGTTTTAAAATAGTGGACATTTTACCAAGGATGCGGTTGAAAATATCTATTTGTTAATCCTGTTTTGATCATTGTTTAGTCATTACTGTAAACCAGTGTATTTAACAAGGTATAAGTGAGCAGCCTTTTGACATCAGTGAGTGCAGTATTGTGTGTAAAAAAAAAAAAAAATAGATGAAGATGTTTCTGATACATACTGTATATTGCTAAAAGGAAAAAAAAAATAAAAACGCCTGGGAGGATGTGCATTAAAAGACATGAAATAATGTCTTTTGAGCAAAGCCAACAGCTGCTGTTGTCCAGGAGGATTGTTGAGCCAACAGTTAATGCATATCAAGTCATGCCTTTTGTATGTTCTGTTATGTAACTGATAATATGTAGACAGCAGTGGTATTGGACGCCTGTTAATATCTCGGCCCACTCTCTTCCTTAAGACTATTTGTCAAGTTAAGTTGATCTGAAAATGTTTTTTTTGCACATACTCTTTACCTCAGTGCTTTATTTATTCTTATTTATCAGTTCACTGAGCCGTCAGACAGAATAATTGCTGTCTGAATTCAATTGATTGGTTGAGTTTGTGTTGGATTCCCCTCATCAGCACTAATGTTTTTTCTGTTTTCATTTTGACAAAGTATGTGAATCTCTGTTCCCCTTTGTCTTGGGCAGCAGGGTGGTGATTGCAGAAGGTGTTTACTCATGTAACACATTAGAAGATTTACAAACACTTCACAAAACAGTGCACTTCTTATTTCATGGTGTGTGTGTGTGTTTTTTTTTTATGTATTTTTTACTTGTTTTAAAGTTGCATTTTCTATTTTAATGTTTAAATAATTATTTACACTTTACTATTGGCAACTCAGCTGACAGAAATGCCTCAGGAAGTCAACTGGTGTCAATAATATATATTCATCTGCAGGCACCTCATTGTTATCGGGTTAGTTCAATTTTTCAAACAGCATCACTTACACTTAAAGCATTTCACTGTTACCTTCATCAATAAATTAGACATCTTTTACATAAAAATGTTAAGCATCATAAAATTTATGCATAAAAATTTAGAAATTATACATGCACATTTATGGTTTGTTTATTTTTACAAATCTAATACAGTATCTGAACATTACAATATGGGATGCATTCCCCTTTATTATCTTGTCTGTGTATAATCACAAGTAAAATGACTTAAGGTGGCCACTGATATAAATGGGACACAATTTATGCTGATGATTAATTAGTTGAGAGAAAATTAAAGTGATTATTGTTTTTAAGCTTTTGCAGAGTAAATTAATTAATAAACACACAAATAATGATATTAAATACATATAATAGATTTGGTGTTCATTTACATAAATATATAGAGTGTATGTAAGCAAAGATCATGAACAAGCATTCTTTATGGAATGCCTTACTATGATAAATGTAATATCCATGTTAGATTTTGAGGATGAGCAGGTTCAAATGCCTTGCTCAGGTTCACCTAGTGCATGACAGGGACAAGTAGTCTACTAAGAAGGTTAGGGTTTAAATTCCAATTTAACCAATTATACATATTATATAGAGCAATCCATACTGAAATGAAATATCTTTCCCTTTATTAAGCAAGCCTAATATGTAAATACCATTAGTGTATATTTGAACGCTAAATGACAAATCACATGTGCAAGGACATTGGTGGAAATTAGGGGGGCGTGCATTTAAGACTGAAACCAGGAAGCACTTCTTTAAGAGATGTAGGAATCTGGAAAAAACAATGAGGAACGTAGTTTATACAGAAACCTTGACAACCTTGAAGTATCTAGTTGAAATGAGCTTGATGGACTAAATAGTCTCCTCTTGTTTATCATATTCCTTATGTTTTTTGTTTTAGTCAGTCATAGCAACTGAGACCATCCCATCATTGGGCAGGAATACCTGGGGAAAAACTTTTTGTATTCAAAAACAGTGACTACAGACATAAAATTCAAGACACAAAAAAGTGGAAACCAATGGACCACAATACTACCACATTATTAGTCTTAAATAAAGAAAATTTGCAAAAAAACTGCATTTCTAACTACTTTTTTCTTTTTTTTAAATTTATAATTGTCATCACTGAAACTCATAATGATTGATTAATGGATACATTACTTTCCTTACTAGTACAAATGTAGACCACTTTGTTGTTCACAAAACATCAATACATTGGAAGTCTCTTTCAGGCAAGTGCGGTATTTGTTTAACAGAAATGATTTCTCGGATGCCATACTTATGAATTAAGGCATTAGCCAACTTGTGCTTGTCACTTGTTCAGCCATCATTTTTATGCAGTGTCTTTCAGGGTGGGCATAATTTATTATCATTTTGCAAAAATGATTTTACAGATACAGTAGAATCCTGATTAGTGAAACTCCAGTTTAACTGTAGGCTATCTTCATCATACCAGCTTTTATTTAAAGTTTAATTGCTTTCTTATTGTTTTTCCCCCAATTGTAAAGTCTTTTTTTGCGATTCCTTACCAATGCGAGAAAGTACATTAAGTTTTTCTTCCATCAACACTGTCAACACTTGTTCTTTTTGTTGCTGTCATGTGTTAACCCAAACCACAAAAAATAAAGAAATAAATAAAAACAAGTAAAAACAAAACAATACAGCTGATAAAGAACTGAAATAAGGTGGATAATGCTAGCGATAATTTTCAACTGAATACAGTAGCAGAGTGACTGAGTGGTGGTGGTGCAGAGAAGGAGAGGTGCTAGTTAGTGAGTCATTTACATGAATGTTTAATTCATCCTCTCCCCTTCACTGATTACATGTTTCAGTGCACCAGCACATTCACTCTGATCCAGTGTAGCAGGCAGTTACCATTTAGTGTACAAGGACTTGATGTAGTCCCTTTATTCCTGCTGCTCTTGTTTTTTTTTTTTTTGTGCAGCGTCATTAATGTCAAACTTGTGTTGGTAAATGTATTGTACAATTTGCAGAAAATCACTCATAAATCAATTATTTTCATAACTCCTTCCATATATTTCTTTTTCTATAGTTTTTTCCCCATGATGGAGAATCCACTCCAGAATAACCGAAAATCCAGACCATTGGGGTCCGAATTAACAGGGTTCTAATACAGTATATACAAAATACTACAATACCACAGGGAGGATCACAAAGAGTCAGAATTTTACTTGTCATTGTCATATTGCACATTACATCCTTGCGAGTCAAGTAAATTTTATTTATATAGTACATTTAAAACAGCGGTTAACCAAAATGTTGTACAGTTTCTATAAATACACCAATAAACATTTCTCTCTATTATTAAAAAAAAAAATCCTGTGGAATGAATGACTAGTAGACGTTTTGTGATCTTCACGTTAAGATCATGAAAGACAAATGAAAGAACCGCGAGACGAAAGAGAATGGGCAAAAAAAAAAAAACAAACAGTAGGGTAAAGGGAAGAAGCCCACACAGATACAGGTGTCTCAGTGCACATCATTCAATGCACAAAACGTAGATTTACACAATAATGGAACATACACTATGAGGATCTGTGGACCCGCAACAGTTAAAGCAATGACAAGTTTAATTTCAAAGAAAACACAATTCAGTCAGGTTTATATTTATGACGACGGAGAATTGTTCAGAATGCGAACAGCAGAGACACAAAGTAGGAAAAAGGACAGCAGTTGTAAAGGCTTTAAAAAGATCGAAGGGCAGCACGACAGCAGCAAACACCGCGCAGAACAGCATTATACGTTCTTCGAGAAACAATTTAACCAGGCCCGGGGCTGTAAATAAAGGACAAGTATCGTTTTTAGAACGTCACACAAGACCAGGCAGTGAGCTATCATTTAAAACAAGTCCACGGACATCTAACCCTAGCAGTTGTTGGATTGCATCTGTCAGACAAGCACCATGTGCTCCCAGCTCTTAAAACAACAACAAGAGACAAGCAAAACATGCAGCTCGACAGCAGATGATGCGACAGCATATCCTTAGCGTACGTTCAGCCGCCCCTCCCCTTCACAACGCTAGCAACAACAACAACAACATTTATTTATATAGCATATTTTCATACAAAAAAATGTACCTCCAAGTGCTTTACAAAATGAAGAATAGAAAAAAAAAAGACACAGTAAGAAAAGAAAATAAGTCAACATTATTTAACATAGAATAAGTAAGGTCCGATGGCCTGGGTGGACAGAAAAAACAAAAACTCCAGACGGCTGGAGAAAAAAAATTAAAATCTGTAGGGATTCTAGACCATGAGACCACCCAGTCCCCTCTGGGCATTCTACCTAACATAAATGAAACAGAACTCTTTGGATTTAGGGTTCTCACGGAAGGAATTGATGATGATGGTCACGTAGACTTCTGGCTTTCAGTCCATTAATGTTGGTGACAGGCCGCCACGACATAGAAACCGGAAAAAGAAACAGAAGAGAGAGTAGGGGTCAGTACGGATTTTAGAGCCACCATGAATAGTTGTTATGATGAATTGAACATACAGAGTATCCGGATTAAGTTAAAGTGAAGTTAGGAGAAGCCCATGTTAAAGTAATGTGTTTTCAGCAGTGTTTTAAAGTGCTCTACAGTATTAGTCTGGCGAATTCCTATTGGCAGGCTATTCCAGATTTTAGGTGCATAACAGCAGAAGGCCGCCTCACCACTTCTTTTAAGTTTAGCTTTTGGAATTATAAGGAGACACTCATTTGAAGATCTAAGGTTACGATTTGGGATATAGGGTGTCAGACATTCCGATATATAAGATGGAGCGAGATTATTTAAGGCTTTATAAACCATAAGCAGAATTTTAAAGTCAATCGTGAATGACACAGGAAACCAGTGTAGTGACATCAAAACTGGAGAGATGTGCTTGGATTTTTTTTTCCTAGTTAGGATTCTAGCAGCTGCATTCTGCACTCGTTGCAAGTGATTGATGTCTTTCTTGGGTAGTCCTGAGAGGAGTGCGTTACAGTAATCCAGTCTACTGAAAACAAAAGCGTGAATTAATTTCTCAGCATCTTTCAATGATATAAGAGGTCTAACGTTTGCTATGTTTCTTAAGTGAAAAAATGCTGTCCTAGTGGTCTGATGAATATGCAATTTACTTTAGTTTTTTACTTCCGTCTTAACTTTTAATCCTAATGCATCAAGTTTATTTCTGATAACCTCATTGAATCCATTATTGCCAATCACTAAAATTTCAGTTTTCTCTTTATATAGCTTGAGAAAATTACTATTCATCCATTCAGAAATACCAGTAAGACATTGTGTTAGTGAATCGAGAGAGTCGGAGTCATCAGGTGCTATTGATAAGTACAGCTGTGTGTCATCAGGATAGCTGTGGTAACTCACATTGTAACCTGAGACAATCTGACCTAACGGAAGCATGTAGATTGAGTTGAGCAGCGAACCCAGGATAGAGCCTTGTGGAACACCATATCGAATATCATCAATAGCAGCGTTATACGTCTGGCGAGGAAGAGATGTAGCCACGCACGGGGCCGAAAATAAAGGACAAGTATTGTTTTTATGAAGGTTTTTAAAGTAAAAGTGAAAATAATGCATATGTAACAATTCCCAAGAAAATAACAATCTCTTTAAATTGTATATTGCCTGCCTAAGGTAAAGTCATCCCTGATGGAGGATCCAAGGAATCGGATTAGTGCTATTTCAGATGTGGAATGGCAAAATAGGGAAGGCAGCTTGATGAATGAGGTCTCCAGGACTTAAAACAAATCCAAATCATATTATGTGATATCATCTAATGTGAAATTCTACTCCGTACTGCTAGTATTTTTATACTGTATTGAGGATTTATTCTGTTCTATGTATTGTATTGTATTGATCACCTTCTTTTTAACACCCACTGCACGCCCAACCTACATGGAAAGGGGTCTCTATTTGAACTACCTTTCCCAAGGTTTCTTCAATATTTTTTTTTTTTTTGGGAGTTTTTTCGGGTGGCCTTAGAGGGTCAAGGCTGGGGGGCTGTCAGGAGGCAGGGTCTGTTAAAGCCCATTGCGGCACTTTAGGGGGCAGAGCCCCCTAGTAAAATAAAAAGATAAAACAAATGACATTACTCTCATGCTAGTTTAAAAGGACAACAGATGGGTTTTCTACCTAGATTTAAATGTGACCAAAGCTGGTGCAGACCTAATCCAAAGGGGTAAGCTGTTTACAGTAGTTGCTCCTAAACTTTAAAGACACAGTCCCAAACACCTCAGCCCAACTAGCAAAAATTGATCTGAGGTTCTAAGTGGTGAATAAGGGTGAAAAAGGTCATTAAGATAATAGGGGGCTAAACATTCAGAGACTTTAAAACAAACAAGTTTTTAAAATCCAGTATTGTAGTGAACAGAAAGCCAGTGAAGAGAAGTTGAAATTTGTGTTATTTGATTATGTTTTCGTGTGCCTATTAGGAGCCTGACTACAGCATTCTGGATTACTTGTAGACGGGCTTGGGGTGACTGGTTTACTCCAGTGTATGATGTGTAGTCAATCCAACAAGACACAAAAGCATGAAGGTTTTCAAAATCAGCAGAAGATGGAAAAGGCTTGACTTTAACTAATACCCTGAGCAGATAGAAATAGGCTTTTGCAACGGAGTGATTTGTTTGTTGGATTTGAGAACATTATCAAAAATCACACCAGGTTTGTTTTCCGATTGGTTTACAGTAGGTTGTCAATGAACCAACGTTACTTGTAGGAACACAGATAAGGTCAGAGGGTCCAAAACACACAATCTTGGTTCTGTTTTTTTTCATTCAGATTGCAAAAGTTCAGTGACATTGCAAATGAAAGCGATTTAAGGATGAACATCCATAAACTGAAGCACAGAGACTAGTTCATGGATAAAGCCATCAAATGTGGCTAAGTCAAAGTACTGCATGGTAGTATCTCTCTGTTGGGTGTAAAGCAATTCTGGATAGATATTAGTATGTTAGACCATGGAGAGGTGTGTTTGCTATAGAATTTATATTGTATTAATCTTAATATTGTATTAATCCCTTTCTAACAAAGTTTTAAGAGGAACCTTTTCTTTTGAAGCTAGCTTTCCACTCCTTGCCTGTGTGTGTGAGGTAAGGATGTTCATTCCAACCCTTTTTTTTTTTTTTTTTTTTTAGGATTTTAGTATGAAATTATTCCATTAGCTACTTTTTGTAGAAGTATGTCCCTAGTAGCTGAAGTGATAGTTTAATTAATTTAGTCAATTTAAGCATTGATTTCTTAAGCTAGTTTAGAAATTAGATGCACATTTACAAAAATGGTCTGACCTTCATAATCATATCAAGGACAAAGCCTATGTAGTAAAAGGGTCTTTGGATCATCCATCCATCATTCAACCCACTACATCCTAACTACAGGGTCACGGGGGGTCTGCTGGAGCCAATCCCAGCCAATACAGGGAGCAAGGCAGGAAACAACCCCCGAGCAGGTCACCATCCCACCGTAGGACACGCACACACGCATACACCCACACACCTAGCCTGCATGTCTTTGGACTGTGGGAGGAAACCGGAGCGCCCGGAGGAAACCCACGCAGACATGGGGAGAACATGCAAACTTCATGCAGGGAGTACCCACTGTGCCATTGTGCCGACCCCGTCTTTGCATCATGTAAACATATATATATACTTGTGGTACCCAGCCGGGACGCCCAAGACTGGATGCCTCGAGGGGGCGACCGCCCTGGGGGCCACAGGTGCAGAGCTGGAAAGCTCGACCCTGTAGGGGCCCGTGGTTACCGCCAGGGGGCACCCCAATACCTGGAGGACCCTGGACCTCAGCACTTCCGCCACACCCGGAAGTGCTGAGGGGAAGAAGAGGGGACACCGGAGTGCTTCCAGGGATGCAGCCGGCATTCCTGGCACACTGGGGCGTGTCAGTGGGAAATTGCCGGGAACACACCTGGAGCACATCCGGGTGCTTATTTAAAGGGGCCGCCTCCCTTCAGAGGATGACTTGAGTTGGGAGAGAAGAGTGGACGAGGTCTCTGGAGGAGAGAAGGAGGCGGTCTGAAGGCATTGTGTGTTGGCCAGAACTGTGGGGTATTGGGGACTTTTGGGGACTGCACTGGACTTTTGTAAATATATATATAACAAAGAGTAAAATATAATGAAATTGTGACACTGTTTTTGTACAATATATTGAAACATTTACACACTAAGATGTATACATTGGTTAAAAGAAAAGGTAGTTGTATTGGCTGTTTTTAAAATAAGGTGAATCATCTTGCCATGAATATAGCTGGAAGAAAACTGGTGCTTCAGATGTAGAAATTACAAATAAATGAGACGTGAAAATGACAAATTATTTTAAAAAGTAAAGTAGTAATCCGACTTGGTAATAAACATGCAGATGGTGTTTTTTTTGCAACATACAAATGAGGAACTTTGTGTTGAGCCATTTTCCTCCTGTTAAAAATAACATTAAAAAGGAGAAGCAACAACTGGAGTTTTGGATTACTTTTTCTAAGACTGGCATTGTACACTGCCAGTGTACCATGGAGCACAAAATAAAGTCTGCTTCTGTAGTCATTTTAAAAAACACATTTAACCAGAAGTAAATGTCTTCAGGATGTTAGAATGTGAGCCTAATACTCACCGTCCATCCCTCGGGTACTCAGACTTAAACTTACAAACCTGAGGTGAACTTTGAAGCAGGAGTGTCAAACTCCGATCCAGGAGAGGTGCAGTGTCTGCAGATGTTCATTCCAGCCACTTTCTTAATTAGTAATCAATTACTGCTGTTAATGGGACATATTTCTTTCGCCTTAATTATCTTGACTTGCTTTTAAAGATTTAAACCCTTAATAATTACTTTTTTCTTAGCCAGAAGCAAAACAATGAGATACAAGGTGAGGCAACAGATGATCAGCTAACTTTGCCATTCTAATACTCAGTTGCTGTAGGGCTCAATATTTTGACCCCAACCAGTTTCTAAACTGTATTCCAATTCTTGCTCTTAATGAATCACTTTATTTCTGTGTCTTATTGATTCTTTCATTCTGCTACTCCTGTCATTTCCAGCACTGTTGCTTTACGTTATAGATGAAACTTAGATGTCTAAGTGAAGAAGAAAGCAACGCGGAGAAAAGAGATTCAAAAGTGTTTGAGAGACAAAAAAGAATAATCTAGGTGCAAATTCCGAAAATACGGAAAATAATTATCAGCCCGGAACAAGTGGATTTGGGGGGAAAAAAGCACGTCTAATCCGGACATTGGCACTATACACATGCAGAGCAGGTTAGAGATTATGAAAGCAAAGGAATTCAAAAGACTCAAAAAAAAAAAAACATTGGCGCGATACACATGTGGAGAAAGTTAAAGAATATGAAAGTAGGGAAATTAGAAAGTATAAAAAAAAAAGTAAAGATCGCAGTAGTGCAAACAAACGGAAATGATTACTCGAAAAAGGGAAAATAATCACCAGGTGTCAATGAAACAAAAGCAGGACAAAGTGAGGTCAGAAATAAAAGACAAAGTAGAAGAGAAAGTAAAATGTCATAAAGAGGTTAAAAAAACAAGGAAGCCAAACATATGCAGAGCAGGTTAGAGATAATGAAAAAGGGAATTCAAAAGCCTCAAAAAAAAAAACGTAGGCGCGAAACACATGCAGAGCAAGATACAGAATATGAAAGCAGAAAAAAACTACAGCGTCAAAACAAAGAAAGTGAACATCGTATTAGCGCAAAGAAAGAGACATTACTCGGACAAATGGAAAGGTGAATAGAGATCGAGAATATATGGACATAGGTGATATGTCAGAAGTATGTAAATATGGTAAGGCTTTGAAATTTAAGTCAAAGAATTTCAAAAATGGAATTTAAATCACATGCATTTATTGGTTACTTTGCAAAAAATATGATTAACTGCTGGTGATGTAGATCATTTTGTCTGTGCTGAAATTCCAAACAGAGAAACCTACCCTGAATTATGGTACAAAGTCATTAAACACAAGTCTCACAGTCCTCATTAAAAAGATTCAGCACATCGGGATTCGAAAGATTCCAAATACTGTTTTTACAGAAGTTCGGAAATAAAAGTGAAACTAATGAAATAGCAACAATTCAAAGAAAAAAAAAATCTTAAAAGTTTGTATCTGGAAAAACAAAAACGGGGGTTGGCAAGCAAAGCCCCCTAGTTATATATAAAGATTGTTAACTGCACAATTTTCCCGTTACTCCCCAAAACCTTTGATAAAGCGTAATGTCCAAATTCAGTAGAGTTCTGTTTACTCCTTTGTGTTTTTGACTGTATTCTAGTTTAGATGTTATTCTATTATAAACAAACAAATAATGTAGAGATGAGCTATGCTTCTTCAATATCATTAAGCTGTAAAATGTATTAATTTGTAGGAGATAGGGAAAAGCAAACAAATGCTATAGTTTAGATTTTTTTCTTTTTGCATAGAAGTTCTGTGCTAGTGCAATACTTGCATTAAGACAAAAATATCTAATTTGGCTTTATGTGAGCTTCAAATTTTAAGGAATGAATTTGTTGTTTTTTCTCTAGTACTTTAATGCAGTCATCTTGTTAATGCCACATCAAGGATAAAAAATACAAACAAAGCTTAAGAGCCAAGTCAATTGTTACAGACCATAAAGCAACGCAAGTTTTGGAATTGGAGTGTAATTTATATAGAGTTATAGGTATGGAGAAGTTTAAAATGTATCATTCATTTAGTATTACATATTACCTTAAAGGTGTGAGATTTATGATTCTGTAAAACCACTGTAATTATGTTGTGTTAGTTATCTAACCAAAGCTCAAAATATTTTGACTACATGCAGCCCCCAATGGAAGTTTGGAGAGTTGGTCTTTGTCCAGAGAGATTTGATCATCCGGCTCCTGAATACTTCTTTACATTTATTCCTGACCATAGTTTACATCCCAGTAAACTCCTTATTAACAGTGTATATTGTTCAGTTTTGGTTGTAATAATTAGATTCTTGCTTTTGTTAAAAAGTTTACACTGGTGGATGAGAAATACTTTTTCAATACTGTGGAGCAAACAATATTTATAAAGTTAAACATTGTTTATATTAAAAAAAAAACCTAAGCCACAAAACATTAAAATGACGTCCGTTAGCTTGTTAAAATAGCATACCACTGAATTCCTTAAGTGCTTTTTAAACAAAAAATAGCAAAAGATTTTCTTTGTAACTTTTTAAATATACTAACATCAGTATTTGCTCAAGCATTCATTCAATTTCTGTAACCCTTTCTTATGTCATTTTGAAGTTTACATCGATATAAGGCTTGACCGTCCTCTAGTTATTTCTGAAGCACACAGAGCTCAGTACAGGACTACCGTCTAATACAAGCCCCTAGTTTCCCTCTTTCTAGAACATTCATTTTTATCCCTGTTTCAGTTATGCAGCAGGATAACAGGCTGCAGTTCTTGTGGATTTATCTCATTCGATACAGGGATCATTGGGAGCCTTTAGCAACTAATGCAACACTTCAGCATGTTACACCAAAACCAGGACATACAAGTTACAGTATTTCCATTTTTTATTTATTTATTTTTTAAAAGTACATTTGCCAATAACAGGATAAAGGCAACATAACAATAAGAATGGAAAAGAAGAATCATAAAATTGTGGGAGTCATAAAATACCAGCTTATGGTTCAGATGTGCTTGGGAAATGTAACTCTTATCACAAACATATACACAAATTACAAGGTTTTGTCTGGTAAAATCCATGGAAATTGAAAAGAAAAGTTTATCATGGAAAAGAGATAAGATAGACAGGTTTGCTTTGCTACTACGATTGAAATTTAGGCATAAGGTCATGAGTTGGAAACATGAACATAAAGTAGGTTTTCTTTTGCCTGTAACAAATTTCAAAAGCAGTGGTTACTTGCACTTGCTTATGCAGCACTGTGCAGGTGGCTCTGGGAAGCAACTTTTTCCATGGGTACTATTATGTAATACAAGTTCTGTCATTGTTCTCATATATGATCACAGGGACGTCTGCAATAAGTCTTTATAGTTTAGCTTGAATTATAAACTAACATATTTTCTGAAAGAACTGTGTAAGGAAATAGGCCAGATGTCCAGCAATCCACCACCTGGCTGTTTTAATGGCCGTAGTGCAATATGGTCCATGTTCTGGATGTGTCTGAAGGAGACCCGCACGGAGAAGCTTATTTTGTTTATATGTTCTCTGAAACGGCAGTAGAAAATGATGCGGATCAGAAATGCACATATAAGATGTGTAATGAATGATACTCCCATAATCCCAGTGCTATATGCTAATCGCCCTGTCAGCCCACACGCTACACTGTGTTTGTTTGTGCAGAGGGAGGAGAAGCACAGTCTGGTGTTGCTATGCAGAGAAGATGGAGTACATTCAATAAAAGCAGGAGATGATATATTTAAAATGGTAAATTGTTTCTCAAAACAATGCAGAGAACATTTTCCTGGCTTATTCATAATCAAAACTTTTCAGCTGAGCTATTAACATTTTACTACAAGAGCAAGAGTTAGTGAAGGGCAGCCTCACTGTGTATCTGGAAAAGGGGGAAAAAAAAGGAAAGGCCATTAGATCAGTGGTAGAAAAAGGCAACGTTTTGGGCACGTAGCCTTTTTTATTTGACATTTTCAGAAGTGAAGTTAGTTCACTTTATTACATGATTACATCTTGCCTGAAGAAGGGGCCTGAGTTGCCTCGAAAGCTTGCATATTGTAATCTGTTTAGTTAGCCAATATAGGGTGTCATTTTGCTTGGCTTTTCTCTACATTCATAATGGCTAACACGGTACAACACCCTAGTACTACATAAATATGAAATACATTTATAATCCTTCAAGCCATTTATCAAGCATGCTCAACTTTCTATGTTTTAAGATGAGTTTCAAGTTTGATTCTGTGCTGTTCTCCATTCTCTTAGCTTCTGACGTGTTACCCTTCTCCCACTGAGCTTTGATCCCAAAACACCAGCAATCCTGCACTATAATATTGTGACTCTATCCAGTATTCAAGCCCATTTATATGTTGTGCTGCACCTTCCTCCATTGTTAACCTAACTTAATAAATGTGTTTACTTCTCAGCTGCAAAACTTGACCACAACTGCTGAGTGTCCACTTTATAGAGCGGGACACTCGAGGGCAGATGTGATTTGGCATCCTGTTTGGTTCTTATATACCATATATACTCGCAGATAAGTCGGGACTTGATTTTACCGTGTCATTTCTGGTATTTTATGTCAGCCTTATAAGTCGACAGTGGAAAACTCGCGCTATTGGTGCATGTGATTGTGATATGCGAACGCCCACCTGAGAGAGTAACCATGGAGAACGCTGCCTTTTTTTTTTTTCCTGTGTATTGTGCCTACATGACCACGTGGTAATGCCCAAACTAATCCAAAGCAACGTTTGCACTGATTTGTGTTTTTTTTGTATCTCACACCCTCGTACACCTTTATCATAAGAGCTTCCCTTATCAACAATGGAGCTTTTGATCAGAAGAAAATATGAAGCTTATTTTAAATTAAATGTTGTTGAAGTGGCGAAAGAAATTGGTAACTGCGCTGCTGCAACAAAATTAAATGTGTCTGAGAAACTGATGCGAGATTGGAGGAGGCAAGAAGATGTAAAAAAAAAAAATAATAAATAAAGATTAAGTATTGCATTTTTGAATGGGCGTATAAGTCAGGGTCTGATTTGTAAGATCGATTTTTTTCGGGTTTCAAGACCCAACTTATACACGAGTATATGCGGTATGTATCCAACGTACTCACTGTACAAGACTAAATATGATGTAGCTTCACCTTTATAATTCTCAATTTATCTGCGGTACAGCATACTTTAACAGTATATTTCCCAAAAACAGAAGTCTGGGAAAAAAGTTGTAAATGTTTGCATTTGCTGTGACCTGTGCCAACATTTGCTTTGGTGGTGTGAAGTTAGGTATTTATTCAATAACTGGAATGTAGTGATCAGCAAGGCTGCCTCACTGCTCCAGCAAACATGCTTCAATTTTTGACTTGTCACTGCTTGTGTGGAGTTTGTACATTCACATGAGAGGCTTCCCACAATGTGGACATTGGCTTAATGACAATAATAAATAAATTAAATAAGTATGTGTGGCCAGCAACAGGCAGAGATCCCATTCTGTATTGGTTCCTGTCTTGAGACTGAACCCTATCTGGGGCAGGCTCCATCTTCCATCAGCTACATAAAGGACTAATCTGAACAATGGCAGACCAATAATCTTTATCATGATCATTTTTATTTTATTAGATTTCAGTATAAACCTTACTGATAACCAGTCTAGTTTATATTTAAAAAAAAACAAAACAAAATAAAAGGCACTATAATACAAAGTAATCTATCCTGAATAATGTAAATGCTATAGTACTTATGTTCACGGTTTAAGTAAAGACCGTCTTTAACTGCTTGTTGTCCATTCTCTCCTGCCCGTAACAAGATTGTCTGTCCATGTTTTTCTGGTCCCTACAATATTTTTTTTTTCCTGCGTTAAACCACCGCATCTTTCAAATGTCAATTATTCCTGAATACTTAGCAGTACATTGAGATAAGATCATTACAATAGTAAGAGAAGTACCTTATTTTCATTTAGCGCGTGCTGTAAAACATAATGAAAGAATAGTTTGTACCCAAGTCAGAATGTAAAATACAGTTCAAGTAATGTTTAATATTTCTATGATAAAACAAACAAAAATGATTTGCTTGCTAGTAGACTCTTGGTCACTGTATTAGGTTTAGATTAGTTTACATGTGGAAACTGGCATTTATAGTCCATGTGCTTAGTGGATGTACAAGTGTGCTCTGTCTACTCTATATGTACTGACTGTTTTTCCACAACAGCAGAAAATTCACCCATTTAATAATCCTGAGTGGAACAGCCATTCTGCACAAATTTGAACTACCCCACACAAAAAAAAAAAAACATAAGATCATGGCAATGCCAGATTGTGTAAGGTTACTTTACTTTAGATAATATCACACATCATTGTCCACTCAGACCCAGAACTTATTCTGGCAGCTTCAGGAACAAGGTAGGACTCGGGGCATCAGTCCATCACAGCACCCACCGTCAGATGGGGCCACTTTAGAATTGCTGGTTAACCTAACACATGTCTTTACAATGAAACTTTGCTTTTCCTCAAACTTCACTGAGCACTAAACACCATGGTGTCCTTGTGGAAACTGGTTTCATAAGTGGAGCAGAGCTCTGCTGGTATTGAGCTGGAGGGCATACATTTATTAGCTGCCGTCATTGAAAGGAGACAAGTTAGCATATGTATCACTTGAGATTGTATACATGTGTGTAAATGAGAGGGAGGTCAGTGGAATGGTGAGGATGCAGGGAGAAGAGTTGGCTAAGGGGGATGAGTTTAAATACTTGGGATCAACAGTACAGAGTAATGGGGATCATGCAAGAGAGGTGAAAAAGAGAGTGCAGGCAGGGTGGACTGGGTGGAGAAGAGTGTCAGAAATAATTTGTGGCAGACGGGTATCAGCAAGAGTGAAAGGTAAAGTCTGCAGGATGGGAGTGAGACCAGCTATGTTATATGGGCTGGAGATGGTGGCACTGACCAGAAAGCAGGAGACAGAGCTGGAGGTAGCAGAGTTAAAGATGCTAAGATTTGCACTGGGAATGACAAGGATGGACAGGATTAGAAATGAGTACATTAGAGGGTCAGCTCAAGTTGGACAGTTGGGAGACAAAGTCAGAGAGGTGAGATTGTGTTGGTTTGGACATGTGCAGAGGAGAGATGCTGGGTATATTGGGAGAAGGATGCTAAGGATAGAGCTGCCAGGCAAGAGGAAAAGAGGAAGGCCTAAGAGAAAGTTTATGGATGTGGTGAGAGAGGACATGCAGGTGATGGGTGTAACAGAACAAGATGCAGAGGACATGAAGATATGGAAGAAGATGATCCATTGTGGCAACCCCTAACGGGAGCAGCCGAAAGAAGAAGGAGAAGATCCCTTCAGATTGTAACTAAACTGATATACAGTATTTGACAATCTTCTGTTGCTGTCTCTTACACATTTAAACCATTTTGGTATAAGACTTAAACGGAGTTGTGAAGCACAGTTTAGAATGGATGACCCCAGTTAAAAGTTTTTCTAGCCTGGAATATTCAGTAGCATTGATGATGGAGCTAAGATTGTTGTTTGAGTGTCAGCTATGTAACAAAAAGATTGCATTTCAGTTAGTTTTCCCCTTTGGTACCTGATTGCTGGTATTATCATCAAAGTATCAAATGGCAAAAATCTTACTATAAACTCGGACGAAATGGATGGTCTGGGTGTACAGTATGTGTATACAGTATCTCATCACATCTTCCCAAACTGCTTTTCCTAGTGAGGGTTGTGCCAATATGCATATATAAAGTAGGCAAAGTAAAACATAATGCTGTTTGTGTGCCTTCAGTCAGGAAAAGCCAGTGGGGAAAAAAACTGCTTAAAGACAGTTTAATAAAAGCAGACAGATTGCTAGATGCTAGCTTATTTTGTCACAAAACACTTTATCAGTCAGTCTACAAATCTGCTTTGCACTTGAGAACCCAAATAGAAGTGCTGGTGAAGCAGAGATGTCTGACCAGTTAGAGACTGAGGCGGAAATCATTGATTAGTGTCTAGTGAGTCCTCAAGTCACCTTCAGGAATGATTGCTGGGCTTGTTTTCCTCACGTGATGTTCAGCCACAGTTAGGAAGATGGTGTTAATCAGGTGCTGCTGTGGACTGCTAAATGTATTTACTATGTATTTATTTATTTATAAAGCACTTTAAAAACAACATTATGGTTGACCAAAGTGCTGTACAATAAAACCCAACATATCAGACACACAATAACCAAAGAGTAAAAGAAACAGAAACACATAAGAGCTGAAGAAATTCATAATAAAAAGTATGCAGATAGTCAATATCTCGCACTGGGTTAAAGTGAAAGAGCCTGCCTAACGTGCAACGGCAAATCGTTCCTGAGTTTTGGAGCTGCAACTGAAAAAGCCTTGGAGTTTGCATCGTGTCTTAGGAACACGTAAAAGCAACTGGCCTGCTGACCCGAGAGTGTGAGACGGTATATAAGGGCGCAGCAGTTCAGACAAATAAAATGGGGCACAACCATTTAAGGATTTCAAATCAAATACAAGGATCTTAAAATGGATTCAAAAATGAACTGGAAGCCAGTGAAGGGAAGTCAAAATCAGGTAGTGTGCTCATGCTTTCTTGAAATAGCTTGAAATATGTCAAAACTGTGTAAACATGAAGGAATACAAAATGACTCTAATTATAGTGTGTGTGAGTGTGTGTATTAAATGTGACATAAGCTATGCCTTTGATTATTTTTAAACTCACAAGTACATACTTTGCATGCTGCTAGATTTTCAGCTGTCTTCTTCATTGCTAGTTCAAAATGTCTCCTCCATCCACTTAGTGGGTAATCGAGGGAAGCCTTTTATGTGCAGACCTCTAGGCACAGTAGAGCCAGGCCTGAGTTTGTTTATCCTGGTTTTAGGAGGAAGTGCTTTCCTGTTTCTCTGGGCGTGTGGCACAGGTTTGACCTGTTTTTGGATAAATGTTTTTCCCACTGTTGTCTGAGAGACTAATCTCCATATACTTTTCAAACACACATTCAAATATTAAAATGCAGATGTGTTTTATTGGATGCTGCTGACCGGACGATTGGAAGAGTAGCAGTGCTTACAGGAGGCCTGCACATTCCTCCTTGTAACCGAGAGCCCCATAAAGGGAAGAAATATGCAGACCTCCATCAAATTAGCTAATCAACTCTTGTCAATGTGACTTTGGTTATATATATATATATATATATATACATACACATACACACACACACATAATTTATTTTCAAGTGTATTAGTGATTTACTTTGTCTTTTTTTTTGCAGTGGCCTTAGATGCTTTCAATTCCAAAAACCTTGCAGTCCAGGCACAGAAGAAGATTCTGGGAAAAATGGCATCCAAATCGATTGCCACCATCCTGATAGACGACACCAGCAGTGACGTGTTGGATGAACTCTACAAAGTTACCAAAGAGTACACCCAAAATAAAAAGGAGGCAGAAAAAATTATTAAAAATCTCATAAAAATCGTCATTAAATTGGCAGTCCTATACAGAAACAACCAGTTCAACTCTGAAGAGATTGCCTTGATGGAGACGTTTAAGAAGAAAGTTCACACGCTGGCAATGACGGTCATTAGTTTCAACCAGGTGGAGTTCACTTTTGACAGAAATGTGTTGTCCAAACTGCTACAGGACTGTAAGGAATTACTTCATCAAGTTATTAACAGGCACCTAACCCCCAAATCTCACGGACGTGTCAATAAAGTCTTTGATCATTTTTCAGATTGCGAGTTCCTCGCTGCTTTGTACAATCCGTTTGGAGCCTACAAAGCTCATCTGCAAAAAATCTGTGTTGGCGTGAACAAAATGCTGGACGATGGGAACATTTGAGCAAGTCGTCCCCTTAACATCTGATTTTTGCTTTGCATAGCGATATCAACAATATGGAGGACACCTCTGTAAAAAGAGGGGGGGGAAATGTGTACAGTTAACATGTCCCAGCATGGGTTGCTTTTTGTATCCGGAGGTTTCTGTTGTGCGGCGTGCTCGGCTCCCAGGGTTATTTGTTCTGCTTTGTTTTAGCAGGCCATTGCACAGCAGTAAAGGGAGAGTCTCGCTGGGCCGGGAGGTGATAGTAACCTCTGTCTCTTGAAATACAAGCAAATGCCAAATATGTATGCTCATGTACAAATTCTTCTTATTATTATTTACTGTTTTATAGGGGCAATACACTTCTATATATAAATAATGCTCAATGTAAAAACTTATGTTGTTGAAAAAAGCCTTTGAATCTGTTTTATTATTACAGAACTTTAAATATTTATATAAAAAAGAGATACAGAAATGTTTTATGTACTTCAAGGTTTAATATTAAACCTTTGTGGAGTTAGGAAATACTTTACGATTCTAAACCTTTTCAAAGTATTTACTGTGATGTGGCGAGTGTTTTGCTACAGCATGAATGTTCGACATCCTTTAAATGTGATCAGATGAGGTCAAGCCAGTCGTGTTCGTAGTGCCCAGGAAAGTTAACGGCACACACTGCTCCACAATTCCTGTTTGTTTTGTGTTTCTTCTACCTGAAAAGTGCAGTTTAGTTTGTTTGTGGACGTGCTGATTGTACAGACAGCTCGGTATGTTTGCCTTCGCGTGCGTACCGTTTCGGTAACAGTGACTTTGTAAATATTGCAATGTAATAATGTTTTCATGTCATTCTTTAGGTCTCTAGTGACTGTAAACATTCTAAATATTAATATAAAGAAATGGATTTCTCCGAACATCTGCTATCCATTTGAAAGAGAAACGTGCAAGCGCAGAGGGTGATTCTCCCTGGAGCCGTTGTCATTTCTTATTCTCTGTTTTAAGAGCAATACGTTCAGTTTAAAGGCGAATGATCCTCCTGGGGTACACATTTGAAGAGACCCCCCTCTAATCATTCACATGTTGCATTCCTGTCCATATTATGATTACAGACACTGCAATGTGTCCATCAGGGTGGTATGAAATCTGCCCTGGCATCTCTACGTTGTGAAATTTCCATGTTGCATATCATTTTTGTTTTCTTCTCTTCCTCACTTGTCGTAGGGTACTCCTTTTTTACTTTTGTTGGTTTAAGCGACATTTCAGGACACACGTAAAAAGGAACAGTTCCATTGCTTATTGTAATGTAACCAAAAAAAAACTTGAAAGGTACTTGGTTTAAGTGGACACAGTGACTTCGGGTCTTTAGTATTTTTGTTTTTATGGTTTTTCTGAAGATTATTGAAGAATTACTTTAAATTTTCTGAAATCTTATTCTTTCGGTGAGTTGTAGTGGTCTTTGAATATTCTGAACTATACTTCTGGAAGATACCGCACCTTTCTTCTGATCTCTAGTAATTTCCTTTCTGAGAATCCCTTCCTTAAATAAAATATTTTTGTTTTACACACACGTTGTTGCGTTTTCTGTTTTTTCTTTTTTTCATTTCAAGAACTACGCCTGGTCAAGACGCTGTACGCACCCCACCTGCTCTCACCCGTCCACAGCCAGCCTGCTCACAGTTACTGCGAAAGCTAAGATGCACATCTTTGGGCTCTGGTGCCTGTCAGGCCTGGGATGAAACTGCTGCGTGTGGATTTGTCCAGCAGCACAGATGATGAATTTAAAAATCTAGCCATCGATTTCTCTCACCGGCTTATGTTGGGTTTTTTTTTTTTTGAGCCACAGGAGGACCAAAGCCTATTCTGGCATATTTGGCAGAAGGCAGCATAAAGCACCCTTCAGTGGATTCCCAAAAACTGTAAAGTATACTTCCTGTTATCTAAAGCAGTGATTGTCAGATTTGTTTTTTTTTTTTACTAGGACCGAAAGTCTGCAGCCATAACTGTTTTAATCACTAGTGCTGTAGAATTGAATGCTATTATGCAGGAAATGTACCTAAAATCTGCAGAAAGTGCTTTACTCGGGCAATTCCCAGATTATGCTTTGAGACCAGCACACGTCAGGTTTGTCAGGCTGTTGTAGACCCAAAGACTTCCAGGTTAGGTTGACTGGCATCACATCATGTCAAGAAACATTTTGGCAGGATGAAACTAAACCTAGAATAAGCGGGTTCTAAAAATAATAAGTAAATAAAATGCTGATTATCAGTAACAATTACAATCTGTAGATAACATATAACAGATATACAGACAGTATGGGGGTGCAGTGCTCAGAGCTGCTTACTAATGAATCCAACAAAACGCTTTGAGCTTTAAACCTGAACAAGATATTGTGCAGTGCTGATAACGTGCTGGAAGTGATCGCTCCTGTTGGGTGAAGTACATGTGCTAGTATTTCTGATTTATAATGCATGTTTCCTCTTTCAAAGCCATAAAAACAAGTATTGTGCTGTAGGAAAGTAAGGGGTTGTAATGAGAAAAAGAACTGATTGATTGATGTTAATCAATTGATTATCAGTTTTTATTTTGGTGATGCCAGTAATTAATTAATTTGGTAAGGCACCTGCTTTATTTTCTTTAACTTGCTGTGTAGGGGGAGATTCCAGCAGTTACACTTTTATATGCAGGTAACTGAAGCACACTTGTTTTAAGAAACAGAATAACACAGTTTATTGGTTCCTGCCTTGTGCCCTGTGTTGGCTGGGATTGGCTCCAGCAGACCCCCGTGACCCTGTATTCGGATTCAGCGGGTTAGAAAATGGATGGATGGAAATGAACAGTTTTATATTACCAAACCTTCATGGATGATGTCTAATTCTGTGTAGAGCTCAGTGTTGCTGCTGGGTTCAAATGGAGGACTAATCTCGCGTTGGAGTGCTCTCTTGGCGCTTGCTACGTGGCCCTGTGTTTGTGGTATGGTGTGACGATGCCGTTCTCAGTTTGATGTTAAGCTCTTGGCTGTGACCTCTGTAATGTCTCGGGGAAGCGTTACTGTTTCTGGCACAAGGAAATGCATAGGCACTGAGGCTCCCTTCTTGAGGTAATGCTGTACTTCAGTCTTCTCAGACAGAGCTCAGCCACTGGCACATAGTTTGACTTGGCAGAGTCAGGGTTCAGGGTGTCCAGCTCCAAGGCTGTATGGGAGAGTAGCTTCCAGGCCAAAGAATGTTTCTGAGATTTTTGCTCTGCAAAGAGTGGGTGGCTTCTCTTCCCAGAGAGAACTGATCATCTGCTGTCAGCACCCCAAAGAGACTGAATAAAGAATGCAGCTAGCTTTTTGGGGGAGGTCGTTACCTCAAGTGATTGGACCAAAGTCTGTTCCAGTTACAGATCTAGTGCCTGCCGAGAGAAGTGATATTTTGTCAGTCACATCCAGCAGAGTTCAGTTTACAGCTATAAACCTAAAATGAATGTCCATCTGGGCACCTTTTTGTCGCATGCCCAGCATATACTGTATGGATTTTTAGAAATCATATTCAAGAATCTACTCGCACTGCACAATGGAGTAGCCAGTTGTATATATGCTAAAACTGTACAAGCATGTTTAGTGTACCAGAGTGGCAGATCTTCAATTTTAAATTGTAGATGCTTGTTTGTTTGAGGGAAACAACAAAAAGGATGTACGAAGTGGGCAAAGGTGACATCAGAAAAAGAGACAGAGAGACATGTGACCTTTTCATCTAAATATCGCAAGACATAAATCGTGTATTTCGTCAATCACTGAAGCAAAAGCCACCCCAGGACAACTTCCAAATCTTGACATTCCTCGTAAGCTTTTTCTAAAGACTATATGTATGTAATATATTGCTGTCTATATGTTCTTTTATATTTTCTCCTACTGGTGGTATTATTCTTAATAAGCACCACTTTGCTTTTAAATTTCTACACTTTGTCTTTATAGCTAGAGTGACTGAAGTAATACAGTAAATATTAGGGACAACCGGAGCAGTAGGAAGTTGCCATACGCTCCAGTCTGCGGAGTTTGTCAGGCTGGGGTGGGGAGTTCCATCCAACAGAAGGAACAGTACAGTGAAAGTCTGACATCATTGGTTGAGCCTTTGTATAGTTAAATATATTCTTGGAGACCAAATATTTAGGTCTGAAATATATGTAGGACATGATGTTTTTGCAAATAAGTCCGTCTCTTAAAGTCCTAGGGAGGGACGGGACGGGCTGTGCATGTGGCATTTATACAGCACTTATGTGGTTAAAGTGCTAGAGAGTGACTTCTGACTTAAGTGGTTTCTATGTGTGTGTGTGTGTATATATTTATGTATGTGTCTGTTAATTTATGGTGCGAGAGTAGACCAATCCGATGAGTTCACTTAACCCTGGAAAACAGATCTACGCCCTACAAGGAAAGCAAGTAAGGGTAAATCGAGAGTAACATCTCAGTAGTACAGCATGTTTGGTCTGATTGACATGCCACGATGTTTGTGTTCAGACTATATGTGAACATGGCCCAGACAGACGTTTGTACCCATTGATGTTTTGCAATAAAGCTTTACCACTTAAAAAAAAAATAAATAAATAAATAACACAGCCTGCACTTCTGTGGTCTGAAATTACAAAGAAAAAAAAACATGTAATTGAACACGCAAATGATTGGAAAGGCATTGACAATACTGTCTGTCTATTTAACACACAGAATTGGAGGTATGTAACCTACACCATTTACCATAGTGACTGCTTATTGCATGGTTCCTTCAGAAACTTTTCCTAAGATACTTTTAATAAATGTTGAATGTTTGATTGCTTTTAAATAAGCTGGATGAACTTTTACATCTCATGGCAAGTCGCACTGAGTTCTTGTACCTTGTCATTTGTGTACTGCAGAGAACCAGCCTAAACATCTTCTGCAGATGCTGTTTTAATGCTGGATGGGTTTTATCTAATAGAATAAGATGGAGTGGAAAAAAATGGGATGACGTTTGGAGATGTATATCAGTGAGTAATGGTAAAAAAAAAAAAGCAAGCACAATTAAAACTAAAATGTTTTATTCAGACATTGGAATACTGACTGAATCCATCCAGTGCATCATCCTGATTAATGTGGATTAACTCAGCAAAAGAAATGATTCACTCTGTTAGCAACACTCTTAATGATGAATCATTCTGACTAGAATGGTGGTGACTTCAACCAGGGCAACATCAGCATGATCCATTTCTGGACCCAGGCTGCACTCTGTCTATCCTAATGTAAACCTGTGGCACAACTGGGCAGATGTGACCATGTCTTAACTGCCACCTACAAGCCTGTTATCAGACGGCAGCAGTTCTTTTCCAAGCCAGATGTTCTGATGTGTATTTGAGAGGCTTATAATTTCTTATAGTAGAGCTTCTGTAAGTACTGTATATGCTCACATATAAGTCGGGTCTTGAAACCTGAAAAATTGATCATAAAATCAGACCCTGACTTATACGCCTGTTCAAAAATGTGACACTTAATTTTTATTTTATTTTATTTTTTTTACATCTTCTTGCCTCCTCTAATCTTGCATCAGTTTCTCAGACACATTGGTAACTGCGCTGCTGCAACAAAACTCAATTTCTTTCGTTACTTCAACAACATTTAATTTAAAACCAGCCTCATATTTTCTTCTGATCGAATGCTCCATTGTAGATAAGGGATGCTCTTACGATAAAGGTGTATGACGGTGTGAGCTACAAAAAACACAAATTGCTTCAGAATAGTTTGGGAATTACCGTGTGGTCACATAGGCACAATACATTGAAGGAAAAAAAAAAAGGCAGTGTACTCCGTGGTTACTCTCTCAGGTGGGTGTTAGCAATTCATAATCACTTGTACCAATAGCGTGAGTTTTCCGCTTTCAACTTGTACGGCCGACATTCTAAAATACCAGAAATTACACAGTAAAATCAAGTTCCGACTTAATCTGCGGTAGAACTTATCCACGAGTATATATGGTAAGCATTTCACTACCCTTTACGTTATGTTTTAATTGTTTGATCAAATGTCATTTGGAGCAATTTGTGATTACAACATTCATGTCAGTAAGATATCCATTTGGTCACCAAAGTAGAACAAAGTGTCATGGAAATAATACATTCATATTGTTACTAAAAATAGAATGACATATTCTAAAGTGACCAATCAAATGTTGCAGATAAGGTAAGCCATGAGCATCAGCAACTGCAGCATCGACAAACTGTTCCATGTGACTTTTCTTATTGCAGGATGGCAGCTGTAGGTGAGGTGATATCCCAACTGGAGGTTAGTCCCGTTTCCAGCTGCTTATCCATGAAGCTGAGCAGGATTCCCACAATAGGATCCAAATGGTTGAGTGATACTGCATCAAGCGTGTTTTAGTTTTTAACTCAAACATGGTGACACACAAAATGGTGATGAAACAAATTGCCCAAACTAACCATAAATATGTAAGCAAACTGAAACAAAAAATAATTTGTATAAAACCAAAGAAATGTAAGCTGGTGTGGTAAGGCTATTTAAGAGCCCACAAAGGCTTGCTTTGCTCACCCAACCCTACAACTTCATCCTGAAGAGTGCAAACACAATACTGGAAAATGGAAAATCATACAAAAAGAACAAAGAACTGCTGCACCCAACTAATAAACCACTTAATCCACTGTTGGGTTGTGCTGAGGAAATAGCAACTGAACAAAAAGGAAAAACTGAGAATTAGAATTAGGGCAAAAGTCACACTGGCAGAGTCTGGCATAATATAATGGCCAGAAAAGATGACCGCTTTCTCACGTTTGGAGCCTTGGAAAACTTGGAGTTGTGAACTATACGAATGGTAAGAAAACACCAAATAGAAAAAAACCAATTTTATTTGTTTTGGTGCAGATTTCATCCATTTTATTTGTTTATTTTTATTGTTTGGACAGAGATATCATCTCTTGGCCACTTTGTAGCTTTGATTTGTTGCCTTCTCTGTTATTTTGGCTGTTACTGTTAAGCCTACCCTCCTTTAAAGTGTGCATAATCTGCAGAATGAATTGGGATTCCAAGACAGAATAAGCAAAATTAAAATTGGGAGACCGAACACGGAGATCAGAAATCCAAATAATAAAATCAGGGGGAGTGCTAGCACTGAATCTTTGTGGAAGCGCTCACATTAGCTATAAAAAACAAAAAAAACAGAAAAATGGGTTTGTTGGATCCAAAATTAGGATTCCTGCAAGAGTCACAGCTAGTTTAAATAATGGCCAGGTGATAATCTCACACACAACACTGCTGCCGATCACATGGTAGCAGAGAGACATTGTTGCTATAATTAAAAACCGGATAGCAACATTTGAGGAACTTCTGATACAAAATGGCATTGTGATGAGAAAAATAAATATGGGCACAAAATAAGCACGTGGCAAGATTCCAAGCCCCTACTGTGCCACTTCATCACATGACCAGGCTGTTTGTATTAATCATGTGATTGTCATGTTAAGTTTGACGTCACGACTTGTACAACCAGATATTCAGTGGTGCCTCGATTTGTGAGCATAGTTCGTTTCGGAAACGAGTTTGTAATTCAAAGCACTTGTATATTAAAGCGAATTTCCCCATAAAAAATAATGGTCACTCAGATGATTCATTCCACAACCCAAAAATATCCATATAAAAGTTATTAATACAAAATATAAAGTAAAAATAAATAAAACAAATTAACCTGCACTTTACCTTTGAAAAGAATCGTTACCCACACACATGTGGTCACAATGCTTTAGTATACAGTATATGTGCACATGTGATGCACGCTGACTGAGACTGAACATGGGAGATGATTACCCACAATCCCGCAGCAAGAGAGAAGAACCATCGGCTCAGTTGTGATCACGTATCATGCAGCAGATAAAGTGTATACTGTCGGGTTTTCAACAGACCAAAACTTTATTCGAATACAGGTGGAACAAACGTAAGTCTCTTTCAGGAGCGATCCGGGCGCACTGTCAAAACCGGTTGGCACAGCTCTGCCTGTTGATCAAAAGAACATAAAAATCTTCCTCCTCAAAGGGGTGTGGCGGTTCGGGAGCCCTGACCGCAGCAGAGGAGGTCTGGGAGAAGAGAGAGACAAGGCAGTGAGAGACTAGGAAAGCCGCAGTACGGTCTTTTAAATGTTCGAAGCCCCGCGCGAGATGCAGATCATGCGGCACGGCAGCAGGCGAGCAGCTGATCCCGCAAAGACGAGATGAAAAGCTGTGTTTGTTTCCCATTGTATCACTGTTTAAGAGGGAGTTATGAGGAGCGGCCATGTCCCCTTGGGGCCACGTTCACAATAAGTACTATTCGTATTGCAAGACCTCGCTCGTTTATCAAGTTAACATTTATTAAAAATTATTGCTTGTCTTGCAGAACACAGGTTACTTGCAATCCAAGGTTTTACTGTAGTCCCTGAGGTCTCGATGTCCAAGCTTTGGATTCTCTTTTCCAAAGGGTCCCTTTCACCAGTTTTGACTCATCTGTTCAGTCAGAGATGTTTTGGTTCAGCTTCCTCCGAGCTTTCCAGTCTTCCAAAATCTTTTACCGCTTCCTTCAGATCTTTCATACTCGTTCCGGTGTCTTGTCTTTTCCTGGCATGTTTTTTACCAGCCTCTCTTCCACCATACCTCAAAGGTCAGTGTCAGTCTGGAGAGCTTAGCTTCCAGCAATGTTCTGGCTTAATGAGGCTTTTCCATTTCTAGCATTTTTCTTTTAATTTCTGGGCCAGATGCTCCACTGTGGTCGAACTTGGATGCCCAAAAAATTCTGGACAAGTTTGATTTCTTTTAACACAACTTCTCCATTTCCATCTACTGTTAGAATTTTTATTAGTGTTAGTGGACACTAAAAGGTGCCTCCATGAGGACATCAGTGCTAGGAGAGCTTTCTTTGTTTCCTTCTAATACGTATTCTCCTTCTTGCTTTTCTGGATTTGATGATCGTTTTTACTGACTGACATACAGGTATTTCTGATCCACGTATGTCTCTTGATTAAGAACCCAAAGAGAGGAGGAGGAGGAGGAGAGATGTTGCAAGCATGCACTGATACCACACGACCAACCACCTCAGGATCTTCCCAGCTTAGAACCTGAGTGTGGCTGTGCAGCGGGTGACACCTCACCACCACACTAATTCAAATGGAGTAGAACAGTGCGTGGTTTTAACAGTGCCTAGAGTGCCAATCCTGCCACCAACCACCAAGTTTTCCCTGAAAGTTGGAGGACCTAACTGTCCCTTTACTGTTTCCATGTCTTGCTCATTCAAGATCTGAATTTACCACCATACGCTCTAATCTTTGTCATAAAACTGCATGTATTTTAATTCCCTTTTTTTCATATCGATTGCCATGGAACATTTAGACATTAAGAAGATACAACCACAATGCACTGGGAAAACCACCCTGGCCCAATAATTGCTTACTCCATTGACCAAAAAAAAAAAAAGAGAAATTCCTTCCATTGTTACAGAATGCTGCCACCTGGTGGCCTCCCAGTGCTCTACACCTCCCAGTACAGTTCAATGACACAGACTTCCAGGTGTCACATTGAGCTGCCTGTGCCATTGAGTGTACAGCAGGGCACCAGCACTGTGTGTCTGGACTGAACTCATTAGGGGACAGCATTCTTACGCAAGGTCCCTAGTGCACTTCCCTTTTTCTTGCACCCCTGGTGATTACACTTCCACTGTTCATAATAAACTTAATGAGTTTGTGTCCCTCAGCTCAGCTTTGTAACTTATGCCAGCTTCTGGGGGAAAAAAAATCATATCAAGCCAGTAAAGATCATTTGCAGAAATGTCTGTCGCTCAGATGCTTTTGCCTTCAGATAACCCCAAGCTGACTTTCAAGGAAGGCAAACCCAGGGAGCAGCAGCCATTCAGTCCACCAGGATCAGAATCTCTCATGTGCCAGGAACTGAGCGGATGTATACATCTCCCACGCTGACTTTTGGAGTCCTGGCTACACCTTTTTTGGCTGACGGGGTTTGTTTTCCAGAAGAGCTCACGAGGCAGACCCTTTCCTCCTGTTCTATTCTAAACTGATGTTCCTTCATTAAGACTCATCTTTGCTGCCTACGCCCCCACCATTTTCCCTGCTCTGTTTCTGTTATTGCTATTAAATGTTATTCCTGAGGCGATGCTAAAGTCTTTAATAATCAGATGCACAGATGGAGTTAATAATGATGCACAGTAGACATCAGCTTGATCTCTAACTGGAATTCAACAAGTTTCTGCTACCAGGATTTTGGTATTCATTCTTAGTATTTCCCTCACTTTTCAAATAAATCAGTATTTTATTTTGCACCTTTTCATGTTACAGACACTAAAAATCAAACGAGCATGCAGTTCAAACCAACATAAGATAACAGGGAAGATTATAAGAGTCCTGCTTTACCGGTGACCTGCTCTAAACTTCAAGTTGTAAGAACCTGAAAGCAATCTTAGCTGGCCTCGGTCCAGTCAAGGCGGCAAATCTCTTTGGCTGCGGAGACTTCCAAGGAGATCAAACATTGCCTCATGCAAACCTCTTGCATCAGTCGTAGCAGACTGCTGACTGGACACTCTTTGCTTTTCCTCCAGCACCCCTGACTTGCTCAATAACACTGCTGTCCGGCCCTTCTTCACTGCCACATTCATTCATCAAGCACTGTATTTAAAGAGTTGGGACAGGATGTAAAATGCAAGTCAAAACAGAAAGCAGCAGTTTCTAAATGCTCTTTTATCCTTCATGCACTTGAAAACTGTGCACATACAAGACATGAAAAGTTTAAACTAATCAACTTCATTTATTTTGGTAAAAACACACTCATTCTATATGTGTTGCTTTGCAATACGTTCCAAAAACAATGGGACAGGAGTGTGTTTACCGCTGCCTTACCTCGCCTTTCCTTTTAGTAACCATCAACAATCGTTCAGGAACTGAAAGCACTAATTGTTGTAATGTTGGAAGTGGATATTTTTTTCATTTGATACACTTTGTTAATCACTGAGGGGGAATTGTCTTTTTGCATGACCTTTGGAGTTCAGAGTGTAATTTTGTCCCATTCTAGCTTTGCACTGGACTTCAGCTGATCAACAGTCCTGGCTCTCTGTTTCATTATGCACTACATGTTTTGAACAGGAGACAGGCCAGTGTTGACCCCGCAGTCTCCGACTCTGAAGACATACTGTTATAATATGTGCTGAATATGACTTGGTGTTGTCTAACTGAAATAAGCAAGGTCAGATCTGGTCTGGTCTGGTCTGGTCAGGTTGGAGAGGATGCACTGCTACAGCGAGTTGCTACACCTACCATCTGTTGGGATCCTGGTTGGCAAACACATGGTTCAGTCCTACCCTCCGGAAATGACAATCTATCTGCCACAGCCAGGTTTGGCCTCATCCAGCCACTCGGGTCCCCAACAGTGAGGATCTTACGAGCTGGATCACCCTCGGTGAAACGCGCCACATGGCCGCAGTGCTGTAACTGATGCTCCCTCACAATGCAGGTAATGTGCAATGGATGTTCTTGCAGCGCCTATTCTAAACATTATCAATAGTTCATTATTGCATGGCACCGTACCTGATGCACTAAAAGTGTCAGTCATTAAACCATTACTTAAAAAGTCAGACCTAGACCCACACATACTAAATAACTATAGGCCTATTTCAAATTTACCCTTTCTGTCTAAAATACTTGGAAAAGTAGTCACCAGTCAGCTTCAGTCACACCTTACGCATTACAATTTATTTGAGAAATTCCAGTCTGGTTTCCGCACTGGTCATAGTACAGAAACGGCACTAACACGGGTTGTAAATGACATTCTGATATCCTCTGATGAAGGAAACTCCACTGTAATTATGTTGTTAGACTTAAGTGCAGCATTTGACACCATTGACCATTCTATTTTACTGCACAGGCTAGAAAATGATGTTGGGCTTACAGGCACCATGCTCGCTTGGTTTAGTTCTTATTTATCAAATCGATTCCAAAATGTACAGAAATGTGCTGACAGTACTCCATCATTATACACAGAAGTTCAATATGGTGTCCCGCAGGGCTCAGTACTGGGACCTTTACTGTTTTCACTTTACATGCTTCCACTGGGATCTCTCATTAGGAAACATAATGTTAAATTTCACTCGTATGCAGATGACACCCAGTTATACCTTTCATTTAAATCAAATGAAGTTTCTCAGATGTTGTCTTTAATTAGTTGTGTTAGTGAATTAAAGGAGTGGATGAATGAGAACTACTTGTCTTTAAATACAGATAAAACAGAGATGTTAATTGTTGGAGGGAATGATGCTGATCACAACAATATTTTGTCATCATTTAACTCAGTTGGAATCACCATTAATTTTACTGAATCAGCCCGAAATCTCTGAGTTCTCTTTGACTCTAGCATGTCACTTAAAACACATATTACTAAGTTATACAAAACATGTTTCTTTCATCTTAAAAATGTTAGGAAATTAAGGCACTTTCTAAATAAACAGGATTCTGAGAAATTAATTCATGCATTTATTTCTAGTAGGATTGACTACTGCAATGCTGTGTTCACTGGCTGTTCAAACTGTTCTTTATACAGCCTCCAGTTAATCCAAAATGCGGCTGCAAGAATTATTACAAGAACAAGAAAATATAAACACATAACTCCAGTTCTTAAATCCTTACACTGGCTTCTGGTTAAGTTTAGGGCAAAATTCAAAATCCTCATTTTAACATATAAAGCATTAAATGGCCAAGGTCCGGCTTACTTGTCTGAACTTATCATGACTTACAAACCAGAGCGCACATTAAGATCTCAAGATGCCGGTCTGCTTATGATTCCAAGGATTAATAAAATAACAGTGGGAGGTCGAGCTTTTAGTTACAGGGCCCCTAAACTGCGGAATGGTCTGCCTGCTACATAAGAGATGCCCCTTCGGTCTCAGCTTTAAATCCCGGCTGAAGACTCACTACTTCAGTTTAGCATATCCTGACTAGAGCTGCTGATTAACTGTACATACTGCATCTCTGTTGTTAGTCATTAGCACTAAAACATAAGTAACATGATTGTTACAATTTGATTCTAACCCTCATCTATTCTGTTTCTCTTCTCAGTACTCAAATGTGGCACTTGGTGCCATGGCCCACCTGCCAAGTTGTTGTGCCTGCCTATGGTAAAGTCATCCCTGATGGAGGATTGCAGGAATCATGGGAAAGAGGGGTCCTTTCATCGGATTGGCTGGCCCAGCACTGTTTCAGCCATGGAATGGCCAAATGGGGGAGGCAGCTTGATGGATGAGGTCTCCAAGACTCTAAAAATATCCAAATCTTATTATGTGATATCATCTACTGTTAAATTCTGCTGCATACTTCTAAAATGTTTATTTTTATGCTGTATTGAGGATTTGTTCTGTTCTGTGTATTGTATTGTATTGACCCCCTTCCTTTTGACACGCACTGCACGCCCAACCTACCTGGAAAGGGGTCTCTCTTTGAACTGCTTTTCCCGAGGTTTCTTCCATTTTTCTCTACAAGGGTTTTTTTTTGGGGTAGTTTTTTCTTGTCTTCTTACAGAGTCAAGGCTGGGGGGCTGTCAAGAGGTAGGGCCTGTTAAAGCCCATTACAGCACTCCCTGTGTGATTTTGGACTATACAAAAATAAACTGTATTGTATTGTATTGTATTCTGGACTCCATGAGCAACCGTTCATTCAACACAAAGTCAAACCAACGGTACCCAAGGATTTTCCGGAGGGACACAGTACTAAAGGAGTCCAGTCTTCGCCCTCAGGTCACTGGATAGCGTCCATGTCTCACAACCATATAGCAAGACAGGAAGCACCAGGACTCTAAAGACTTGGACCTTTGTCCTTTTGCATTGGTATTGGGAGTGCCACACACCCCTTTCCAGCGACCTCATGACCCCCCCATGCTTTCCCAATCTGTCTACTGACTTCACAGGAAAAGTCACCAGAGACATGAATGTCACTGCTGAGGTAAGTAAACCTCTCGACAAGGTCAACACTCTCTCTGCAAACAGACACACTGCTGATGGCCGTGCCCAAGAGGTCATTAAAGGCCTGGATCTTGGTTTTTATACAGGACACTCACTAAGTCTCTCGAGAGCACTGAGCAAAGCCTCCATTGACTCTGTTAAGAGCATCATCAGCAAAGTCAAGATCAGTGAATCTTTCTTCACCAACAGATGCCCCACAGCCACTGGACCCCAGGGCACTGCCCAACACTCAGTCCATGCAAGCACTGAACAGAGTAGGAGCAAGAACACACCCCTGACGAACACCAGAATCAAATGGGGAAAAATGCAGAAGTTCTGCCTCCACTCTGCACAGCAGTCACAGTACCAGTGTACAGGCCAGCCATAATATCCAGCAACCTATAGGTGATCCTTGCAGTCTCAGGATGCCCCACACAGCAGCTTTATCAGCTGAGTCAAACAATCAACAAAGGCTGCAAAGAAATTCTGCCAATATTTGCATTTGCACTCTATGAGAACCTTAAGTGCCAGGATGCAATTGATGGTGGACTTTTTAGGTGTAAAACCAGACTGTTCTGGTCACTGGTAGGTGAGCAAGTGATCACGGATCTTATTGAGGATGACCCTAGCAAGGACCTTACCCGGCACCGAGAGCAGTGTTATCCCCCTGTAGTTCACACAATCCAGGATCACTCTTCCCTTTCCTGATAGGGACGTCAAGTCAGTTGGGATGGAGCTTGTCTCCCAAATGGAAGCAAAGATTGGTTGTAATGCCAGAATGTCAGCCTTACCACCAGCCTGGAGAAGTTCACCCAGGATACCACAGATCCCTGTAGCCTTCCATACCCTCAGCTGGTTCACCACTTGTGCAAACAGCTAATTGGAGGATCAGCCTCAAGAAAAAGATGTCAGCTAGATAAGTGTTTCACAATTCAGTTGCAGTCTGTAGAATTTTTGACAGTCAGCGGAGTGCTACTGCTCCGTGGAATATTTTTGCCTATCTGTGAAAATCCATGAATTCTCAGCTAATGTTTTTTTTAGCCTATGTGAAAATTTTTCAGAATGTTTTGTATGGACGCTCAAAACACTAAGGGGGAATAACTAGTCTATTTCAATCTAATATTAGTAAATCTGGACACTAGAAACTCGTGTTAATAAATCTGGGCAATAAAATCTTCAGTTTCAGAACTCCTAAATCAGACTTAAAAAGCGAGTACCACCATTTATGTATGTCCACTTCAGACACAGAAACAGAGTAAATAAGTTTATTACATTTCCCACCTCCCTAGTCCGTAAAGATTTTCTTAGTCTTCTGCTGGTCCACAAGTCAAAACTTTTCTGGGCTAGATGGCAGCAGATGCGTATTTACCCTTCAGCATTAATGGCACCTTCAAAGATGTGCAAGGTTCTCATGTCATGGATGCTAACACACCCCCGTACCATGCCAGAAGCTGGCATTGGTAACAATTGGGAAGATACTTTTCTTCTTTAGGCCGGAGAACATTATGTTTTTTTTTCAAGTTGAAAAGCTGAGCTTGTCAGTACACAAAGACTTATCTCAGATGGGTTTTAGCCCAAAGATGTTGCTGATGTTTCTAGATGTTGCTGCTACATTGTTTTTGGTTTGTGTAGTATAGTTTTAGCTTGCATCTTTACAAAGGAACAACGGTTCCCCTAAGTATTCCTGAACCCATGTGGTTCCATTTATTATTTTTTTTTTTACCTAATGCCTTTTGAAGACTCAAAGACTGTAGGATTCAATACTGGTTTGTGACCTTGTTCTTTATGTGTACAATTTTTCCATATTTTGTGAATCTTTGAAAGATGTTATGGACTGTAGATGGTGAAATCTCAAAATTCTTTGTAGTCATACATTAAGAAATGTTATCTCTAAATGGTTCACATACTCATTCTGGAAGTTTAGTGCTAAGTGGCGAACCACGACGCATTCTTGCTTGTAAATGACAGACCCTTTCATGGATGCCCCAAACACAATGGCTTCTCCTGTTAATCCCCTACTTACCTGTGGAGAGTTACGAACAGGTTTTTATGATACGTTCCAAAGGTAAATAGGCGCTTGCTCCACATTTTGTGGAACGTGTTGCATGCATCAAAATTGGAATTATTTATGAGGTATAATGTTAAATATCTTGTCTGTGTACGGTTTTCTAATAGATAGGTGTCAAAGAGCAATTACAAATTGCTGCTGTTTTTACTTTGATTTTCATACATTATGTATATTTTCCTAACACTTTTGGAAATCGGGTTTGTAAATACTCTGCCCATTCATCCACACTGCAACCAACTAAAGTCAGTTCTGGGCGGAGGAATTGGAGTTTATCATGGAGGACATGCCGCCGTCCATTTCTTGTCCTCACATGGAGAGGATGGCTGGCTGCGAACCCTGGGACTCCGAGTCCACAGCTAAAGGAAATTTCTCCTCCTGAGCTGAGCAAGCAGGTCTCTTGATTTGTACACCACATCTGGTAGGGTATTATAGTAGACTGTGATGAGAAACAAAGTGATTCCATGACGGTGATATTTGGAGACTTGTCTTGGATAGCTCAGGAGACCTGTGCCTGTGACAGGAGGTTGAGAGCAGACCAAGGCTGACTCCAACTTCGGTTTAATAAGATCCCTGATCAGACACATTATAGAAGTCAAAAGGCCTGCTTGCTCAGCTGAGTATGGGAAGTTTCTTTTCGTGAAGCTACATAAGTAGTTGCTTCTGCCTTAAGGCCCTGGATTCATGGCCAGCTCCTTCATGTGAGGACATGAGATGGTGAATGCTGAGATCCTGAGTGATCCCTCGCTGGTGACAGTGGAAAACAAGTCTTGCACAGGGAAGCACCCTTTTGTATAGCACACACCTACTTTGAAAGAAATTATTGTAAACTACAGGAGAACAAAAGAGAAAGATAACCTCCTCCAGTACATAGAAGTAGAAATGCGTAGAGTTCTAGGGGGTCTACATATCAAAGGATCTCACAACATCTCTTAATACTAATTGCTTAATTGAGAAAGCTCAACAACATCTGCATTATCTCAGGAACTTGCGACAAGTCCATTTACCTCAACGGTTTTTGAAGAACTTTTATCACAGCACCATTGAAAGAATTCTGATCTATGGTTTAACTGTGTGGTATGCTAATTGTACAACTGAAGATTGTAATAATCTCCTTTGTGTGTTGAAGGCTGCCCAATGGATCATGTGGGGGTGGGGGTGTCAGATGCATGCGCATTGGGGGGCAGTCTAAGGGCTTAATTGAGGGCAAGTCAGGGGTTGATGAACTGCACTAATGCTTTTTCTCCCTCTTCCACAGACCGCCAATAGGAAAGGCCAACTAGAACTCCACCCACTTCTGTTACCAGACCACACCCTTCCACAGAACTCGACTCCAGCTCCTGCCCTGCACCTATAACACCCGAGCACTTTGCTCTCCAGTTCAGTCACTGTTTTGACTCAGTCTTTTATGATTACTCTGTTTCTCTTAATTGAAATACTGCATTGTAGCAATAGACAGGGTCTAGACTAACCAACTGAGAAATAAGGCTAGAACTATCACTAGACATCCATCTATTTGTCCCATTACCATCAGAAAAGTGGTATAGGACAATTGGATCCCAGACTCATTCTTTCAAGAGCCATATTCTTCATCTCCCATTCCCCAACTCAACGCGGCCTTCGGTTCCCCTGTGGACAGCTAATATACACACAGACACACAGTAAGTACAGATATGTGTTCACACAATTGAACTTCCAAGGACTGATACGCTTTCATTGACAAACATGGGGCTATTTAAGTAAATACCATTTATTCATTATATTACATCAGGGTATTACCTCATAATCACTGCAGACTGTCAAGCATGTTGCGTTTTGGTAAATAATGTCTCTGGGCCTCCCTGCTGTGTCCCTTGCGGCCCCCATGGTATCCAGCAGGGCTGTGAAGGAAAACTCCAATATCCATGTTGCCCTGCTGTTTTTTAGGGCACCTCCATGCTGCCAGAAGGGCTCCATCTAGCGGCGTGGGGGTGTTGGCTGGGATGAAGGGCCGGCCATATCTCACTATATATATATATATATATATATATATATATATATATATATATATATATATATATATATATATATATATATATATATATATAGTGAGATATGGCCGGCCCTTCATCCCAGCCAACACCCCCAAGCCGCCAGGTGGAGCCCTCCTTGCAGCATGGAGGTCCCCAGAAGACCAGCAGGGCATCATGGACAATGGAGTTTTTATACACAGCCCTGCTGGATGCCATGTGGGCCACTAGGGGACGCTGCAGGGAGGAATAGTGGATATTTTCCCTACGCCCTGGAAGTACACGTGGACAAGAGGAATGATGTGCTTCCGGGGTGAAGAAAAGAACCTGTACCTGACCCGGAAGTGATTGAGAGTCACATGGACTGTGGACTGGAGTAAATAACTTTATACATGATGTTACTTACACACTGTAAATATAATATATGCTGTTCTTTTCAACAGCCATTTTATTGGTTTAACTGTTTGCAATGCTTACAGGTATTTCTATTTCAGTGTTGATTTGCATGTCTATTTTTTACATACTTGGCTGTAAAGGCAGAGATGTCAACTACATTGTGTTGTACAGAAGTATAATGACAATAAAGATTCTCTCTCATGCATATGGGGCCGTCTGTAGGATGAGATCCCTGGCATGCTGAATATGTGCAAAATCCTCAAAGACAGTGGCCAGGCCAGGACTGAAACCTACAGCTTAAACATAGGACTCCAGATGTGTGAGGAGACTGTGCTAACTACAGCATCACCATTCTTCCTATATAATACGCTACCGTGGCTGTTCATTTGTCTGTCCTGGATTTTAAATCACCAGTAGCTCACAAACCGTTTCACCTATTGACCTGAAATCTGGTACACATATACTACGTCACGTCTACTGTCCACTTTCAGGGTGATGATTTTTATTCCTCTTTTTATTTTATTTTATTGTAGAATTACCTCTCGGCAGCGAGCAGTAGGGCGGGGCATGTGTACGGGCGCTGCTCTCATCCCTACCACATTTAATGCGAAAAGTTGCCGATGAAAGAAGAGAAGAAGCCACCCACTAATGTGGAGAAAAGAAGAGCTGCTCAGGAAGAGGCAAGCGCATCAACCTCTGAGCAAACGAATGATAAACGTACAGAGAAAGAGTATGAAAACTATAAGTCAAGTGTATTTACTGCACATTATCGTGCAGTACGCCATTACTGGTGATAAATCATACAATTGGCAATTCCCAATCATTTTCCTAAACCCTCAAATTTCCTAACAATAAGTGACCTATGATAAGCCAGGCAAAACCTGAAAAAATATTGCTTGTGCATAACTGAGCTGCGAAGAAAACGTCACTGTAGAAGTGGCCATTTTTTTATCAGGCTGCAAGCAGCCCAACTCCTTGTCTAAGAGTGGGCAAGTCACACTAATAAGGAAAATTCTGGTGAACATGTTCAGTGAAAGTTTAAACAGACGCCATGACAAGAAATACAGGAACCAGAAAGTGTGGAACTTAATTGTCTGCAAAGGCAGAATGCTTTGTCAATTCAGACAGTGATGTCAAAAGCATAGTGAGGTTGGCTAAGTTTCTGAAACAAAAAAATACAATGAAAAAATGTAAAACCACAAAGCATTAGACAAGTGTTAACTGCCACCGAGACAGACAAAGGCACAGATGGTGAGCAACTGGTTTGCTTCTCTTTTTACTCGCCAGCCCTCACACGTCTGGCAACATGACAAGAAGGAAAGAGTTACAACAGGTCATAAATGATGGCAGCGCCCAGGCCCACTCTCGGGTTTTAATCACTGCTGAGTGTGAGTTTATCTACAATACCAGAAACCTGTTCAGTTCTTTTGAGATAGAAACTTTTATTAGTTTTCTTTTGTCTGTTTATCTGGCAAATACCAAAATAGAAATTTCAGAGTTTCTTACAGAGGTTTTGTAATATGGCAGAACAACTGACTCTGCATCATTCATAGATGTGTGGCTGTCAGTAAGCAGAAAGTTAGCATTTCAAGTTGCCTAATTAGACATTTCAAGTTACCCGTGCCCTATGATAAGTAAAGAGAGTGGTGGAAGGGTGAAAATAAATCAAGCAAGAATGGAAATACACTGTAGAATGAAGAACAGACTGCGGTGGGTTGGCACCCTGCCCAGGATTGGTTCCTGCCTTGTGCCCTGTGTTGGCTGGGATTGGCTCCAGCAGACCCCCGTGACCCTGTATTCGGATTCAGCGGGTTAGAAAATGGATGGATGGATGAAGAACAGATGCAGGTTCAAAAGTTGGAGGACCAAGCCAATACTCCTCATTTAAAGAACAAACTTAAATGAGACAAACAAAAATACTCACCAACTTCCATTAACAATTCATTAACTGCTTCAGTGGAGTGCGTCTCTGCAGCAGTCTAACTTTCCAGCTCTCCTTAATGTTAGACCAAAACAAAAGACCTTGACTTCTGTCGGCCAGCCTTTTATATATCCCTTGGCCTAGGAGGGGTAGGGCTCATCTGACACTGTGGTCCTCCAAGACTGCAGAGAGAAAGACAAGGTGGTTTGTTACTGTGCCCTCTCTCTTCCCATAGTGGCATCTCTTATCTCACTTGCATGTGGGTGACATGCAACCCCGCCAGTGTGACCCCAGTATCGTAGGCAAATCTGGGTGAGAGGTCATAGACCTGGAAGAGTGTGTCTACATTAGAGTGAAGCAATCCCTTCTAGTGGTGTACCACAAACTTGTATGGCTGAAGGCTAAGGAACCACCATGTCCGTCAGGGATTTGTTTCTTTGTGCATTGGAACAGTGCATGGTCCATGATCAAAGTAAACTCCCTATCAAGTAGGTAATAGTGGAGCTGATAGATGGCAAGGGCTTCACTCTTGATAGCAATGTACCTCGTCTTCCAGTTCAAGAGTTTATGGCTTAGATGTATGATGGGGCTGCGGTGGGCTGGCGCCGTGCCTGGGGTTTGTTTCCTGCCTTGTGCCCCGTGTTGGCTGGGATTGGCTCCAGCAGACTCCCTGTAGTTAGGATATAGTGGGTTGGATAATGGATGGATGGATATATGATGGGGTGCTCTACTCCTTCGGTCTGCAAGAAAAAAGGCTAATAGAAATCAGGAGAAGTTAGGACAGAATCAGGCATAACAGCCTTCTTTAGTCACAAAAAGTTGGCTTGGTATCGAGAGTTCACACCACTGTGTTTTTGGTTTATTAAAGATTTATTAAAGACACAGCCCTTCCTGATAAACATGGGACAAAATGTCAGTAATAATCTATGAAACCCAGGAAAGCCTGTACTTACCTTTTTGTGCGAGGCCGGTGCCAATTTCAAATAGCTACAACTTTAGAATACAGTGGCTAGACCGTGCTGCCGTCAACTACATAGTCTGGATACTGTATCTGGACACCTTCAGGCCAAAGTAACACTTTTTTTTGGTTAATGCGCAGACTGGTTGCTCAGGTGGTGGTGAGCATGGTCAAGACATGCTGTATGGTCCGCCCAGGTGTTGGAATAGCCAAATACGTCTGGTAGGTGGAACTGTAGGTGCTGTGAGGCTGAAGCAGTGTGTCCAACAGATGATGTACTGTTTCTGGCTCTACAAGTAGCCCAAAAAATTGTACTGCCAGTATCTGCTAGGAGTGCTAAATGCAGTTTTCTCCTTAGCCAGCAGTGTAAGGGGAATCAGCCAATATCCTTTCATCATATCTAGGGTGGATAAATAGTTTCCCTTTCCCAGCCACTTAAAGAGGTCATCAACTCAGGGCATGGGATAGGTATCAAAATGGGAGTCTTGGTATATCTGAGGAAATTAGTTACTGAAGTGCCAGCTACCATCAGATGTAGGAACCAGAACAATGGGACTAGATCACGAGCTGCAAATTTCTTCAATCACACCCTAGCCCAGCATTCTCCTGTTTTGTAGATCCACCTCATCCCTCTTTGCTTCCTGGAATTGACAGGGGCATTCTTGCCCAATTTTCCTTGGATAGGTGACAATGTTGTAGAACACTAAGGTACTGTAATTGCTTCACCTGGGGTTCATGTCCACAACCTCCTGCACCAAGTGGAAAGCTACCCCATCTTGTTGCAAAGTAAGGAGCTCTCCATAATTGAGTTTTAAGGCATCTGCAAAGAGCATGCTGCTTGTGGAAGAAAGGGAGAGCCCCTTGTCCCTCTCCCTCCAGGATTTTAGCAAATTTATGTGATACATGCAGTCCAGTGGACACTGGTTGGACTGTATCATGGTGTAGTCCACCAGCCCCTTACAGTATTTTATATGGCCTCTGCCAGTAGACAAGCAGCTTGTAATGAGCAGTGGAGATAGATGCCGTGACCTGAGCCCCTAGACAAAACTCCTGTATGTTCATATCACAATTGCACAGCCATGCTTGGGTACATTGGAATTGCTCTAAATGTTCCTTTAGGAGGTGTTGGCACCCTAAGTGGACACCAAGGAAATGAGCATACGCCAGCTCACATACTTCAAGTTAGGCATGAGGGAGTGGTCTTTGCAATTTGCCCTGGAGTTCAGCCACCTGAAAAAAGGTCATTGCCCAGTTCAAAATGCAGCCCAGATGGTGTGTTCTTCATGGTTGGTTGACCATTACCCAAACTCACTTCTGGCAAACTTTAGTGAGTCAGCATTTGACTGTTTCTGTCTGAAGGAGGTGGGCAGTAGTCGGAGCTTGCTGCAATGGTAATAGCAAGGGGTTGAAGGCGACTGACCTCTTTGCCGCACACTGGCTCTTTGGAACCAAGGTCAAGTCAGGGCCTTTGCAGAGGAAGCCCGCTTTTTGTCCCCAGCCCACTTGCTCTGTAGGGAAGTCTGGTGCAGCTCGATGACATCAACCAACCTCTCCATTGTGGTCCCTGATTGGCATTGGATAGGTTGGACTAGGCAGTTGGGGAATCCATCCAGTTGCAGAAAACCTCCCGTTTCACTGTGTTCTTGCCCAACCACAGGCATTGGGCTAGCCTGCTCTGGAGGTTGAAGGCTTGCACTCAGAGTGCCAGTTGTGGCAACCCAGTTTCTGGCATTCAATAGTCAACCCATAGCAGGCCAAGATCACATAATTATCCCTCTCTTGGAGATCAAAATACGCCCACTACCCCTCACCCTTGAGGAATGGTGTGATGATCAGGGACTACTCCTCCTTCCACCAGCAATGGCTGATGGTATTTATCTCAAAACATGAGAAGTTAGACCTCTGTGTCATCTTGGGAGTGCAGCAGTATAAGCAGTTTTCCAAGTGCAGTGCAGCCTCAGAGGTCCTTCTTGCATCAGTCTCCACATATTTGCTGTGCTGTGCCCTGACCTGTATCTACAACTGTTGTAGCTGCTCTTCCAAAGGCTATATGATTGAGGTAACGTCCACAGGGTTGGACATGTCCCCTGTAAATCTTGCCGACTATGCCAATGCAGAATGAAGGCCAGCTGCATGTTCAAAAGTTGGTGGACCAGGCAAGTACTCTCTCTTTAAAGAAAAAATTAAATGATGCAAACCGAAATACTTGTCTACTGTCGTTAACAATTCCATAGCTGCTTCAGTGAAGTCTCTACAGCACTCTCGTTCTCCAGCTTGCCTCTATGTTTATCCAAAAGAAAAGACCATGACTTCTATTGGGTGGCTCTTTATACATCACTTGGCCTGGTAAGTGTTGGGCTTGAGAGAATTGCGAGGTACGGTCCAGCTTCCTCTGACTGCAGTTGTTTAGAATTGTGGAGGGAAAGACAAGGTGCTTAGTGACTGCTCCCTCTCTCTTCCCATAATGGTATCGCTTACCTTATCTAAGCCATGACAGTGCCTCCTATGCACACGTGTGAAAACACTCACTGAACAAATTATTAGAAACACCTGTACACTTACTTATCCATACAATTATCTAAACAGTCAGTCATGCCGCAGCAGCACAATGCATAAAATTATGCAGGTACAAGTCAGGAACTTTAGTTTTGTTCACATTAAACACCAGAATGGGGAATAAATGTGATTTCAGTGATTTCAACAGTGGCATAACTGTTGGTACCAAATGGGCTGGTTTGAGTATTTCTGTAACTGTTGCTGTTCTGGGATTTTGAAGCACAACAGTTTCTAGAGTTTATTGAGAATGGTGCAAAAAAAAAAACAATAACCATCCAGTGAGTAGTTCTGTGGACAGAAGCGCCTTGTTGATGAGGCAGTTCAGAGTAGATTGGCCAGACTGGTTTGAGCTGAAAGAAAGTAAACACTCGGCACAACTGTGGTGAACATAAAAACATCTCAGAATGCACAACATGTGGAACCTTGAGGTAGATGAGCTAGAACAGCAGAACATCAAGTTGGGGTTCCATTCATGTTAGCCAGAATGTTGAGGGTGCGATGGGCACAGGTTCAACAATCTTGGACAGCTGAAGAGTGGAAAGACAGGTGAAGTTCAGACTGATGGTAGGGTAAGAATTTGGCACAGAGAGCGTGAATTCATTCACCTATCCTGCATTGTTAACAGTCCAGGCTTGTGGCGGTGGTGTAATGGTGCGGAGAATGTTTTCTTGCCACACTTTGGGTCAGTTAACACCACTCAATCATTGGTTGAATGCCACATACTATCTGAGCATTGTCGATTGTGTGCATCCCTTCACAGTTACAATTTACCCCTCTCCTAATGGCTACTTCCAGCTTGACAAGCAAAAGTCACCTCAAACTGGTTTCATTAACATGACATTGACTTCAGTATCTTCAGTGGCCTTTCCAGTCACCAGATCTGAATCCAACAGAATACTTTTGGGGTGTGGCAGAATGGGAGATTCGCAATATGAATATGCAGCTGACAGATCTGCAGAAATTGCATAATATAATGATGTCAACATGGACCAAAATCTCAAGAAATGCTTCAGACATCTTGTGGAATCCATGCTATGGAAAACTAAGGCTGTTTTGAGAGCAAAAGGAGGCCATACCCAGTATTATTACGGTGGTCCTAAGTATTTGCACAGTGAGTTTTAAGCGTGAATCCAAGAAAGCCAGGGATGGCTCCTGAAACATTGAGTGCAAATGCATGAATTTAATGAAAATTCCCTTTTGCCACCCCTACCTTTCGTTCCTCAAAGTCAAGTCTCGTAGTAGTAGTGTAGCCACATGTGTGGCGTACACTGAAGATCTATTTGCAGTCTAGCAGGGAGACTTAATGTCAGAGATATGTAGTCAAAGGTTACCTGCTCTGTAGGCTTGTTTTTGGAATATTGACTCTAATATGCTGTATTTTAATGTATGGTACTCTCAGAACACACAGGTTTGAAACAGAAATAATTATCTTTAAATCAGAAGTGTGTCCTCTTTCATTTCTCGCCAAAACACTTCAAATTCTCTTCCCCTTCATTTGCTTGTAGTCAGTTCCTGAATGAAACCGAGTCATGGGTCTCAACTGTGGCATGTACTTCCTTTTTTTAATGTTTTTGTACACTTTTTCAGCTGTTTCCAAATATTTTAAAATACTTTGGTCTTGTTAGTGTTGTTCATTGCTAACTCTATAAACTCAATGAACTACGCAAGTAAAGATGCAAAAACATTTCCAGCCTTAGCACATTTAGATTTGATACTTAATTTTTTTTTGGTTTTTAGTGTATTGCTTGGCCTGCCTGTAACAAAGCAGCTTATGTTGAAAGAAAAGTTAAACAAATAAAATAAACAAATGCAGAACTGCAAAGGTATGCAAATTTCAGTAACTGTAGATAGATTTGCATACCAACAGCAATGCTGCCAAGTGGCATATTTTAAGGACAAAGGCACGCAAGGCTCATTTTACTGGTGTGTATCATGTCTCCATCCATTTTCTGAGCCTGTTTACTCCAACTAAAAAAGCGAAGATTAATCCCATGTGGGCTAGGAAGTCCCTATCTTTAACAAGGCCTTTGCAACAATGATCGTTGGTATTTCACTAAATCACCGTATGGTTAGCTGGAGTTGGATTAGGGGAGTTAGTGGTCAAGCCTAACAAGAATGCATCACTGGAGCAGAAGCTGTAAAGGTCTAAAGCAGGGTGTCTCCCAAACTACGCCCTAGACTGTCACTTTCCTGGCCCTTTAAACAATAACTGCAATGTGTGTGGTCTGGCCCGCTGAACATTAAATTTCTAAACATAAGCAGACGTAAAACAAAGTAAATACAATTTGGGCACCTGAAGCCCTCATAGAAGCATTAAACAAAATACCCATATAACCTCTCGCGATCATTTCACCCAGACTTAAGTGAATCCTGAACTAGTTTTGTTAAACAACGTCTAGGAAAAGAAAAATCGATTCTGAGTGCAGGATATTCAATCAATAGTGGACCAATGACTATTTTTATGTTCAGTGCAAGGACAAAGCTGTTTGTCTCATATGTCAAGAGTCTACAGTTGTCTTCAAAGAATACAACTTGCATTGGCACTATATACAGTAGATTCCCGCAAAGTCATGGTTCAGAGTTTACGGCCTCAGTCATCCACAGATTTTTCCTTAGAACCTAACTAATAATTGTTAGCGGAAACAGCAAATATCCTCCGCAATTTGTATGTTTTTTTTTTGTGGCAATACTGTATTTTAGAAAGAACAGGAAGCAACTGTAGTGGAAAACACAGCTTGGGAGGGTGAAAGTAGCCAATAGAATTTGAAACTGCAACTCCCAGCAGTCCCTGCACTGGCTCTGATTGGTCTTCCGCTGAGAGTGCTGGGGCTGTTGAGGTCAAAGTATGTCAGCGTGGCTTTTAAAAAGGGGGCCAGTGACCAAAGGCAAAAAAAGAAAGTTTTTGTAATTTGTTTTAGAAGTTCCTGTCTGACTGCCTTCTGTTGGGTTACCTGTACTTGTTTATTTAGTCCTGGATCGTTTCGTGTATCTGGATTATCTGCCATCTGCCTGTGTACATGAGGACTGTAAGTGGATTCGTGGCCATCCTGCAAACAAAGGAGCGCTCCTGAACCCGTCCACCCGTCTTTACCATTTCAGGAGCTACCGGTAGGACTATCTGTAGATTCCCATTCAACATGAGGAGCTCTGGACTGTCTATTTTCATCATTACATTTCATCCGTTGCCATTTTTCATGAACTGTGTTCATGATTTACTGTGTGTGTTTTGTTTGTGCTTTGTTGTATTTAATATGTAATCGCCGTAAGGGGAACAGGGGTGGTATCGTTGTTTTCTTTTTCATTTGTTTTCATTACATTCTTTATTTTCTGTTTGATTACCGGTTTGTTTTGTTTTTGTCTCTGTTTGCGAGTGCGAGCGGGTCAGATTAAGACTGGGTGCGTCCCTGGAATCTCCACCATAAAAATAAATAAATCACCATCCTCTCTATTGCAGCTTCTTGCGTGACGCTACAATTACTTAAAAGCCTGAACAGCACCTTTCCTTTATGGCTGATTGCTTTGTTTCTCTCTCCTCACCCAGACATTCTCTGCTCCTGTTGCGGGTCCGGCTCTCATTGTGCTTCCCTATGATGTTTGTCTATTCTTTAATCGATAACTACCGGCATACTGAGCTCGTTTTACTTCTGAAAGAGACATGTTTGTTTAAAGTGTTTGAATAAAGTTCCTGTCTCTACAGTCTCCTGTGTTTCTGTGCAATTCTGTGACCCAAGCATTGCACTTTGTACATATTGTTCCAGTAGATTTTAAAATAGTTTTACAGTTCATTAGCAGTGTGTAAAATGATCAGTAATTGTGATGTTCTTTGCATGAAAAAAATATTCCATTAAAATTTCAGTTTTTCTTTGTTAATTGTGACGTTTACTTAAAGTGCAGCAAAAAAGTATTTGCCGTCCAGGGATGCATTAACCCCAAGTACGTGGCAGTTTAAGGGTTAAAGTCCCAAGAAGCCACTGAAATGCCATGCACCGTCTAAAGCTGCTGGCAATGAAAATGTGCTTGCATGAATTACAGTACATATAGTGGTAACATTGGTATTTTACATTCTAGCATTGCGGGAGACATAGCAGTACAGTATACTGGTTTACCTTTACATTCTTTATTTTTAGGTAATGTATTAAGCTGAGTTTAAAATTAAATTAAAGTGTTTTTGGGGCATATTTAGGGTTTAAACTATGAAAATAGGCATTTTTTTAACCACATCCAAAAAGTCCCAGTTTTTCTCAATTCATGGGTGTTCTAAGAACATAACCCCCGCGAATTTTTTGGGTGTACTGTATCTTGAAATAAAGAAAAATACAATTGTCTGACAGGGCACGTGAGGTCAGAAAAAAATCTCAAAATTAAAAAATGGCTTGACGATTCAGCAGAATGCATTTTAAAAACAAAACCAAATAAATATTTTGTCAGTTTGTGCCAGTTTTCAAGTAGCCAAGCTAATAGTGGTAGACTGTTCACTGACAGAGAGCTTGTGGAAGAATGTCTGGTGTTTGTTGTTAAGGAGATATGTCCAGAGAAGGCAGACTTATTCAGTGCGGTGAGTCTTTCCGCATCAACAATTACACGTAGGGTGGAAGAAATGGGTGACAATTTGCTTATGTATTTGCAAAGTAAATCTAAAGACGTGCTATTTTTCACTGGCACTTGATGAAAGCAATGATGTTCATGACACGGCACAGCTTTTGAATTTCATTCGGGAAACTAATGTGCAGTTTGAAATCACAGAAGAGCTTGCTGCCTTGCATTTATGGCACAACCACAGGAGAGGACATCTGCGAAAAAGTCCAAACTCTTGATAATTTGGAATTCAACTGGTCTAATTTAACCAGCATGACAACTGATGGTGCCCCGAACATGGTGTATTCTGTGAGAGGAGAGGTTGCATGCATCAACAGAGAGATGGACGAATGCAGTTACATGCATCCAATTGCAATACACTGCTTGATCCACCAGCAAGCGCTGTGCTCCAAATTAGCCAAGTGGGACACTGTCATGAAAGTTGTGGTGTCTTGTATTCTTAACTTTATAACTTCATTCAAGCAAATGTTCTTAACCTTAGACAATTTCAGGATTCTTTGTCAGAGATGAATACCCATACGGAGATGTGTTTGTACCATACGGAGGTGCGTTGGCTAAGTTGGAGGTGAGTATTGAAACCTTTTTACGTCTTGCTCCTGGAAATCAATAAATTTCAATAGTTGTCAAACAAAGTAGTTTCAGAGTTTAGTGAGTTTAGAATGGAAATGTCACTTTGCTTTTTTAACAGATATAAAAGAGCTACTAAATGGTCTCCACGTTCAGCTTCAGGTGAAGGGGAAACTCATCAGCGACATGTAAAAGCATTTGAAGTAAAACTGAGAGGGGAAAACTTCTGCCTTTTTCACATACTAAGACACGATCAGCTGGCAAAAGTGTAGAAGCCTTGGGAATGTTGCAAAATGAGTTCCACAAATGAGCTTTGAGAGCTTTGTGCACATGCAAAAGAGATTTGATCGTTTCAGGACTCTTAGGCCACGGACATTAAGACTGTCAATCCTATTTACCAGCTGGAACTGGCAGAATTGCAAAAGTGTGACAGTTTGAATGACACATTCAAGTCAAACAGCCTAATTAATTTCTGTTCTTCTCTCCTATCTTAGACTTACCCTAATCTTAAATAGCATGCACAGAAAATGACAACCATTATGGGAAGTACCTAAATCTGTGAGCAGACCTTTTCCTGATTAAAACACATCAAATCTCCGGTCAGATCCAGACTCACTGATGCACACCTGCACCCCCTCTTACAACTGGCAGTGACAAACATGGAACCTGGCATAGATTTCCATGTTAGTCAAAAACAGGCTCATAGTTCACACTGATTTAATTCAGTACTAAGATTAAGTACTGTTGAGTTTACAGGCTATATTGTAATTTCATTACATTTCAAAGAACTTGTTGAATTTCATGAAAAACAATTTGTCTCTTGAATGTACCTAGATTTATGGCATTATGACCATATATCTTGTGTTTCACTCCCTCTCCAGCCCCCTCATAGTGTGTAAGACAGTAAGGTAACCCCTTGATTAAAAAGTTTGAAGACCCTTGTTCTAAAGTGTAAGCTACACTATAAATAATGTGCAAAACCTGCCACCCAAGCCAAGGAACATGTGTAGTTGGTGTAACCAGCTACTGGTAAGAATGTGTTTTAGGAACATAAAATCGTGATGTGGTCGCCATATATCTGGCAGGTGGTAATACTAGTATTAGTTAGTAATAGGTTAGTAGTGTTGTCATTTATTTAAAATACCGTGACGGTCTTAACTGCACGTCCAACCAACATACAACCCAGGAACACATTCATGGATATGTTAATATACATAACTTTTATTTTATTTATTAGAAAACACAATTCTGCTTACCTGATGTACGCCTTACACTTATCCATACCACTTGTTCAGTTATGCTCCCAGTTCTAAATGTTTTCGGGAAAAAAACTCTGACAATAAAAAAATAATAATAATAATAATAATAACAGCAATATAAAGTGCTGGAATGTGGTCATACTCCAATAAAAAAAACTCCAATATGGTTTAACATACGCCTAATTGACATTGGGTTACCAATGGCTGAAGTGCCATTTCTATGGGCACAGGATAGAAGGTGGGCATATGAAGGGCCTTAGAGAGCAAGGCAGACTCACAAAGTGCACTCTTTGCTAAGTGACAAGTCATAAGGCCAAACAAGATAAATACTTTTTTGCAGCCACCTACTGTACATGCTTTGGCTGGGATTGGCTCCAGCAGACCCCCGTGACCCTGTAGTTAGGATATAGTGGGTTGGAAAATGGATGGATGGGTGTAAATAATGTCCATAGATCAAGTTGCCCAATCATAATCCCTAAACAAAAATACACAGAAAAATGTGGCAAACATGTCCAAGTAGAGAAGCAAGCCACTGGCAGGCATTATCCCGATGGTTAGTAGATCTCAAATAAGGCCTGAAGGTGGCATCCTGATAAAGGCAAGTTCATGTAATGGCATTGGGTTCATGGGAACTTGCAAGGTCCAGTGGGTTGCTTCCTACCATGATCTCCAAATGGCTGATAGGCTTTGGCTTTATAAGACCCTAGAAAGCAGATTCATTTGGAATCAGAACTGGGTTGCAAAGACTGTTGGCGTCATTGGAGTCTATAAAGGCTGGAATTGGCTGGATGATAAGCATTAAAGGGAGCCTTTGGCCTCATCACCTGGGGGTCTCATGGCACCCTGCATTTTCCAAGAACTAATTTGTGCTTTGCTTTAATTTGGGTTTTGAGGAGATTAAGGAAGCTCAAGAGGTCTGGAAAATAAAATAAAGTATAAATAAACTTTGCCATGTTAAGGAAACATGATGCTGCAGTAGAGCTAGAGTCACAGAGTTTACATGACTTTTAATTTGGCAAAGTGATTGGGTGTTCTTTTTTCTTCACATAATTACTTATGCACCTCTTCAGTAGGAAAGGGAAAGGAAAATGCTGACATATTGGAATTAACAAACAAGCACCTTCCTGAAAAAACGAACAAGGTAATAATTTCTATGTATTATATGTAAAACAAAAGTCACAAATGCTTATGTTAAGTCATTTATATGCTTCTTATTTTGTACTTTGCCTTTATAGTTCTTACCGTGTGTTTATGAAAAGGTCACGGAAATGGTAATAAACATTCATAAGCCATCAATCTGAGAGTTGACCATCATTCAGCCGGGGTTCCTGCAGTAAGAGCTTCACTACTCATCGTGTCCTGCTGTCCTGCTAAATTGAAGTCACTGGTGAGGCGACAGTGCTTTGTCTCCATCATAATGGAGTCAAAGGTGAAGCACAAGAGTGTCATCTCAATCACAACAGAGTTTAAAGGTGAAGTGGTGAAACTTGTTTATGCTCTGCTTGTTACTCAAAGCAACACTATATTTGCAGACCAAGGCAAGAGTGATGCACTAGAAGCAGATAAATGTCCAGGGAATTGACTACCATGATTGGAAGAGACACACTTGTGAAGAGTGAAAGGGTCATTCGTGTGAGAGGTTACAACTCCCAAGTTTATATTGAGCTTCATCCTGCATATGCTAAAGAGTGCATACCACTAAACCATTCCCACATTCCTACAGGTGAATTGTCCCCATATACTGTAACTGTTCAAAGTTTTTCCTGCTTTGTGACTGTAACATAAGTTTAATATGTCACTGTTCTCTGTACAAAAATATTTTATAAATCTACTTTTCTTTCTACTCACATGCACAGTGGACACAGATTTAGCACAGGGGCTCATCATTTAGAATTAATAGGCAAGCATTAGAAGACAAGACAGGGACAACTGCGAAATGAGCATTGTATGTTATTTTTGTGTGTCAAAGTCAGCATGAAACTGCATCCCCTTTTCCTTTTTTGGAATGGCATGATTCACCGAAGTGGGGGCCTGCACATGAAGAAAGCCTTGGAACATTGCCCGGCACACCTTTGAAGCCGACGGACAGATGGGAGATACCGTCATCCGATTCGGAAAGTCCTTCCAACTCAGCAACAAAAATGGCAGACTCTATACATCGGGTCCCCACTCCCAAAGGTCTTGCCATGGCTTCCTTCGTCTGTTATGCCGTGTAAACTGCCATTAAAGAAAGCTAAGTTATTTTTCCTATGTGATTTCTTACTGCCGTATCACTAAGGGTGGGGTATCGCCTTTTTATATTATATCTATAGAATTTCGGGTTATGCAACATGCCGCAATTACAAAAATAATTATTCCAACAAGGAAGCTAGCGCCCCCTGCTGGATACAGTGACCAATGCTGCAAGGACAGGTCCTGCAATCCTGTACTACAAATTTGACAGTGAACATATGGATGGATATTATCTTTTTAGACACTAATGATTATGGTTGTGCTGTGTCAAAGTGGAATTTCCTATTTTTATCACCACCTAATCATGTCCAGGATATTCCAGTTATTTTTTCTGTTGCAGAACAAGTTGTTTAACAGTATGCAGGCACACCACTAACAATTAGGTTTCAGGTAAAATAATTAATTGGAAAACTCTTTGTGCAAAGTATTGCAGACAGAGCTATTAAATTGCACATTTGAGATGAGCAATCACTTCTTCACTAAGCCCTGAGTAAGGACTTTGATCATTTCAGCTAGCTCAGTGGTCTTCACTTTTTAACTGTTACATGTTACTCTCAGCGATAAATCAAAAGCATTGATTAGGAGGATCACTTTAACATTCTGCCATTAGCTGTACTTAAAATGTAAGCATTTTTTTTAATATGAAGGAGAAAGGTATTTGTTGTTCAATAAAATTCAATGACAGCCACAATCCTTAGTTGCTAATACTTAAACAAATATCATCCTGAAAAAGTGTATTTATATTGATCAAGGATACTATTTTGCAACCACAGCCCAGCGTATCTCAGCAGCATCAAGCCTGATGAAATTCTTTTGCAGAGCACACTCAAACACTCACATACTTATTAACACCAGACTAATTTGAACTTCAAGTATATGGGGTGTGGGAGTAAAATGGGAGTCCCGGGAGAAAAATCCACAGATATACACAGAGAAGGTGCCAATTTCACACAGACAGCAAATGGACTGGTATTCGAAACTTGAAGTTTTGAGTTGGCACTGCTATTTTTCTCCTGTGAAGCATCAGGTCTCTCTTAAATTTTGAGCCTTAACATCAGAATTTTTCTTTTAAATTATTTGTGCGTTGTTCCATTTCCTAAAGAATTATACATTGATTCAGTTTACTTTTGTGCTGTATGCTATTATCAAACATCTATGTATCTACCTATCTATTCTTGAGAATGTCACAAGGAGCCTATGCAATCAGCACTGGGCACAAGGCAGGAATCCACCCTGGTAATCAGCCAACATAAAACCAATAGTTTCAAGAAACGTATGTATTAAGTATCAGAGCTATAAGTGGGTGCTATAAAATTTACTGACATGCAGGTATTTTTAAAAATAACCATGTAAAACAGATGATGTGAATACATTAATGGTAGCTATGATGTTTATTTCTACATTAGTTTGCAGTCTGTATTCTTATTCATTAGAACATTCGAAAAATTTAACAAGAGCAGGCCATTCAGCCCAAAGAAGCCCAACAAGACAGTTCACATGATTTCAAGTTCAAATTTGAAGGTTCTTAAAGTTCTACTCTCTTCCACACTACTTGGTAACTTATTCAATGGTTCTCTGTGTGAAGAAAAACTTGTTTGTGCAAAATTTACTTTTCAGTTGGCAACTTTGTCCCTGTGTTCTTGTATAACTCATTTTAAAGTAACAGCCTTGATCCACTGTACTAATTAATTTCATAATTTCAAAAAACTTGAATCATGTCACCTGTTTAATCTCCATTTGCTTAACTCTTTGAGTGCTGAATATTTTTTCTAAAAAACTCAGTTTTCTGAGAAGCACGCAGAGCAATTGTTTCACACATAAATCAACATAAAAAATTTGTTGCTACGTGCTGTGGCTGCTCTTGGTGCATATTCTGCATCTCTGGCGGCAATGGCTGCATGGGGCACCTCGATGGACAGCAGGAATGCATGGTGGGCCTGCTGCCTGGCTGTCTTTGCACAGCAGGTGGGTGGTAGGTGGTAGGTGGTAGGTCTTTGTTGTTAGACCCACTGATGCAGAAACATGACAATTTACAATACAATGACTAAAATAATCAACTGCAATAAAAAACAATATATGTCAATATATAACTCTTTCAAATAAAAATCAGATATACAGTAAACATGTAACATGCATTAGACACAACATGTAACAGTAAGGTACTGGATCAAAGCAGCAGATGATTAGTAACCTTGAATTGGTATTGCAAACAGATGAATAGAGCAAGTACTGTACTTACATAATGATGTCTTCTTCTACAGATGTCTTCATTCAAGTCAGCAGTTAATGGCCTGTAGGTAAAAGCCATTTTTAAGTCTGCTGGTATTGCTATACTACTGAATGGTGATGGTGGTAGTGGGGAGGTTAGCATGGTTGATTGCATTACAAACCTATTTATGATTTAGAAAACACATTGGTACATTGGTGTTGAAGGCTACAGGAGGAAGCACAAATGTTTTTAAATAGTAGGCAATTTTACACTTATATCTTTAATTTACTAATCACGGTGCTACAATAATGCAGTTATTGTTAAGTGCTGCCTAAAGGTTCCAGGAAGAATTTGAATCCCAGCTGAACCACTGTTTACTTAAGAGTTTGTACATTCCCACTGTATATGTAGGAATTTTTCTCTGGACACCCTGGTTTGTCTCTCACATAATCAAAGGCCAAGTCTATTTACCAAATTAAACATGTTGAGTAAGTGAATCTAATAATACAATATGACTTGTCCTTTAAAGACAAATCTTCTACATCTCTTTTATTGTACTGAGGTCATTCTTTGCACTCTCAAAATGCAATGAAAATTACTTTTAGGTGACTTAAGTGAATCTTCCATATTGGATGATATTGCCTTTATCCAGCTTGCTTGACAGGTATCAATTCTTCTTCTTCTAATGTCAGTGAACTGCAGGTTAATACAGAAAGCATACTAGAACAGGCCTTCACTAATCATACAGTATATCCATCCATGCTCTGAATCTGATTTTTCCATGATAAAGTTATGGAGTATTTGAGATTTATGTACAGCTTTGTGGAAACGGCAATAACCCGGATGGGACTCCAGTGCATCTGAAAGTACACGACACACACGCACACACACTCATATTCAATAACATCATGCTGATTCCAAGTAGCCAATTACTCTGACACATTATTCTTTAGGTTGTATGAAGAACCTGAGTACTCAGAGAAAATCCAAGTAGAATAAGAATGTGCCAACTCCATACTGAAGTGGAAGTGGCAAGAGAGCTGAGTGATAGCCCCAAAATTACTGCAACACTGATCCACCCTAAAAACAAACTAAAAATTCTCTTTTTCATACTAATTCAGAAAACATCCAATTGTAATATAATCAGTACACTATTTTAATTAGTTAAATTTTAGATAATTGACTCTAAAAGATGAAATACAGCTTCATCTTCAGAGGTTACTATCAAAAATGTTTGAGTAAATATCAGGTAAATGGTATTTTTAAATATTTTTCCATGTAACTTAACAAAATGAGCAATGCATATTCAGCAGTTACACTCATACTTTACTAAATCTTTGCTTCCCCTTGTCATTCTTTTTTTTCAACTCCCTTTCTCATCTTTTCAGCTCCAACGTTCCAGGTTTATCATAGCTAACTGACAAAGTCTGACAAGTCTGCTTTTATTGCACATGCCCCGAGTTTCAAATTTCCTGCAAGCCTGAGATTATTTTCTGGAACCACACTCAAGAACTGATTGGTCAGTGCACACATTGTGAGTGGACAGCCCAGATCTCGGCATACCTTTCTAGTGTTTCCAAAGTGCTCACTAAAGAAACACATTTTAATATTGAAAAACAACACACAATAAACATGCAATACTATACAATAAAATATTAAAGCAGTCCAATCAGTTTACTCCCCTCAGTAGAACAAAATCACCGATGCAATCATTGGAATCACCAGTCAACTAAAGCAGCATATCTTTGGGGATATGAGAGGAAAAAAGGGAGTATTTGGAGGAAATCTCACATAGATATAGACAGAATGTGCAAACCCCGCACAGACAACAACAGAAGGATTTGAACTCAGGATGTTGGATCTTGAGGCAACAGTACTAACTACTGCACCACTATACTGCCCATGATGTTGCTATAGTTTAAAAGAGAAAACTGAAACAAATAGGAGAATAAATATCTTGTCATCAGTATCCAAGGAGCACCAACTATGCTTATATTAGTAGTCATTTATTGTCCACCAAAATGTAACGCCTTGCTTTATATGGACTATATTGCCAAAAGTATTGGGACACCTGCCTTTATGAAACACATATGAACTTTAATGATATCCCATTCTTAATACATAGGCTTTATTATGGAGTTGGCCCAACCTTTGCAGCTATAACAGCTTAAACTTTTCTCGGAAGGCTTTCCACAAGGTTTAGGAGTGTGTTTATTGGAATTTCTGACCATTCTTCCAGTAGAGCATTTGAGAGGTCAGGCACTAATGTTGGTTGAGAAGGCCTGGCTCGCAGTCCCTGCTCTAATTCATCCCAAAAGTGTTCTGTTGGGTTGAGGTCAGCGCTCCGTGCAGGCCAGTCCCATTCCTCCACACCAAACTCGCTCATCCATTTCTTTATAGACCTTGCTTTGTGCACTGGTGCACAGTCATGTTGGAACAGGAAGGGGCCATCCCCAAACTGTTCCACAAAAAGTTGGGAGCATGCAATTGTCCAAAATGGCTTTGTATGCTGAAGCATTAAGAGTTCCTTTCATTGGAACTAAGGGGCCAAGCTCAACCCCTGAAAAAACAACCCACACCATAATCCCTCTCCACCAAACTTTACACTTTGCCCAGTGCATCAGGTAAGTACCATTGTCCTGCCAGCCGCCAAACCCAGACTTGTTCATCGATTTGCCAGATAGAGAAGCATCATTCATCACTCCAGAGGACAGGTCTCCACTGCTCTAGAGTCCAGTGGCAGTGTGCTTTACTCTTTGCATTGCACTTGGTGATGTAAGGCTTGGATGCAGCTACTTGGCCATGGAAACCCATTTCATGAAGATCTCTACGCACTGTTCTTGAGATTTTAGAGGTCTGTAGCTACTGACTCTGCAAAAAGCTGTCAACTTCTGCACATTGTGTGATTTTACGTGGCCTACCACTTTGTGGCTGAGCTGCTGTTGTTGCCAATTGTTTCCACTTTGTTATAATACCATAATAGTTGACTGTGGAATATTTAGTAACAAGTAAATTTCACAAATGGACTTATTACACAGGGTAACACGGTGGTGCAGTGGGTAGCGCTGCTGCCTCGCAGTTAGGAGACCAGGGTTTGTTTCCCGGTTCCTCAATGTGTGGAGCTTGTGTGTTCTCCCCGTGTCTGCATGGGTTTCCTCTGGGTATTCTGGTTTCGTCCCACAGTCCAAAGATATGGCGATCCTACATTGTCCCTAGTGTGTGCTTGGTGTGTGTGTGCACAATGCGGTGGGCTGGCACCATGCCCGAGGTTTGTTTCCTGCCTTGCACCTTGTGTTGGCTGGGATTGGCTCCAGCAGACCCCCGTGACCCTGTAGTTAGGTTGGATAATGGATGGTTGGATGGACTTATTGCACAGGTGGCATCCTATCACAGTACCACACTTGAATTCACTGAGCTCCTGACAGCGACCCATTCTTTCGCAACTGTTTGTAGAAGCAGTCTGCATGCCTAGGTGTTTGATTTTATACATCTGTGGCCATGGAAAAGTTTTGGAACACCTGAATGTAATGATTTGGAGGGGTGTCCCAATACTTTTGGCAATATAGTGTATCTACCATAACTAGTTATGATGAAAATTTAATGGAAGAGGATTTAAATTTTCACACAGATATTTAATGTGATCTCATAGCAAGAGACTTAATGAATCTTGTGTATTTCTTTGGCCCTTATCATCTAATACCCAGTGGTAATCACATGTTAGATTTAGTTTTTTTGAAGAGATTTAACATTAATGTGCCTCAGACCCTGGGTATGGGAATCTCAGACACTACTGGAGCTGCTTTGAAATATCAACACTTGTAACTAAAATTAAAGAGAAGTGCATTGTGAAGAAATGTTATTTGGCTGTGACAACTGCCTCATCTTTTTCCAGCATTTATTGATAGTCAAACAAATTTATATACCTTTCAATGTAAATAATTTTGCAGTCAGTTTTAATACCAGGCTAAATGCCATGGCTGACACCAAGATAAATCTGTAAAACAAATAGCCATCTGTAAACTTAAGCAGTCAGTAAACTTAAAAAAAGGCTACAAAGCTGGGCATAAATGAAGAAAAAACAAATTAATATGCTGACGTATTCTGAGAACCCATAAATACAAATTCTAGAGCAGAGTGACCAGATAGACAAAATTACTGTATTTCTCCAAATTATTAACAATAATGTAGGAAATCCAAAAGTTCTCACATACAGACCATCCATTGTACCCAACTCCACCTTTCCAGCGGATGAAATTGGTGGATGAATATCAAGCTTTTGTGGTATTTTTTTTACAAGAAAGGTAAATACCAAAATATCTAATTATATTCAGACTTCAGAATTTCCTCCAATTAAACATACCATACTGAATTCCTTTAGCAAAAAAATGTACTTGAACTTTGCAGAATAATTACTTAACATAAACTGTTCAACTGCGCTCTTTATCCATTTCCTACAGGCTTTTTAAAGAAGTTTCTGAATGCTTAATTGACAGTGTCCTAGACAATTAACCTCTCCATATAAATGGTTATTTTTCCTGATTCTTTAAAGACTGCAGTGCTGAAGCCTTTGCCTAAGAAAAAAAAACTGGACTGGGGTAGGACAGACTAGCTTTACCCGTTTTACTATGCTTTAGCATCCAAGAACTTTGCTAAAATGCAAACTGCACAGACACTCTTAATTCCAGCAAGAGTGTTGGTTTTCTCTCCAGAGGACCTCCATGGAATGTAGCATCTGGGTACTATCTGATAAAATGATCAATCACCAAGTGAGATCAGACTTTTCTTCTTATGGTAACAGTTTAACATTGGGCTCAAACAAAAAGATAGAAGTCACCCATTGGCAATTGTGATGAACAAAGCTTTAAACCAACAGTCAACCAAGAAGTAAGGGCCTATGTGCACCTAAGAAACCAATGGCACTACATCTTCTCCTTTTCATTAAAAAAGCTATTGCACTCACACCAGATCTGGGCAGTTTATGAAGCCCACTGCTCAGTCTGGCCATAAATCTGCTTTATAAAGCAGGACCCATTGACTAGAATGTGGCAAAATTAAATTTTGGCAAAATGGACTAGCCTGCCACATAATTTTTTCACTCTGATTTTTGGGGCGTCTTTGAATTCAGGGCTCTGTAGGTTGATCATTTTCATTTCCATCAAACGATGTGGCATCCTTTCGTTCCTAACACATTACCCAGTCTATATCAGTATAGATATCCAGGAGGATTTCTTTTTCCCATTGAGATCTGATGTGTTTTTAAAGTGTTCCTTTAATTTTTTTGAGCAGTTTATATTATATACATCCACCTTAATAAAAGGAAACATGTCTTTGTGTTTGTCTGTGTGCCTGCCCAGTTGCTAGATCTCCCGATGTTTTAAATAAGGAAGCATCAAAAACATTTTTAGTACTAAAATGCATAGCATTTGTCATTCCAATTGATGGCACATGACAAACATTAACACTGCTTTTACAAATCCCATACCAAATGGTATATAACAGAGACAGATGCATTGCACGGTGCACTGCAAATGATAACACAGGTCTTGGTCTAGATTTCAACCTGACTTAGAAGGTTAGCACATTAAGTCTATATATACTTGTACCTGTATATATCCATCTTATCTTGTCCTCATATTACAAATAAATTGTATTGTTTGGGCTATTCATTGAAAAATAGTTTATCACCATGTCCAAACCCCAACAGAGAAAGTGAAAATTATTTAATGTAGACTTTAAATCGTATAGATTTCTTTATATTTCTGGCATCCCAACTGGCAAGTGAAACAGGCATACTTTGGTGGGCAAAAAATAAATTTTTTTAAACACTACATTTATTTGGCAGTCCTGGATGGGCATCTTACCTAATTTTCCTTTAAAAAAAAATACTGTCATTGCTGAAGGCAACAGTGATATTTCATTAACTGATTCATTAACATCAATCAGTCAGTTTATCTTGTCATACTGTAGCACGTTTGATCTTTTATATCACTGCAATATTTTGAGAAATTAACTTCCGATTTTTATTTTCAGCCAGCTACTGAATAGATTTACAAACAAAAGATCAACAAGCAAAAGTTATAAATCAGCTGAAACATTTTCAAAATGCAGCAGGAACAATCTTAACTGAAAAGAGAGTTTTAGAAAATAGCAAAAATAGCATAGTGCCAGCCACCTGGACAAAGTTCTCTGCACCTGCCTTTGATGTTAGGTGTTCATTTTCTCCAGGATCCTATTGGCTGTGGTTGTTTTCCTCTCTTCTACAGCCATCTGTTTTAAAATTGGACTCTAATATTTGCCATTAAATCTATAATAGACTACCTATAGCTTTCAGAAATATATTAATGCATTTATTTTTACATTTTTACCTTTGTAATTATAATTTATCTTTACTTTTTGTGATACACTTTGGTTACACTTTTTGTATGAAAATGTTCCAAATAAATAAATGTTGATGTGAGGCAACTGCAGAGTTTCTCCAAAGAAAAAAGAATGGGTAAACAGGGATTCATTTGTTTACAGAATTTAAAAGTCCTCTTTTATTACCAGCACCCAGCTGCCTTCTGTTTGGAGCACATGCAACACATGCTGCCTTATAAAAGGCAAACAGTATAATTAAAGACCTTAGCCATCATGCACAATTGCTCCCAATTAGGGCGAAACATGTGTTGTGTACTCTGTATTATTTAACAGATACTGTATCATATATACTGCTCAAAAAATTAAAGGGACACTTTTTAATCAGAGTATAGCATCAAGTCAGTGAAACCTCTGGGCTATTGATCTGGCCAGTTAAGTAGCAGAGGGGGTTGTTAATCAGTTTCATCTGCTTTGGTGTTAATGAAATTAAGAACAGGTGCATTAGAGGGGCAACAATAAGATGACCCCCAAAACAGGAATAGTTTAACAGGTGGAGGCCACTGACATTTTTTCCCTCCTCATCCTTTCTGACTGTTTTTTCATGAGTTTTGCATTTGGCTACGGTCAGTGTCACTATTGGTAGCATGAGGAGATACCTGGACCCTGCAGAGGTTGAACAGGTAGTCCAACTTCTCCAGGATGGCACATCAATATGTGCCATTGCCAGAAGGTTTGCTGTGTCTCCAGCACAGTCTCAAGGGAATGGAGGAGATTCCAGGAGACAGGCAGTTACTCTAGGAGAGCTGGACAGGGCAATAGAAGGTCCTTAACCCATCTGCAGGACCGGTATCTGCTCCTTTGGGCAAGGAGGAATAGGATGAGCATTGCCAGAGCCCTACAAAATGACCTCCAGCAGGCCACTGGTATGAATGTCTCTGACCAAACAATCAGAAACAGACTTCATGAAGGTGGCCTGAGGTCCCGACATTCCCTAGTGCACCCTGTGCTCACTACCCGGCACTGTGGAGCCATAGAATACCAGAATTGGCAGGTCCACCACTGGCGCCCTGTGCTTTTCACAGATGAGAGCAGGTTCACCCTGAGCACATGTGACAGACATGATAGGGTCTGGAGAAGCCGTGGAGAACATTATGCTGCCCGTAACACCGTTCAGCATGACCGGTTTGGTAGTGAGTCAGTGATGGTCTGGGGAGGCATATCTATGGAGGGATGCACAGACCTCTACAGGCTAGACAACTGCACCTTGACTGTCATTTAGTATCGGGATGAAATCCTTGTACTCATTGTCAGACCCTATGCTGGTGCAATGGGTCCTGGATTCCTCATAGTGCACAACAATGCCCGGCCTCATGAGACTATGCAGGCAGTTAATGGAGGATGAAGGAACTGATACCATTGACTGGCCCCCATGCTCGCCTGACTTAAATCCAATAGAACACCTCTGGGACATTATGTTTCGGTCCATCCAACACCACCAGGTTGCACCTCAGACTGTCCAGGAGCTCAGTAATGCCCTGGTCCAGATCTGGGAAGAGATCCACCAGAACACCATCCATCGCCTCATTAGGAGCATGCTCCGACACTTCCAGGCATGGATACAAGCACGTGGGGGCCATACAAACTACTGAGTACGATTTTGAGTTGGTGCAATGAAATTTCGGTAAAATGGACTAGCCTGCTGCATTGATTTCCGGGGTGTCTTTGAATTTAGCCCCCTGTAGGTTGATAATTTTCATTTCCATCAAACAATGTGGCATCCTTTCGTTCCTAACACATTACCCAGTTCATATCAGTATACAATAGATTTCCAGCATGATTTTTTTCTCATTGAGATCTGATATGTTTTCAAAGTGTTCCTTTCATTTTTTTGAGCAATATATATATATATATATTGTAAAAGGAAGAGACTTGACACACGTAAAGAAAAGTTTGGGGCAGCCACCCGTATAATATTCCTAGCTGCAATGGATTTTAGATTTCATAACAATGAAGTTGACGGTACAGAGTCCAAGACTGAACTGCTGAAGGTTGTTAGAAATGGCGGTTTTATATGGTCAAACAGGAAGTGATGTTTCAGGCACCGGAACCGGAAGTGACATTCCTCTAGGGGTGGGAACCGGAAGTGACATTTTCCTAGGCACCGGAACTGGAAGTGACGCTCTTCTAGGCGCCGGAACTGGAAGTGACGCTCTTGATTCAGAAAGGTTTTCCCGCGGCTGGTCTGCAAAGATAATAGGAGAAGGTTTAATGCACTCCGCCCCCCCCTGGCCTGGCGTGGAATTACCTTCACTTGGTCCACACAACGTCCTCCTATGCGCACGTGTGTGACAATATATATATATATATATATACACTGTGTGCACAATTATTAGGCAAGTGAGTATTTTGACCATATCATCATTTTTAATGCGTATATTCCAACTCCAAGCTGTATTAACTTGAATGCTTATTGGATTTAAGCACGTCAGGTGATGTGTATTTGTGTAATGAGGGAGGGTGTGGCCTAAGGAGATCAACACCCTATATCAAGGTGTGCAGAATTATTAGGCAGCTAGTTTTCCTCAGGCAAAATGGGCCAAAAAGAGATTTAACTGACTCTGAAAAGTCAAAAATTGTAAAAAGTCTTTCAGAGGGATGCAGCACTTTTGGAATTGCTAAGATATTGGTGTGTGATCACAGAACCATCAAACATTTTGTTGCAAATAGTCAACAGGGTCGCAAGAAACGTGTTGAGAACAAAAGACGCAAATTAGCTGCCAAAGATTTGAGAAGAATCAAGCGTGAAGCTACCAGGAACCCATTATCCTCCAGTACTTTCATATTCCAGAGCTGCAACCTACCTGGAGTGCCCAGAAGTACAAGGTGTTCAGTGCTCAAAGACATGGCCAAGGTAAGGAGGGCTGAAACCCAACCACCACTGAACAAGAAACATAAGTTGAAACGTCAAAACTGGGCCAAGAAATATCTGAAGACAGATTTTTTCAAAGGTTTTATGGACCGATGAGATGAGAGTGACTCTTGATGGACCAGATGGATGGACCTGTGGATCAGTAATGGGCACAGAGCTCCACTCCAACGTGGAGGTGGGGTACTGGTATGAGCTGGTATTTTTAAAAGATGAGCTAGTTGGACCTTTTGCATTGAAGATGAACTCAAAATCAACTCCCAAACCTACTGCCAGTTTTTCGAAGACACTTTCTTCAAACAGTGATACAGGAAAAGACCATGATTTTTATGCAGGCCAATGCTCCATCACTTGCATCGAAGTTCTCCACTGCGTGGCCAGCCAGTAAAGGCCTTAAAGATGAAGGAATAATGACATGGCCCCTTCCTCATCTGACCTAAACCCTATCGAGAACTTGTGGGCACTTCTTAAACGTTAGATTTACGGGGGAGAAAAACAATACACCTCTCTGAAGAGTGTCTGGGAGGCTGTAGTCACTGCTCCACAAAAAGCTGATCGTCAACAGATCAAGAAACTGACAGACTCCATGAATGGAAAGGCTTATGACTGTTATTGGAAAGAAGGGTGGCTATATTGGTCATTGATTGATTGATTTATTTTTTTTGAAATGTCAGAGATGTTTATTTGTAAATTTTGAGGTGTTTGTTTATTATTCTCACTATAACAGATGAAAATAAACAAGTGAGATGGGAAAATTTTCATTGTTCCTTTAGTTGCATAATAAATCTGCACACTAATAGTTGCCTAATAATTGTGCACATATGTATTCTCCTGATGATGTTCACACTCACATTTCCTTTGTGAAACATTCAGGTTTCAGGTTTATTAACATTTTTGATTGACTGATAGCACTGTGTTTGTTCCATATTAAAATTAATCCTCAAAAATACAACTTGCCTAATAATTCTGCACTCCCTGTATATATTGTGAGCACAGGTCCGAACACCATCAGATAAACACCAGCACTTTATAAAACACATGTTTATTTAGTGTAAAGTCCACACAGCACACAGTGCTCCCACTCCAAACACCCCTATCCACGGACTTCTCTCTCAGTGTCCATGGGTCGCCTCTCTTCCTGCTGTCCCGGGAGCTTCGTCCTGCTTCCGCTCCTGACTCTAGCTCCCCGACTGTAGGAAGGTGGCCCCTTTTATTTCCACCTGGATGTGCTCCAGGTGCTTGATGACGTTCTTCCAGCAGCACTTCCTGGTGTAGCGGAAGTGCTGCCCTTGCACCCGGAAGCACTCCGGGCATCCCTGGAAGGTCCTTCCTCCATCTTCCCAGGTGTGGTGGAAGTGTTGATCTCCTGGGCTCCATGACACTCAGGGCACCCCCTGGCGGTGGCCACAGGCCCCAGTGGGCTTGAGCCTCCTTGCTCCATCCCTGTGGACCCCTCATCATCCAGGGCAGTTTCCCCCTCGTGGCCCATGGGACGTATAGACCACCTCCCGGTCCTCCCAGGCATCCCAGCTGGGTCTCTGACCCCCAGCCTCCTGTGAGTGATATAAATCACACTTTGGGAGGGAGACTAGGGAGATGTGACGTGATCTTCTCGGAAGACAATTTCAAGTCCTGCGAGAGACACTTTAACTTACTCCCAGCTCTTAAAACAATGACAAGCGACAAGCAAAACATGCAGCTCGTCAGCAGCAGAAAGCCAGTAGATGATCCGACCGCTTCTCCTTGCATGCGTTCAGACACCCTAAACCCCGAACCTCACTCACAACGCGAGCGGTAGAGACGCGAAGTGGCAAAAGGACAGCTGCTGTACAGGCTTTAAAATGATTAAAAGGCAGTGTGACAGCAGCAGCAGAAAGGCAGCAGATGATCCAACGGTATCTCCTTAGCATGCGTTCAGCCGCCCCATCACAACATGAGCAGCGTTATACGTCCCGCGAGAAAGAGATTTAACCATGCCCGGAGCCGTAAATAAAGGACAAGTATTGTTTTTACAACTTCACGCGAGACAAGGCAGTGAGACATCATTTAAAACAAGTCCACAGACATCTAACCTAGCAGTTGTTGGATTGCTTTTGGCAGACACGCTTCATGTGTTCCCAGCTCTTAAAACAACGACAAGCAACAAGCAAAACATGCAGCTCGCCAGCAGCAGAAAGCCAGCAGATGATCCGACTGCTTCTCCTTAGCGTGTGTTCAGCCACCCTATACCCCCCCGCCCCTCACAACGCGAGCGCCAGAGACACGAAGTGGCAAAAGGACAGCTGCTGTACAGGCTTTGAAATGATTGGGCAGTGAGACAAGCAAAATGGGCAGCTCACCAGCAGCAGAAAGACAGCAGATGATCCAACGGCATCTCCTTAGTGTGTGTTCACAACGTACAAGTATTGTTTTTACAAAAGTTTCAAAGTAAAAGTGAAAATAATGCATATGCAACAATTCCCATGAAAATAACAATCTCTTTAAATTGTATATCCAGGAAACCAAACCCAGGGGTGGTCGAGCAAAGCCACATATATAGCCACATATGTGCACCTGGGGATCACCATCCTGACTCAAGTCAAGTTAAAAGGTACCAACTAGGGACTGTGTTGTTTTTCACCCATAGTTCCTAAAGGCAGCCCATGGAACAAGCCTAGCCTCCACCTTCATACCGGAGCAGGCTCTGGCCCATCCAGTTAGAATGCAATAAAAATGGATGGTCCCCGGAAAATGGTGGCTTATTCTGTGATGGAGCGCTCATTGACAGACTGTTTTGTTGCTCGACTTTTATGGCTAAAGAACTGCTTTTTGAACTTTATTTTTTTGGGTCGACACCTTATAGTTAAAAGGGGTAGCCTAGCTGGTGCCCCATACATTCTCTTGATTCCTTGTACCCAACAGACCAAAATTTAGTAAATTAGTCACACAGGCTTAATCTTATATAACACCATGTAACTCATCTGTGAGTCTAAATTATATCTAGCATAGGCACTACCATTTTACATAGGTGACATCAATTTTCATCCATATTTCCACCACCAAATCAGTAGTTCGGCCAGATTAGTTCCCAGCATTTCACATATTGCTCAAAATAGTCCCACTGATTTTCTATGGGATTTTGTGGGCCAGTTGAGATGCAGGAATACTTCAGAATGTTGTTTGTGGCAATCACAACATAGTTCCAGTCCTGTACGTTGACAGTTGTCATCCTGGAAGACTCTGGCAGCCATTCTGTTTTCACTCTGGAGGTGAAACACAAAAACTAGCACAGCTTGTTCCAGCACTGCTTTTACACAGACAGTAGGTTTGTAAGTAATCAACAAAAGTTGGAACACCTATAGGAATTGTTAGCTGTCACTACATTATTTATTTGTGAGCACCATCTTTTGGCCACAGTTCTGGTGAAAATTAGCAGTAGACTGCAATTTATGCCACTGCTGGAAGACACTTTGTACAGTACGTTTTGATACACTAACTGCTTTATGTAGACTATGCCCTTTAGCACATTGGAATGTAATAACCTTCTTTTTTAACCAATCATTCTTGTCTGTCATGTGACCAATTTTTCATGGACAGAACCAAGCACATGTGTTACACCTCTGCTCCCTGTCACTCCACAAACCCTGTTGCACACAATACAGCTATCTGGAAAACAATATTCATACTGGGGTGCCCTCTGTTGGTGTATGAAGAACAAGTGAGAACAAGTATGAACGAGTCAGAATTTAACTGAACTACGTGCTTATGACAATAAACTTCAACTTGAATATGGGAGTCATTTGTGTGGAGTTTGAATGTTCTCCGTGCCTACTTGTTTTTTTTCTTTTGTGCAGTTAGTCTGGATTTTGTTCCACAACTGAATGATGTGAACATCAAGTTAATTGGTCTTTGTGTATTTAGGTGTAAGCTACAAAGGACTGACACTCCATTTTGGTTTGCTTCTCACTTATCCAACAGAGTCTAACTGGAAGGAATTATTTTATTATAGGAGGAGGAGGAGGTTGGAAGCATGCGCGTTGCCGCACCTTCCACACAACAAACCATCCAAACTGGAACCTGAGGACACCTCAGCACCATACTGGAACAGTGTGAGGTTTTTTTTTTTACATTGGCTGGAGTGCTCATCCTGCCACACCCGCCCCAGTCTTCCCTGCAAGTTGGAGTAATGTTGACTATTGAGTAGGCATATCTTATAGTAGGTATGTCATGAAATACAAGTGTTGTGTAGTGCTGTTGTCTATAGCCAGACACTTCTCAGTATTTCTACTGTGTAAATCACTTGAAATAAATATGAAATCCGATTACCTGTTCATTGGAGCTCCTGAATCACAGTTTGGAGGTCTGCAGCTAGACCATTTTGCCACTTTTCACTCAGTTCTGCTGGCTCAGGCATCAGCCCTAGTGCCACTGAACTACAGTAGATTAGCAAGTTAGAAAACTTATAAATGTATGACAAGTCAAATATTGAAAATTTAAGGGTGTCCACAACTGTTGCAGGGCAGCACGGTGGCGCAGTGGTAGTGCTACTGCCTCGTAGTAAGGAGACCTGGGTTCACTTCCCGGGTCCTCCCTGCGTGAAGTTTGCATGTTCTCCCCGTGGGTTTCCGAAGACATGCTGGTTAGGTGCATTGGCAATCCTAAATTGTCCCGTGTGTGTGCCCTGCGGTGGGCTAGCGCCCTGCCCGGGCTTAGTTCCTGCCTTGTGACCTGGGATTGGCTCCAGCAGACCCCCGTGACCCTGTGTTAGGATATAGCAGGTTGGACAATTACTGACTGACTGACAACTGTTGCAATTTCAGTACTACTAGGGACGTTCAAAAAGCGTCCGCACTTTTTAAAACTCTATTTATTAAGAGTTTCTAAAACAACATCACTTTTCTACATAGCAACCTTCGTTTACCATTCAATTACCCAGCGTCGTACCAATTTTTTAATGCCCAATTACTACTTCTCCCGCCTTCACCGTTTCCAATGAAAACTTTTTGAACGTCCCTCGTATGAACAACTTTTGCAATATTATAGATCATTTAATCCAGATTTAACACCTTCTAAATGTTACCTTAAGAATATTGGGCATATCAGATGTCCTGTCTTATTTACTCCATGTCTCTCCCTTAGCTTTTGGGTACAGAAACATTTTTCATTCAGTGCATTTTGATTTGCGCAGTCACGTGGGCGTCGGGAGTCGAGTCAGTTACCGTTGTTATTACGGGTTACATAATGTTTTTTTTATTTTCCACATACGTTTAAAACTAGTTTCCCAATGTCCGTAAAATTCAAACACATAACATGTTAACGAAACATACCTTTCAACTTTTCGAAATGCATCTCAGAATAACGATTTTTGTTAGACTTGGACTACGCGGCCACCGTAGATTGTCTTAACGACGCAAAGGCGCTTGGCTCGCTCCTCCGCTCCACTGCACGCAGGTTAGCTCAAGCAGGTGTCTGGATGCTTAAAACTTGACAGACACGTCCAGTGAATGTTATAATGATGGAATACACATGGTATGTGTATTAATTTCACGTTCTATATTTAGAGTTCTTTACCTCAGAAGCCCAGCTATTTTGGATCTACGTTTATCAGTTCGTCAGTTTCTCCTTACTACATTTCCCAGAGTGCACTAGGGCTGCGCGCAGAATGACTGCGACGCTGTATGATTGGCATTGCTTACAGATTGATTAACAGTGTCATAACACTAGTAGAGCAGAGTGAGATCGCTTTGTGCAGAATGTCTGCTCCTTTGAGGTTCGACGGGAGAGTGGTCCTGGTGACAGGGGCTGGAGGAGGCAAGTGCAACACACTAAATAATTACAGCATTCTTTGTGTTCATCTGTTACTACTTATGATATGTGAAGATATGGGAGTCTAACCCATGGAGATTTTAATTTCATTTAAGTGTGCAGAATACAGTTAATGGCTTTTCTGATGTTTCTAGAATGATTTCGTGCATCAGTTTTACACTGAAGTAACTTTATCCTCTCTTGCTTAAATGCACTGACACTGCTAAATACAGCTGCAGAATCAACGAAATAACCTGTTACCGCAAATTTTAGTTAAGAAAAGTGTCGCACTTCTTGGTTAACCTATCCATTGTCTCGAAGCAAATTTTAATTACACGTGTTCCGAGGTAGAGATAATACCTCCTCGCGATCCTTCTCAGAACAAGTGGCTTAGAAAGCTGATGGGTGGATGAACGGATTTACAATATCTTCAAAGCAAAGCATTATGATAGGATTCAGAACTGGAGATTGTGATTTTTTTTACTTCTACTATAGATCTATTCAATGCTAAAAAGGGAAGCCCAATTTGAAACTTTTATGGTTTAGGTTCAAGTGTATTTTCAAAGCTTAGCTAAGTTTAAACATTTTCTAAGGGATTAAACCATATAATATATGTAGAGTATTGCATATACTATAGTATAGTTCAAATAGCATGAATAAGTGCACATTAATAGTTTAACACTTGTAAATACCTGGAATTTTATATTAGTATGTATTTACGTTAGCACAAGTAAGAGTTTAGATTCTCAATTGAAAATAACCCATCTGTAATACAGTACATGTGGTCTGGTGTGATATTTTGCAGTTAAATTACTGCTTTTGTTTTATTTTAAAACTAAATGTAAATATTTAATGTGCTCTAAGTCTTGTCAGTGAGAATTGAATTAAATAAAAAAAACAACAGTGAAAAAAAATAATTGGGGTTATATGTGCAGTTCTCAGTAAGGATTATGTTCAGTAAAATTCACTTTTTTTCTTTACACAATCTTTGAAAGGTGTTGTTGAACATTGTAGGTTAGAGTTCCCCTCCATTTTGTTTTTCTTATTGTGCAATACAGAGTACCGGACAAAGTGCACAATATATCAGAGTAAACTGTGTGATAGGACAGTCTTACCCACTGCATTCATTAAGCTTAGGTAGTAAAAAACGCCAAGCTACAATACACTGGTTACCTTTTCCCAAAGCATCCTTTATATGTAAATAACAAAAAGTTAAAGTAGCACTTAATATGTCATATAATTTATAAGCTTAGAGTACACCAAGCTATCCCAGTAACTCACATGTGTAAACCTTTCAGCTTCCAAATAAACATGAAATATGTTTAAACATGGTCAATATGTGGGAAACATCTTAGATCTTTTACTTTTAACCTGCTTAAGAATGTACTTGGCAGTGAGGCCTGTTTATTACAGAAGAACAGCATGTATGTGTCTGAAATAAAGATGTAATGTTTCATTTAACTCCTATTTCCATTCTTTGTCATGCAATATTTTCCATTTTGTCCCATGGGAGATAAGTATAGTTGTCTATATAGTTAGAGTACAGTGAACCAAAGCATTATTTATTAGCTTTTTACTCCCATCAGAGAATTGGGGATGTTGATGCATTCTCTTGTTATTAATTGCTATTAATTCTCAGAATTACTTTTTATGATCTATACAGGACTGGGAAGAGAATATGCCCTGGCTTTTGCAGAGAGAGGAGCTTCTGTTGTTGGTGAGTTTTAAGGGCAAATACAGAGACACAGATGATACGTGTTATTATATAGTGGGTTGGATAATGGATGGATGTATGACTTATACAGCATTGTAATAAATTGTAAATGTAATTAGTTAAAAATCTGTGGTGGGCTGGTGCCCTGGGTTGGCTGGGATTGGATCCGGCAGTGAACCTGTAGTTAGGATATCGCAGAATGGATTAGTTAAAAATTTTGAGATACTTTAAAGTCAAGAGAGTCTACAACAGGAAATGTTGAAAAGACTAAAACCCATCTGTCCATCTTTATTTTGTTTGTAATAGTACTTTTTTATTTTTGTAATTGTTGATTTACAAAGCAGCTAACAAGACTACACACTTGCAAGAAAGTCTGGCAAAAGGTCCAGCAGTTGAAGATTACATGAATTATTAACATTAGCAAAATAAAGGTTTTACAAAATCTCTATATATAATCTTCATTTGAATCTTGATCTTTGTTTGTCCGCGAATGAATTAAAAGAAGAAGCACTAGATGGCAGTAGAGAGACAGTTAAAACATAGGCATTGCATTAAGAATCTCCTCCAGGCTTATACTACTGAAGACTGTAGTACTTCAGGCCTGGTTAGAGAATGAGATTGCCGAAGATAAACGGTACGTGCCTACGTAACATATAAATAAAACAAAGACAGTGGTTAAAATGAATGACAACATAACAGCACGTTCCGGAAATTATAATTGTTACGTTGTAGCCGGCGAGTGCTGCGCGTCTCACAGTTGTACCATGGCTTTCTCACATGTCAGTGAAGTGATCCCTATTTATGCTTTAAAGAGCCTGGATACCTATGTGTCCCCCTTTTATAACCATTGCTCCGTGTATATTGCCTTACTCTTGGGATTGCCACAAAGCAACCTGCGAGATTGGAGAAAGGTTGAGAAAACATCGTGAGAGGAAACGATAGCATCGTGAAAACGAGACAGACTGTGAATGGACAGAAGCAGAAATGCTCCTACACCACCACATAATTACTATTCTGACAGTGATTCCGAGTAGGCCATTCCTATCGAATCAATGTCCAAGGGTTTTCTTTTGTAATTTTGCTTCCCGTATAAAAAATCATAATGCTGTACGACGAAGGGCCCAGTTCACGACTGGCAGCCGCGTTTAAACAGGGAACCCTTCACAGACAACTTTAACAAGTGCAATGTATTTGGGCGCACATGACTAGTGATTATATGAAAAAGGTATACATTTATATAAAGGCTTATGAAAATGTATTTTATAGATAGATAGATACTTTATTAATCCCAAGGGGAAATTCACGCAATCCAGCAGCAGTATACTGATACAAAGAAACAATATTAAATTAAATAGTAATAAAAATGAAAAAAAATTTAAATAAAATTAATGTTCGCATTTACTCCCCGGGTGGAATTGAAGAGTCGCATAGTGTGGGGGAGGAACAATCTCCTCAGTCTGTCAGTGGAGCAGGACAGTGACAAACGTCTGTCACTGAAGCTACTCCTCTGCCTGGAGATGACACTGTTCAGTGGATGCAGTGGATTATTCATGATTGACAGGTGTTTGCTTAGTGTCCGTCGCTCTGCCACAGATGTTAAACTGTCCAACTTTAATCCTACAATGGAGCCTGCCTTCTTAAGTTTGTCCAGGCGTGAGGCGTCTTTCATCTTTATGCTGCCACCCCAGCACACCACCGCGTAGAAGAGGGCACTCGCCACAACCGTCTGGTAGAACATCTGCAGCATCTTACTGCAGATGTTGAAGGATGCCAACCTTCTCAGAAAGTATAGTCTGCTTTGACCTTTCTTACATAGAGCATCAGTATTGGCAGTCCAGTCCAATTTGTCATCCAGCTGCACTCCTAGATATTTAAAGGTCTGCACCCTCTGCACACAGTCACCTCTGATGATCACAGGGTCCATGAGGGGCCTAGGCCTCCTAAAATCCACCACCAGCTCCTTGGTCTTGCTGGTGTTAAGGTATAAGTACACGCAGAAGAAAAATGATTTAAAATGTTCAGACCAATAATTCAAAAACAATTAAAAATAAATAAACAAATGCAGACAAATTACAAATACAGACAATAATCTAGAGAACCATATCCTGGTGAGCTTTTGTTCATAACTTTAAACAGTATATAAAATATTGCATCTTATAGCTGAATCATATGTTCTGTCTTTGTTATTTCACTTTCTATTGTAGTAGGGTATTGTACCATGTTAGCCATTATGGATGCAAGGAAAATAACACCTTTTATTGGCTAACTTAAAAGATATTTGTAATATGCAAGCTTTCGAGGCAGCTTAGGCCCCTTCATAAGGAATATTGTGGAATGTTTTTATTGAAATCTCATATTATTTTTGGCCTTGTTTGTTTCTTATAGTTCATAATTTTGATCTAAAATAACCTAGGGTCGCCAAAAAAAAAGTTCCAGTTGGGTTTGCTGTGAATGCTGAATTTCTTCCAGAAGACTGCATTTTTTAAGTAAATCCAGTAAATCTGAAACAGTAAACTAATCCATGATTGAAGTAACACATAGTGTTTCCCTGTTTTAAGACCAACAAGTGCACAAATTTCAAATGTTTGACTTTCAAACCACAAAACTTGAACTTTCCTGAAAAATTTCCATGAAGAGTAAGTGTGCCATATTTCAACACAATCAGTCCACTGGGAGCCAAGTTGTTTTATATAGCCAGACAGACTTTGCAATAAGAGTAGCTGCTTTTCACATTATATTTTGTGTTTTTTGTTATGCAAACTCACCTAATAAAGTTCCAAAGAACATGAATCTAGGGCTCTTATGTAGTAAAACCATACTAGCTCCAGCTGCTTTCTCTTAGATATAGTATATGGAATTTTAATAGATACTTTGCTAATATGAAATGGATAAATAGATTGTTGTAGAGAGCTTTTAGTGAATAGATTATAAAATGAAGTAAGCCATTTGCATGAATTAACCAACTTAAGGTGACATCCATCTGGATAGCACCAACAATATATTTGCAATTTTTACTAAAGTAAAGATTTTCTTTTGGAAGGAAGACACCAAAGGTGAAAAGGTGTATCAATTAAAATAAAAATGGATATCAAGGCGAAAGTGCACTTTAAGAATACAGATAACAAATAACAAGAAACTGAGCAAAAAGAGTAAACGGGAGGAAAAGACCAATAACTCCCAGAAAAAATTACACATGCATGCAGAGCAAAAAGAATTCAACAAAATAACCAAGTATAACCTGTGCACAAACTTTATGTAGGTAAATTGATAATTATGGTTGTGGAACAAAATTTTATATAGATTAAGCTACATTCCGACAGTGGAGGGGCCGAGATCTCTGTTCCATATTTTACACAAAGAGAGAGGATGATAGGAGAAATTACATACAAGAGAAACCAGTGCAGAAACCATCTTAAAAAAAAAAAGTATGGGTCTCCATGGCTTGAGCAAAAATCAAAGTTGTCATTAAAAGGGAAAAGAGGAGAACTCTAAATCGTATACACAGAACGTGGAATGCCCTGAGAACATGGTCATCATAAAAATCATTTAGGGAGCAGATCCATCACTTAGACTATTAGAGTAAGAACACTCAGCTCAGCATCATTAAAATATTAAAAGTCGTGGATTTAACTGTGCCACCTGGGCACCTAGCCAGATTGTTTCTAGATTGTTACACTAGACTCCAAACAGCTCAAAAAGATTTTACTAAACCAAAATAAAGCTGGTCCAGTTTTAATTTAATTTTATTATTCATTTTTATTATTAAATTTTATTAAAAGGACGCTCTGTCAAAATGTACAGAGCTACCAAGGATCTCTCAAAGTCTAACAAAGACATGGAGAAAGTGAGATCTTAAAGCCCTCCATTTTTCTTGGGACAAGTCTGTATGGCTTATTTTAAGTTTTGGCTTCCTATCTTTGCAGCTAAATTAGAAATAAGTGATCTGATTTCAGAACAGTATCGTAAAGGTGGGGAAATGGTGAATATTGAAGAGATGAATCTGAAATGATTCATTTTAATATTAACTAAATGTGATTAGAAGGAAATATTTAACTTATCTTGGCAAATATATAGTTGATGTCGGCAACTAAATTAGAGGATAAGGCAGTCTCACCATTGCAGTATTGTTTACAAAATTCTTTGGTGGTAGTAGGTATTGTAGAAATAAAACTGACAAAAGTTAGTATAACTATCATCTAGTCCTTTGAAGAACTCTGCTTGTTCTGAATTTTTAATTTTCACCAATATTTATAAGGCATTACAGCTTTAATTAGTGTAAGCCAGTCATCCATCCTTGTATGTGCTGTGACTGTTCACATTTTCAGGTGTCCTTTTTAAGACCATTAACAGTGTGTAGAGTATGACATTAACAAGAAATGTCCACTGGATGACAGCATAGCATCATGAAACTATAAACGTATGTGAATTTGTATGCCTTTAGAAATCATGGTTTTTTTTTGCATATTTACAGTGAATGACCTTGGAGGTAGCACGAAAGGAGAAGGCAGAAGTACTTCAGCTGCTGACAAAGTTGTTGATGAAATCAGAGCTAAAGGAGGAAAAGCTGTAGCTAACTATGGTATTGTGACAGCCTTTGTATATAATGTGCTTAGCTGTTGGATTCTTAATCTATATTGTACCCGTTGTCTTTTAAAATAATAGTTTCAGTAAATTTTGACAAAGATGCAAATTTCTACATCATTAATTTCTTCTTAACATAGATACTTTCAACCCAGTGATACAGTGCATCCGGAAAGTATTCACAGCACATCACTTTTTCCACATTTTATTATGTTACAGCCTTATTCCAAAAAAATAATTTTTTTCCTCAGAATTCTACACACAGCACCCCATAATGACGTGAAAAAAGTTTACTTGAGATTTTTGAAAATTTATTAAAAATTGAGAAAGCACATGTACATAAGTATTCACAGCCTTTGCTGTGAAGCTCAAAATTGAGCTCAGGTGCATCCTGTTTCCCCTGATTATCCTTGAGATGTTTCTGCAGCTTAATTGGAGTCCACCTTTGCTAAATTCAGTTGATTAGACATGATTTGGAAAGGTACACACCTGTCTATATAAGGTCCCACAGTTGACAGTTCATGTCAGAGCACAAACCAAGCATGAAGTCAAAGGAATTGTCTGTAGACCTCCGAGACAGGATTGTCTTGAGGCACAAATCTGGGGAAGGTTACAGAAAAATTTCTGCTGCTTTGAAGGTCCCAATGAGCACAGTGGCCTCCATCATCCGTAAGTGGAAGAAGTTCAAAACCACCAGGACTCTTCCTAGAGCTGGCCGGCCATCTAAACTGAGCGATCGGGGGAGAAGGGCCTTAGTCAGGGAGGTGACCTAAAATCCGATGGTCACTCTGTCAGAGGTCCTCTGTGGAGAGAGGAGAACCTCCCAGAAGGACAACCATCCCTGCAGCAATCCACCAATCAGGCCTGTATGGTAGAGTGCCCAGGTGGAAGCCACTCCTTAGTAAAAGGCACATGGCAGCCCGCCTGGAGTTTGCTAAAGGCACCTGAAGGACTCTCAGAACGTGAGAAACAAAATTCTCTGCTCTGGTCTGATGAGACAAAGATTGAACTCTTTGGTGTGAATACCAGGTGTCACATTTGGAGGAAACCAGGCACCGCTCATCACCAGGCCAATACCATCCCTACAGTGAAGCATGGTGGTGGCAGCATCATGCTATGTGGATGTTTTTTCAGTGGCAGGAACTGGGAAACTAGTCAGGATAAAGGGAAAGATGACTGCAGCAATGTGCAGAGACATCCTGGATGAAAACCTGCTCCAGAGCGCTCTTGACCTCAGACTGGGGCGACGGTTCATCTTTCAGCAGGACAACGACCCTAAGCACACAGCCAAGATATCAAAGGAGTGGCTTCAGGACAACTCTGTGAATGTCCTTGAGTGGCCCAGCCAGAGCCCAGACTTGAATCCGATTGAACATCTCTGGAGAGATTTTAAAATGGCTGTGCACCAACGCTTCCCATCCAACCTGATGGAGCTTGAGAGGTCCTGCAAAGAGGAATGGGCGAAACTGGCCAAGGATAGGTGGGCCAAACTTGTGGCATTATATTCAAAAAGACTTGAGGCTGTAATTGCTGCCAAAGGTGCATCGACAAAGTATTGAGCAAAGGCTGTGAATACTTATGTACATGTGATTTCTCAGTTTTTGTATTTTTAATAAAGTTGCAAAAACCTCAAGGAAACTTTTTTCATGTTGTCATTATGGGATGTTGTGTGTAGAATTCTGAGGAAAAAAATTAATTTTTTGGAATAAGGCTGTAACATAACAAAATGTGGAAAAAGTGATGCGCTGTGAATACTTTCCGGATGCACTGTATGTTATGATGAGCTGTGATGATTTTCTTTCTTGTTATTTGTAAAATTAATATTTTGATCTTTTTCTCATTAATAGTATCTCGTTCAGAGTGTTCTGAAATTGTGCTTTATTACTTTTATTGATTCTATTATAAAATTAACATTTGTTTACTTTGTCTTTTAGAAATTAATGCCTAGTAAAGTTTCTAAATGTATTCATTATAGCTGCCTATCTACCTGTCATTTTCAATAATGCACTCTGATATTAAAGCTTTTTTTGTTTTCTTTGCAAAATGCAGACTCAGTGGAAGATGGTGAACGATTGATTCAGACAGCTTTGGATGCATTTGGAAGAATAGGTATTTTTTAATGAAACACAGTATTGTTATAGCTGAATTTCAGATGTGGCAATCTTTTTAAATTATGTGAGAAAAATAGAATATTTCAATATATCTACTATAAATTTAGGTTCAGCAGAAAATGCAATGGTATGTTTAGTTTGTTAAGTACTTTAAAATATCTAGAGCTACAAGAGGATGCCTCTTTAGGGGTTGAATGTTTAGAGCAAAACTTTGGTAGTAATACCTAAATGAAAATTGTGCGACGCTTTTGCCTAACACAGACTTAAGAGTACCGGCTATGCCATATTATATTTTAACCTGAGAATAGATCATTGTAGACAACATGTTACTCCATATGCAATAAAAATGTGCCTTTTCTTCTTTTTTGATAGATATTCTTGTTAACAATGCTGGGTGAGTATTCTTAACATCAAATGTACAGTTTGTGCATGTTATTTATTTTTTAATTCATGAATAGCTTATTTGTTTGTAGTATGGGTCAATTGTAAACACAATCATTCAAATAGTTATCTGATTTGACCTTAATCCTATCTAATAATTTGATATGTACTGTAGTTCAAGTCATAATTTTTAAGAGCTGTTTTTTGTTTCATTCTGCTTTTTGTGATGTTTTTCTGTCATCCAACCCAAAAATATCATAAATGCATATTGAAATGTTAGGCTTTGTGTGTAGCCACATTGAACCAAAAAACTATGTGCCAGTATAGTGTATTTTTTCAGAGGTTTTACAAAAAGCTTCATGTATCAATTTAACTTGTGTGTAGCATTTTATAATGGTTTAAATGTTATTTTGCCAAAATTTTCCTACTCAGGTTTGTCAGTGTTGAAGATTTCGCAGCACCTAAGTTCAATTTTTAACAATTTGGTACAGAGTTAAAATGCAGAGATGATAATTGAGAATATTTGTATGTAAGATACACTATTTTTGTTTATTTTGAAATTTGATAAACATTAACTTTGTAAAAATCAGTAATGGTCTTAACTAGAGGTTAATGTCAGATAAAATCATATTTAAATGAATGTGTAACTAGAGGGCTTTGCCCCCTGCTTGCTTCGTTCACCAACCACCCAACCCCTTGCCACCGCCTGCGCTATGTGCCATTGTGATAAAGGGGGCTGAACGCACCCCATGGAGACATGGTCGCTTCTCCAGAACCATCCTTAAATGGTAATACAATGGGGAAAAAAAGAGTGGGTTTTTTTTTAACTCCTCTTTGCTCGATCAGCTGCTTGCTTGCTGTTGCTGCCATGCCGCACGATCTGTGTCTCATGCAGCGCTTTGAACGTTTAAAAACCTGTACAGCAGCTGTCCTTTTACAGTATCTCACTGCCTTGTCTCTCTTCTGCCCCAGACATCGTCAAACACTATTCAATCTCTCTTCGCTGTTCCGTTATTTCACCGTGTAATATTTTCTGCTTGTTTGCACTAATGCAGTCTTTACTATCATTTTTTGAGACTTTCGAATTTTCCTTCTTCCATTATCTCTAACCTGCTCTGCATGTGTATGGCACCAATGTTTTTGAATTCTTTACAATGTTCTACTTTATCATCTACTCTTTGTCTTTTGCCAGCCCCGGGTATAGTTAAATCTCTTGGCACAAAGTCTAGTCTAGCAGGATGTAAAAGTGTCTTTCTGAAAAAGTCACATCCCATCTCTCTTAACACATCTCGTCCCAAGTTTTTAGCATAATTATCTATTCATTCTCTGAAATTGTGTTTTTCAGTACAGCATTAAGTAGGAAATTAAGAGATAACAAACATTTGTTACATGTATAATGTGTCTTGCTTCATTTTCAAAAAAATCTACAACTGTAAAATATGAATAACTGCTCAGCTGACCTCCACAAAGTATAGAAAGGATTCTGCACATTTTACTGAATCACTTTAGGGTTTCTTTAGAGCTTCTTGGTTTTCTCTTCATATGTGATTGTACTTTTTTCCATTTCCAAGTACCCTTAAAAATGGGGGAGATTAACTAACTGATCACGCTGTAACCTAAGTTAGCTTTAAATATCAAGTTTAGTGGCAGATAAATATAAGATTATTTCTTAATAAGATGTAGATAATTAAAACCTGAGCCATTTACAGTGGCTTCAGAAAGCATTCATATCCCTTCACTTGTTTACAGATTTTGTTATGTTGTAGCTTTATGATAAAATAGTTAAAATTCATGTTTCCCCTCATTAATCAACATTCAGGATCCCAGAATTGAAAAGAGTAAACAAAATATTATAAAGTTTTGCAAATTCATTAAAAAAAAAACCTGAAATATCATATTGACACAAGTATGATGATAATTTACTGGGTACTTCATTGAAGCGTTTTTGGCAGTTATTACTGCCTGGATTCTAGATAGATAGATAGATACTTTATTAATCCCAAGGGGAAATTCACATAATCCAGCAGCAGTATACTGATACAAAAAAAAAATTTAAATTAAATAGTAATAAAAATGCATGTAAAAGCAGACAATAACTGAGTAATATTAGCATTTACTCCCCCGGGTGGAATTGAAGAGTCGCATAGTGTGGGGGAGGAATGATCTCCTCAGTCTGTCACTGAAGCTACTCCTCTGCCTAGAAATGACACTGTTCAGTGGATGCAGTGGATTCTTCATGATTGACAGGAGTTTGCTTAATGCCCGTCGCTCTGCCACATGTTAAACTGTCCAACTTTACTCCTACAATAGAGCCTGCCTCCTTAACAAGTTTGTCCAGGCGTGAGGCATCTTTCATCTTTATGCTGCCTCCCCAGCCCAGCACACCACCCCGTAGAAGAGGGCACTTGCAACAACCGTCTGCTAGAACATCTGCAGCATCTTATTGCAGATGTTGATGGACGCCAACCTTCTAAGAAAGTATAGTCAGCTCTGACCTTTCTTACACAGAGTATCAGTATTGGCAGTCCAGTCCAATTTGTCATCTAGTTGCACTCCCAGATATTTTTAGGTCTGCGCCCTCTGCACACAGTCACCTGTGATGATCACAGGGTCCATGAGGGGCCTGGGCCTCCTAAAATCCACCACCAGCTCCTTGGTCTGCCTGGTGTTAAGGTGTAAGTGGTTTGAGTTGCACCATTTAACAAAGTCTTTGATTAGCTTCCTGTACTCCTCCTCCTGCCCACTGCTGATGCAGCCCACAATAGCAGTGTCATCAGCGAACTTTTGCACGTGGCAGGACTCCGAGTCATATTGAAAGTCTGATGTATATAGATTGAACAGGACCGGAGAAAGTACAGTCCCCTGCGGCGCCCCTGTGTTGCTGACCACAATGTCAGACCTGCAGTTCCCAAGATGCACATATTGAGGTCTGTCTGTAAGATAGTCCACGATCCATGCCACCAGGTGTGAGTTGACTCCCATCTCAGTCAGCTTGTCTCTAAGAAGCAGAGGTTGGATGGTGTTGAAGGCACTGGAGAAGTCCAAAAACATAATTCTTACAGCACTACTGTCTCTGTCCAAGTGGGAGAGCGTAGCATAGTGTAAGTGTAGCATATAGATGATGGCATCCTCCGCTCCCACCTTCTCCTGGTATGCGAACTGCAGAGGGTCGAGGGCGTGGCGGACCTGTGGGCTCAGGTGGTGAAGCAGCAGCCGCTCCATGGTCTTTATCAGATGTGACGTCAGAGCAACAGGCCGGAAGTCATTCAGCTCACTAGGATGTGATACCTTTGGGACTGGGGTGATACAAGATGTTTTCCAAAGCCTTGGGACTCTCCCCAGTTCCAACGCACAGGCCTTCAGCAGTCGTGGCGATATACCATCTGGACCCGCTGCTTTGCTGGCACGAAGTCTTCAGTCTTCCGTGCTGTACTCCGCCCTCCGTCAATCGGACCAAACAGTCACTTAAAACTAAAAAGGCCGCAGCCTGGCTGGGACGCTGCAATACTTTAGAATTTTACTGGTTTCATAATCTCTTATCTGCCTTTTTTTCTCTCCAACGCCTTTGGATGTCTGTTCTCCGTATTGTCCTTATATGCTTTATATGTGTTGAGAGCACAGGACATGTGTGTACTACATGCTTTTACACGACTGACTGTTTTGTGATGCATGTGTTCTTGTATGATATAATTTGTGAATAGGGCATGTCTTGCAAGAATCTCATGTTCCACGTCCCCTCGAGACGGCCCTGGCACAGTCTCTTGGCACCAAGTCTCATGTTTACGGTCCCCACGAGACGCTTTCTGGCAAGTTTGTTTTGTCTTGCGGGTCTTGTAAATGTCTTTCAAAAACTTCTGAGAAAATCATGTATCGTCGCCTTGCTTTTGCATTCCAGGATTTCTTTTTATAATAGAGAGATATGTGATCTCCAAGGGGGCACATGGCTCCCCGAACACACCAGCCACAAGCACAAGTATTGCACCAAACAAAAGTTTTATTTCTGTCCTTTCTTTGGGCACACATCCAAATAACTGTTTCCACAGCACCAAGCACGATACAGAACACAGAAAGAACCCTTGGCTTTCACTTTTCTCTAATCCTTCCTCCACTGGCAAGCTTCGTCCCTCTTTTTCCTGATGCAGGTTCCCTGAGTAGTGGCAGCTGGCTTCTTTTAAAGGGCACCCGGAAATGCTACATGCATCCAGTGATCTTCTTCTGGCAGCACTTCCGGGTGTGGTGGAAGTGCTGCACCAAAGGGCTCAGCCTTTCCTGCAACACCCCATAGCAGCGCCCACAGAACCTAACGGGGCTGCAGCAAACTCCATGGAGCCCTGTGGGAATCCGAGGCACTGCTGCAACCCAGGGTGCCGCCCTCTTGCATTCTGGGGGAGGCAGTGCAGTAAAAAGGCTGGCTTCCCCCATCTACATTACAACAAAGTCCCGACAGTTTTCCCATAAGACAGTCTATAAAAATTTTGTTACTATGAAATACATTCAACAGATACTTTCATTACAATGAAGTGCCCAAAAGACATTGAAATGCCTGAATGAATCATTCACTGAACAGTGAGTTCTGTGGTCGCACCTCAATTTTGCACAGTAATCTCCGAACATTGTAAATGTTTCTTTTTCTTCAAACTTTCCCTGTACTGTTTTTTTTTTTTTTTGCAGTGCTTGTTTTCCGTTTTTTTTCTGTGATACATTTTGCTTATTGCTCCTCAACATTTGTAAAACATTCATTGGAATTTAACTCATTGTCACCCTCCTATAGAAATGTCAGACACAAAAAAACGACAACAGTTCAAATAAAAAAAAACTGTTTGCCGCTCTTGATTCCGGCAAAAAGAAAAAAAGGCGGCAGTGAATTCGGTATTTGGCCATTGACACTGTCAGCTTTTGTGAAAGAACGAGCAAAAATAGAAGAAAAATATCAGGTTGCAAACCTTGAGCCTCAGCGCAAAAACATATACGAACTGCTGCATTTGAAGACATCGAAAAAGCAGTTTTTATGTGGTTCAGTGATGCTCTTTCAGGAAATATTCCTATTGGTGGAACACTCATTCAAGAAAAAGCGAAGGCACTGTCAATCTTCTTGGGCCACGAAGATTTTACTGCCAGCTGGGTGGGGCTAATTCACTTTCGGGATCGTTTTAGAATTGCAGCCAAAGCAATCTGTGGAGAAGAATCTTCAGTTCCAATTGAAAAAGCAAATGAATAGCGTGCTGGTGAAATCAGGAAAATCATTTCAGCTTACGAGCCTGAAGACATCTACAATGCTGATGGGACTGGAATCTTCTACCAGTTGCTACCACATCACGTGTTTCCGTGCCAAGGAGGATAAAAAATATATATTGTAAAGGTTGACAGGTCTACTTTGCTGCAATTCAACTGGCAATCGCAAAGTTATTCCCCTCTTTATTGGCAAGCCGACCAATCCTCTATGTTTTAAGTGCTTTATATTCCTTCTCTGCGAGTATAAAACAAACCAGCAAGCTTGGAAGACTCAAGACATTTTGGGAAACTGGCTGCATTAGCTTGACAAGGATATTGTGACACCTGAGTCACTGTCTTGCACCCCAAAACACGAGGCTGTCTTAGTACTTTAACAAAACCAGCTTTATTCAACTTGAAACAGGGAGAGTTATTTATTGCAGCGAGAGCTACCACGCCTGTTTGCTGTGCTGTGTATAGGGGAAAGTTGGGGCCAGGTCAGTGGCCAAGTTATACTGTTCCCTGCATTTATAATGTTTCTTGTGTCACACATCGAAGACAGGCGCTTATAGCGCAATCTCAATTGGCTCGGTGCTGTGAGCCTGCCATTACCCTGGTAACGGACAAGTAAGCTTCCACAGATGTGGCAATCATGCTTTGGGATGCACTTGGGGGGGGGGGATGGCTTGAGGGCAGGGGTAAATCCTAAAACAGTTCAGAAACCTCACAATATGAAGAACAATCTGATTGATAACTGTGCTGCCCACATTTAGATAATGTTTGCGTTGAGTTCCTCCCACCCAATTGAATATTGGATTTGGGTCTCATTCGCACCGTGAAAGTGTATTATCGCAAGGAAATGCTGAGAAAAATTCTCATCAGCACAACTTCTACACAGGAGGAGATGAAAATTAAAAGAATCGCATTACTATGAAATTTTCATTACAACTAAATATTTTTAGGTCCCTTCTACTTCGTTTTAAAAGAATTTTACCTGTATTTGCTTGTGATGATTATCCCCAGATATTTAAACTGTTTTGATATTAACAGAGTGCTGTCCAGTCTAGATTGATATGCTAGAGCAGAGGGTCTCCAACTCTGATCCTGTAACAGTTAGGTTAGGTGGTCATGTTTAGGATGTCTTCACATCTCATTTCTGTTAATTACTTCATTAAAATGAAAGATAGAGAAGTTAAGTTTGCAGCAAAAACTGATCACTAATTAAGAAAAGGTTTACAATGAAAATCAGCAGCCACAGTAGCACTCTAGGACCAGAGCTGGAGACCCATGTGCTAGACCGTTCACTGGAAAAAGCACACTATTGTTCAGCTTGATTTACAATATAGAGATCTTATGAAAATCTTCTGTCATGTTCAAGATTAATGATAAAGGTGATTGTGAGTCTGACATATAAAGCACCATATCGTATGCATATAGTGATATTTTCTGTTCGAGTCCTTCTCTGATAATTCCCTTTATCTCTGGTTTGTTCCAAAGATGAATAGACAGTGGTTTAATGGTTAACACAAAAAGCATTGGTGAAGTGAACACCTTTGTCAATTATTTCTAATTTGAAGTATTCAGAATTTGTGTTATTAATGCAGACTGAGGCTTCTGGACTGGTATAGAGTAATTTAATCCATGCATGTATATTGTGGCCAGTATTCTGTTTTTTTCAAGGTGCTGCATATGAGTGGTACAACTTTGTTACTGCTTACCTTGTGTAAACTAAATTAGATATTACATCGGACTACCTATACCTGCATTAATTACTCAATAGTGGAGACATCATTCTATTCGATAAAGTGTAGAAGAATCCTTTCTTCAAATTGGCTGGCCCATCACTGACTTGGCTGTAGAGTGGTCAGCAAAAGGGAGGTAGCTAGTTGGCTGAAGTGTGGAAGACTCTTAACTGTGACTGTGTTGTCTGGCTCCTTTTTTACAGTCTTGCCATGGTTCTACAATTAACTGATGGACAGATATTGTTGTTTTTCATTTATATTAATTAGTTTCTTCCTTGTTTTTGATGTATTTGAACAAATCTGTATCTTTATTTGTGATAGTTCTGTGTTTAGTGAATGGTATAATCTATTCTTGCATTTTGCCTTGTAGTTTGTACTATTGTATTATCTTTCTGAGTTGACAATGAATGATTGGTCCTCTAGGTCTGTGAAGAGGATTACTTGCATTCTGTTTTGCATATTGTATTTACTCCATTTTTTGACACCCATTCCATGCCCACCCTACCTGGAAGGGGGTTTCTCTCTGAATTGCCTTTACCAAGAATTCTTCAATTTTTCCCTACAAGGTTTTTTTTTTTTGTTTTCTTAGGGAGTCAAGGCTGGGGAAGCTGTCAAAAAACTGGGCTTTGGTTTATACATGAAATACAGTAAATTGTTGTTAATCACTCTCATTCTAATCCAATATGTGTTTTAGTTGTTATGCTGCTATAATGAACATTGCGTTAGCTTCAAAAATACAACCAACAATGTAAATTTACTGTTGCCAATTAAAGTATGCTGTTTTAACAGGTCTGCTAACTATCCTTCATTGGCAATTATGCTCTGATTTTAATGCAATAAAGACTGTGTCATCAGAACGGTCTGCCTCATGCTTCAAATTATTATGAGCAGAACCACATATATATTTGGCAAATGTGAATGTTTTGGATAAACTTCTTCTTCTTCTTCTTTTGGCTGCTCCTGTTAGTGGTCGCTACAGCGGATCATTTGCTTCCATATCTTTCTGTCCTCTGCATCTTGTTCTGTTACACCCATCAGCTGAATGTCCTCTCTCACCACATCCATAAACCTTCTCTTAGGCCATCCTCTTTTTCTCTTGCCTGGCAGCTCTATCCTTAGCATCCTTCTCCCAATATACTCAGCATCTCCCCTCTGCACATGTCCAAACCAATGCAATCTTCGCCTCTCTGACTTTGTCTCTAAACTGTCCAACCTGAGCTGACCCTCTAATGTACTAATTTCTAATCCTGTCCATCCTCGTCACACCCAATGCAAATCTTAGCATCTTTAAATCTGCTACCTCCAGCTTTGTCTCCTGCTCTTTGATCAGTGCCACCGTCTCCAACCCATATAACATAGCTAGTCTCACTACCGTCCTGTAGACCTTCCCTTTCACTCTTGCTGATATCTGTCTGTCACAAATCACTCCTGCCACTCTTCTCCACCCGTTCCACCCTGCTTGCACTCTCTTTTTCACCTGTCTTCCACAATCCCCATTACTGTGTACTGTTGATCCCAAGAATTTAAATTCATCCATCTTCGCCAACTCTACTCAACTCTACTTTGGAAAAACTAACCATACATATTTTATTTTGGTATTAACTTGACTTTTGTAGAGTAGCCACAGGTTAGTCTGGTTAGAAAATGGATGGATGGTCGAATTGACGAGTGTAGCCGTGTTCATTACATTCAGAGAATGAAAGCGAAGCCTCCGTTTGTTTATTGGGGCAATGTCGATGCATTAAAAATAAATTAAGTTTGCTAACTTTTGTAAGTCATTCATTCAAATGTGTGACTTAGGTTAAAAGATTGTAGCTCACACATGAGTTGTTGGTCATATTATCATATGCTCTAAACAAGCATAAATAATGTTTTTTTGTTTTTGTTTGCCTTGAATGAACAATGTGATTGGAACTTTTAAGTTAAAACATGCAAAATTTATAAATAGGTATAATACCTGCAGTCCTGCACTAAAACTGAAGCATGGTGTCATCTAAGCAGCAAACCTGGATGGAGCGGAGGGGGTGTTTCACTGCCCGCCCACCACACATGGTGTGTTTGTTCTCATTCGTTCTCTGGTGATGCTGCAAGCGGTGACCTGGTTGTGGCTGAACGGAGGTCATTGAGGGTGTACGAGGGGCAGCATTGTAGTGTGCCTCAGATGGCTGCCTGTTGAATGAGGGTGGTGGTGGGCGATTCACTACCTGCCCTTGGCCGCACCGTGTTCTTTCTCGATGGGGGGACGCTGCAGGCAGCATACTGTAGTGGAGGTGGGTGGGTGGTGAACCGCCCCTCACCGTCCCCATTCATTCTCAATAGCAAGCCTGCTTGTACAGTTACGCACGTAGCAGGAAGTTGTCTCTTGTCAGTACATCAGACGTATTGACGAAGGGTGCCTTCCTGCTGTGATAGTGTGTACAGTGCTGTGCAGAAGAGATCATCTTAACCTTTTGTCTTCACCCTTCAATAATGTCTCTGAAACACAAATCTGATGCAAGTGCTGGTGATACAGTAAAGAAGAGAAAAAACATTACCATTGAAAATAAAGCAGAAATAATAAAAAGGTCAGGGAGAGGTGAAATTCCATCATTCATTGGCAAAGCACTTGGTTACAGTCGATCAACAATAGCATTTATTAAAATAATGTACCTGTTCTGACTTACATACAAATTCAATTTAAGTACTAACCTACAGTCCCTATCTCGTACATAACCTGGGGACTCCTGTACTTGGGGAAAAAAAAATGTTAGAGTATTTATTAGTCGCCTGCCAATTCATGATCCCAGCTGTACACTAAGCTGCTCCTTTTCTTTTGCTGAAGGAAAAGCATTCTATGCTATATTATACTTAGGAGATTGCTCTTAACATCTTAGGAAAACAACATACTAACCCTGTACAAATTGTACTGCAAACTTCCATTCTCATGAAAGGTTTTTTTTTTGTTGGAATCAATTCATTTTAGAATATCATTTATGAATATCTGAATACAAATTAAGAAAAGTACAAAAATATAATTGATATGTTGGCGTTGCACATAGCCTGTAATTTAATAAATCAAATCTCTGTGATTCCTGTAACTTTAGTTTATGATTAGAAATATTTTATGCAGCTTGCAGTGATTGGATAATATGGCAGTTGTGTTGCTTTGGCTGATTACTCAAACAAAATGACTTTGTGACATTGGGAGTCGCTCATTGAATCATATTTACAGTATTTGGACTTGGGAAGAAATAAATATCAGCACAAAGCTGCTTACCTCCTGTTGAAATGGATTTATGCTATCAATAGGCAGGTCATCATATTTAAACAATGCTACAGGTTAAGAAAGAGACTGAAGTGTTTTATGCATAAGCATTCCTCATTACAATCTGGAGGGTTTAGCTAAATTAAATTAAATACTTTAGTGCTTTTAAACTTCATTGCAATTACTGACTAATGTTCACTGATTTCTATAAGCCTCCATGACAGGTGATTAAAATATACAAAAATGATACAATTTGCAGAGAAAGAGCTTACAGAATTAGAAATGCAGATTATGAAATTTATACTATGAGAGTAGAGTGGCAGTAAGATCTATTGGTACAGAATGGACATCTAGAAAATAAAATAAACACAGATACATGCTGGGTTTTGATTTGGACCTGATGACATTGTTTTTATTAATATTGTTTTGTGGAAAATAATAGTTCATTGTAGAAAATGAGAGAGATTTAATTTGGTTGAATAATTATCTGTTTAATTAATTAATTTAGAAATAGAAAAATACAATTTATTGGTAAACATAAGGAGTATAGAAATATGTTAACTCTCCATATATATTGATATAGAAGTCAGGATGCAAACAGATTAGACAAATGTAACATAGAAGAGGCTGGTTGTTTATTGGTTATTTAGAGTTCTAATCTATCTTGGCACAGATAAATAGTTTTACAATACCAAGTCTTTAAAAAATGATTGTTGTTGCTCCAGGTTTAAGTGGAGGGTTTTTCTTGTGTTGGAGTGCACCGTTTCAGTTAGCTGCATAATAAGACTTATGTATGTTAAAAAAATACCATTTTTTGATTTTCTTTATATTCTGTACGGTGATATGTTCATAGGGCGGCACGGTGGCTCAGTGGGTAGTGCTGCTGTCTCGCAGTTAGGGGACCCGGGTTCAGTTCCAATGTCCTCCCTGCGTGGAGTTTGCATGTTCTCCCCGTGGGTTTCCTCCAGGTGCTCTGGTTTCCTCCCACAGTCCAAAGACAAGCAGGTTAGGTGCTTTGGAGATTCTAAATTGTCCCTAGTGTGTGCTTGGTGTGTGGGTGTGTGCGTGTGCGTGCCCTGCGGTGGGCTGGCGCCCTTCCCGGGGTTTGTTTCCTGCCTTGTGCCATGTGTTGGCTGGGATTGGCTCCAGCAGACCCCCATGACCTTGTAGTTAGGTTATAGCGGGTTGGATGATGGATGGATTGATGTATTTGTTAATAGATGACAAAACACAATACCAAGTCTTTAAAAATGATTGTTCTTGCTCCAGGTTCAAATGGAGGGTTCTTCTTGTGTTGGAGTGCACTGTTTTTGTTAGCTGCATAATAAGACTGTATGGGGCAGTGTTAAAAAAATGCCATTTTTTTATTTTCTTTATATTCTGTTCGATGATTTGTTCATAGATGACGAAACATGTTAGTTGTCCACACTATCTTTAACGACAACTGATTTCCAACGTAGTTTGCAGATTGCCATCTTTTGAGCAACATCCGTTTTTTAAAAGCTAAACCACTTCCATGCAAGTGAGGATAATACACATCTAGCAGTTAAATCTGACGACTGATGGTGTCTGTATTTTGTCTCCTGGCACTGTTTATTCACTGATTTTTAACTAGATACGCTATCTTAACTTTTGGAGCGGTGCGGTGACCATGTATACCTACTGTATACTAGCGTACTACATGCACTCTCAATGCACAAACACAGTAGTCTGTCCTATCAGGCTCATGTAGTCTCACTGTATCAGACATGTTTGGAGAACAGCGATGAGTGAATTTTTCTTAAAACTGCATGGGATCAATTAGATGGCTTGCTTAGTATCACTTTTCTAAACTAATCTAAGGCCACACCCAAAGTAGGGGTGAGGATTTTGAACTTCAAAGAGCAAAGATGAGCTTGTTAGTATAATTCAACAGAGAGCAAGCCTCTGATTACTGAATTACAATGATCATGAAAATATGAACTGCAAAATATGCATTTGATGTAAACAATGTGTCACACCCCATCAAAAAGAGGTGAAACGGACTTCCGTTAAGAATGCTGATAAAGAATATCCAGACGAGATGCTGATATTAGTACTCCTCATATTTGATTCAAGAAATCTCTCTAAAGACATTAGTAGAAGCATGCAGAAGGCTGCACAGCATTCATTGTCTCATAGCAAATCTAAACAAATAACTAAAGGAAAGTTAACATTACTGTCTGATTGGAAATGCAAGCATGCTATGCCAGAATAGTCACAGCTTTTTAACACATGGTATATCCATAGAGTACAATGGTTATCTAGAAACTCTTTGCTGTTATGACATATAGTGATGGAATAGTCAAAATGATAAGATATTGTGGCAGACAGAAGAATTTCTCAAACATGTCTTTTTTGTCTAAGGGCTCATTTAAATGTGAAAATTAATCAATAAGCTTGAGTTACCTTTTGCTACTGAGCTCATGAAGTGATAAAAGCCATTTTAGCTTTTTATTGTCACTTAAGGTTAAGCCTTCTGTTCAGTTTCTTTTGCTGTCTCCCTCAATCCGGTTTAAAGTTCTTGGGCTGGAAGAAAAGGGGGCAGGTATTTAGGAAGAAACTCTACATGTATAAGCCTTTGCAGCCCAGGATTTTGTCGCTATTAACTATAAACATTTTAACGGATTGTCACCAGACGTGTATTCTTATTTGAGGCAATGAATCTGTTTGTTAAATGACAATTAAAATATTATCGTAGATGATATATATCGTACATTCCTATTTTCTGCAAATGTTTGTGATGCACCATCTGTTGGAATGGAAAATGCAATGCATATGCATCTGTTATATGCCATTTGGTATGGAATTAATAAAAGCAGTGTTAATAAAAATGTTTGTGATAGGCCATCTGCTGGAATGATGAATGCAATGCATTTTATTACTACAAATGTTTGTGATGCACCATCTGCTGGAATGACAGAGACATAGCAACCAGACAGACACATATCCTTTTATTAAGGTTGGATATGCATTATATTATGGGCTTTCTCTTTTATATGCATTAAATGTATTTGATGTTTAATACATAATCTGATGGTTTAATAATAATTTGATAAAAAATGTACTGCTTTCTATAAAAGATGAAGCATGTACGATATATTATGATAATTTTTCTTTAACTGTTTCACACTGGTTTGCCTATTAAGGAGTTACAGTAACACAATGGATTAAAGATTTTGTTTTAAATCTCCCACGGATAAGTTGAGACTTGATTTTACAGTATAATTTCTGGTATTTTATAATGTCGTTTATATAAGTCGAATGAGGAAAACGCACGCTATTGGTACAAGGGATTATGATATGCTAACGCCTACCTGAGAGAGTAACCACGGAGCACACTGCCTTTTTTTCTTTGTGGGTGCGGCAATACGCTGTATCAGCACATGCTCCTAACCTCTCTCTCTCTCTCTCGATCTCTATTGTGCCTATGTGACCACATATTCCAAAGCAACATTTACACTGTTTTGTGTTTTTATATCTCACATCCTCGTACACCTTTATCATAAGAGCATCCCTTAACTACGATGGAGCATTCGATCATAAGAAAATATAAAGCTGGTTTTAAATTAAACGTTGTTAAAGTAGTGAAAGAAATTGGTAACTGCGCTGCTGCAATAAAATTCTATGCATCTGAGAAACTGATGCGAGACTGGAGGAGGCAAAAAAAAAAATTAAGTGTTGCATTTTTGAACGGGCGTGTAAATCAAGGTCTGATTTTATGATCCTTTTTTTGGGTTTCAATACTAGACTTGTACGTGAGCATATATAGTAACTTTAATAACAATATGAAAATTGTCAAACTAGACCTCACTTATTGGTCATTTCTTCATATAAAAGTAACTGGGCAAAACAGAATTTATAATATTCTGCATAATTTTTATATATTTTCCAGTGCATTACAATTTATATTAACAGTTAATACATACAATAAAAATATGGGAAGGAACAATTAGCACTGAACTTAAACTTGCTTGGGTAGCTAATCCTATGCAACTTTCTCCCAGTAGTACTAGTCACTAAAGGCAAGAACTACTAGACTTTTAAACACTTTCCTGCTTCAGTCACTGTGGTTAAACACAGCCTCTGTTCCATCCCCATCTTTTCCTTATTTATATACAACCATCTGTTCAATATAAATTATGTTTAATTTGTGTATATTTTATAAAAGACTTAATATATTACAGGGTAGGAGTGCAGTTTTACTTTACTGTTTTATATATTTGTGTTTTGTGCAATATATTATTTATTGCTGTTGTATGTAATGTTATGATACTGTCATATATTGTATATTGTGTTTTTTAATTATGTGTACCTCATTATGTGTGTGGATGTAACACCAAGAGAAACAACATAACAACTATGTTCCCTGGCAATAAAGATCAAGTTCATGCTCTACGCAGTGCATTAACTGCCACTAACCTTCTTTTTCAAAGCAGAAGTCCTTCAACTCAGCTAACACTTAGAATATCATTTCATTCTCCTTGTGTTGGAGTGTACTCTTTCTGTTTGCTACATTATCAGTGTACAGGAAGTATTATGGTACTTCAGGAATTTAGCGTGTACTTGCCCAGTCTTAAGTGGCTTGTGAAACAAAAGCAGTTTAGGCAGTGTTCAGAATAGAGAACAACTAAATATTGGCTTTCAAATTAAAGAAAGTGGAGTAATAATAATTCAGTAACCACAAATCTAATGAAGGGCAGATATATATATCCCGTCTAAACTTAGAGTGGAAGAAAAGACCTGTAACTGTCTGCGAAAACAATGCTTGACAGAGATGTGTGTCTCCCACTGAAATTTCATAAGAACCTCCTTTGGTACGTTCAGAACTTTTAATTTTCTCCTGCCATTAAAAAAAGGTGTACAGTACATTAGCTCACATTTAGAAAAAGAGAAAATGAATGTCTTAAATAAAATCGGGTGTATTCATAAATTAGAATGTGCCCTTGGTGGTTAGTAAACAATAGGCTTGTTAATTTAAGTGCCTACTTTAAAAAGTCGTTACGCCTGTTAGCCTTCTATCTTCTTGATCTATATACTAGGTACATTTTAATTTTGTTTGAATTGTAGGTTGTTTTTATGAAAAGCCTTTTATTTTGCTTGCTTTTTTGTTTTGTTAATAACATAGTGTAATTAATATCCTTGGTTTGAACCTTAGAGGGACGTGTGTGACAGGTAGTTGAGGACTGAGGGAACAGGGCTGTACTTGTTTATGCTTTTATTACATCATGCATTGACTAATGTAACTCCCTATTAGCAGGGTGTCCCTTCTAATCTTTTATCATGCCCCAATTATAACTGTGACCTGTATTTGTCTGTATTTGACACTTGGTTTTAATGTGAAAAAATAAGACTTTGGACATGGTTATTCACCTTTTTAACATCAAAGAAAATATTTCACATATGTCATGTCTGCACTGCTCTGATTCATTTTCAGTGCTGTTATTGTACATATAAATGTAAAGGAGTACATTTGCATAATGTGTTTTTTAAAGATCTCCTAGTAAACCATTTTTATATGTGTTCTTGTCAAATGATATTGCAAGTCATAGACTTAGCATCAATCCAAATTGCCCAATTTTTTCACAACTTTGTTGTAATTAAGTTACTAGTTATTAATGGTATGTAATTGTGTTTATTTTATGATCAGACTAATTTTGAGATTGCTCATTTCAAGTTCATCAACATCTGGAAGTGGCTCTAATTTGATACTTCCACCTAGAGAATCAGTATGGTTTGCACAAATGGTAATGGTCTTGCTAGCTGCTGCTGAAGTACTATATATTTTAGATACTTTATATCTCTAAAAAGTACAGAGCAGTGTAATATGTTCTGTTAGGCTAAGGTGAAGGATGGCTACAACTTAAAATTAAAAATCTTGTGAAGCAATTCTGTTTGGAAGAAATAGGTTAACTGTTTTAAATTTCACAAATATTAATAACCTGCAAACAGTGAATTGTTTTAGTCAATTTAAAAATGTAATCTGCTTTTCCCTAAAAATTCCGAATTGCCAAAATAAACAGACAATACCTTTGAGTGTATTTATGTATTAATTTACTTTCCCATGGCAAAACTTTGTTCACAAAATTGGGTGTTTTTAGTACTAAAAATTGAGTGTTTTTAGTACTAATTACCTCTTTGAGTAACAAGCATCACTTTCACATAATTACTTCAAACAAGTTTGTAACCCTTAACTGCCATATACTAATTTAATCAGGGTTTTAATTTCATAATACTTTTTTCCTATATACATTTATCACTGTCAGGCAATTTTCTTTCTCACATGGTCTTTTAGTCAGGGCAAAGGAGGGAAGGTGAATGACCCAGAAACCACTCTGGGCATTGTAGCATAGCATGGGCAGACAAAATGCAGTGGAATGAGTTGACAGTGTTGTGGCTCAGGCCATGATTGATTATAGTACTTCTGTGTTCATCTCCATTCCCATTACTTGGAACCTTCTGGACCAGCTGGTTTTCTTTGTTTATGACCATCTTATCATTGGGTAAAATTATTTTTTTACAGTTGCCTTTAGGACAAATATTGAGCTGGAACAAAAAAAGCATTAATTCTTCTATACCGCTAATCAACACTAGGAACACAAGGCCAATTTAAACTTACTAGTGAGCCTAAGTTGCTAGTATTGGTCCAGTTGTATTTCTGTTTGTCTTTGAATGATAGCCATGGAATAATATATATCTTTAATTCAGAATTCTGTGTTAGCAATCAGTTACAATAACTCTTTGCCCACCATCCAAACTGGCACAATTATCTTCTATATCATTTCTTCCATGCATCCATTTTCTAACCCGCTGAATCCCAATACAGGGTCACGGGGGTCTGCTGGAGCCAATCCCAGCCAACACAGGGCACAAGGCAGGAACCAATCCTTGGCAGGGTGCCAACCCACCGCAGGACACACACAAACACACCCACACACCAAGCACACACTAGGGCCAATTTAGAATCGCCAATCCACCTAACCTGCATGTCTTTGGATTGTGGGAGGAAACCCACGCAGACACGGGGAGAACATGCAAACTCCACGCAGGGAGGACCCGGGAAGTGAACCATATCATTTCTTAATATAAGTTGTTTTTGCAAAAGTATTTTATAAGAAGATGCATCATGAAATGTCATGGTTATGGACTGTAAAATCTAGTGTTTTGAAGAAAAATTCCTAAAGCACTAAATCGTTTTTGTTTTATTTAATTGATATTGGAGTATACAAAGGTTTTTAATCATATACTGTAATACAATAATTACTTTTCAGCAATTTGCAGCTCCTTTATTACATAAGCAGAGTAATACCTGTTTTTTTTAAGTATGTAATTTAGGCACAATAATGCCAAAAATACTTAGTGCATAAGGGTTTAAGTAACTTCAATAAAACAAGTATTGTGTTAGTGTACTCATTATTTTAATATCCATCCATTATCCAACCCGCTATATCCTATCTACAGAGTCACAGGGGTCTGCTGGAGCCAATCCCAGCCAACACAGGACACAAGGCAGGAAACAAACCCCGGGCAGGGCGCCAACCCACCGCAGGGCATGCACACACACACACACACACACACACGGGACAATTTTAGGATCGGCACGGCACTGTCTTTTGACTGTGGGAGGAAACCGGAGTACCCAGAGGAAACCCACGCAGACAGGGGGAGAACATGTAAACTCCACACAGGGAGGACCCGGGAAGCGAACCTGGGTCTCCTTACTGAGAGGCAGCAGCGCTACCCACTGCGCCACCATGCCACATTCAGTTTATCCAAGAGTGAAGCATGTTTCATGTTATTTTAGTTAAAAATTTGAGGATTTACTTATCTGTGGATCTGCAAGTGTGTATTGTACTAATTATTTTAAGTTTCATTGTAATTTTATGATCTGTATTTTTGTGACTGTGTGACACTCAACATGCCTGTGCTAAATTATATTTTCAGTAAATACATTTATATTACATTTTCCAGGTTGCTGGGCAATTTTGTATTCTTTAGTTTGTTGAATTGATTTGTAATGCTGTTGGTAACCTCAGCTCAATTTTGAAGTGCGTTTTGTGACACTTCTTGTTTTGCATTAAAAGAAGATACTGACACTTATTCTCTTTTCATGTCCTAAGTTTTAAAAAGCTTTTTTTATGAAGTTAGCAAACAATCTGAAGAGAGTTTTTTATTTAATAAATGTATAAAAGGAAGTAAATGCAATTTGACTAAGTCAATTAATAAACTACAGAATGTTCAAACTAAGGGTGAAAATCCACAGTAGTTATGTAAATAAAAGACAAGTTTTACACAGTTACCATACATTTACTAATACAGAAGTTACATTTCAAACTGTCAGACCATCTTTAAGTACATTGCATTTTATTAATTTGAAATGTTCTTTTTTTATTGTAAATAACTACTGTCTTCTTACATTTTATACTAGTAGTGTTTCCAGAATTCTGTTACAATGTAGGTTACAACAATGTATACAGTTGTTTCTCTGAAGCATTCCTCCATTAGATCTTTGCTTGTTTATTATACCATGTAAACTGAGTGTGTTGAACATATTTTTTCTATCAGCAAGTAAACTGTACTCCTGCAGAATAATGAAGTGTGACATACCATATTAGTGCCCATCTTAGTAATGCAGTGTATAGGGTGGCGACGTCTTGTAGGATGAGAGCAGGCAAATGATGATATATAAACTGTTTAACTCAATTATTAATTTTATATTTGGAAGTACAGTAATTATATAAATATCAACTAGTATTTGTTTAACCAAAGGTGGCCTGAAAATTTGAACACAGTAAACTGAAATATTTTTTAAATTTTACTTTTTTTTGAAGTTTTAAAGGAATGTAATATGCTTAATTAAACTAAGCACATTTCTGATGCCAAGTACCATCTATCATATGGGTTGTCTATTCTTTTTTTAAAGGATTCTGCGAGACCGCTCTTTTCCAAGAACTAGCGACTTAGATTGGGGTAAGCATTTTCATACCTATTTACTGGCTTATTTTCTTGTTAAAAACTTAAATATAAGAGTAAATCTTATAAAATGAAAATGAATTATGTGATTAAATTTACATTTCAAGATAATCTGAAGTTAATTGTAGGATTATGAAATGGCCATTTATCATTTAACATTGACAAGTTTTAGAATAAATATACAGTTCATTAAAGATGAACATGCTTTACTACAATCAACTAGTTTAATTGTCACACAGTCTCTTCTCTGTTAAGTCATTAAAGAGCCTGTTGTAAGTGAAATACAACACATTTGATTTGAATATGGATTTATTTCCTTGATACTGTTTTACTCCTATAACATATACATTGCACTTTTAGTGACTAAACAAAGAATAGTTTTGTAATTGTAGCTGTATCATTTAGCATAGTTTATTTTGCTATTAGGCTATAGGCAATGGAATAAGCATTTTCAGTACATTTTTAATTTGTGGTAGTTTTATTTAAATCTGAATGAATTAAGAATCATATTTTTCACATTGCAAATGGATCAGTGTATATAATACAGATTATATACAGTATATTTGCATATGAATATAGTAAAAGCATTAGAACTGCTAGATGTAAAAGCTTTTTTCTTTCCTCACTGGCATTTTTTGAAAAAGTTATGAAGTAAATATAATTGGAACAATTTCAACTGAAGAAAATGAATGTAATTTCAGTATTTACCAGATCTTTTAAGAGCTTTAAATTATGTATACTTTTTAAAGATTTAATTCACAGAATTCATCTGAGGGCCTCCTTCATGGTTACACGAGCTGCATGGAATCATATGAAAAATCAGAAATTTGGAAGGTAAAATATTACATTTTGTGTCTGGTTGTGGATTATCTCATTGTGCAGAGGTGAATCCTGGCTCTGACCCTCCTCAATCCTAAAATGGATTAATCAGATTTGACCAATTAAGTGTCACAGTATTACACAGGTGGCAAATATTTATACAACTGGGTCAAAATACAGACTGAAGTTTTCTCTTAAAGATTGCATCTAATAGAGTATTTATTTTAAAATGTTTCTGAACTCAACTTATAATGTAGAATAAGAACCAAAAGTTCTGTAAATTAATTCTATAACTTTCACTTTTAATGTCTAATGTTAACATTCTCAAACAATACAATATACTGCAGGCTTTTTGGTGACATTTGTTGAAATAGCTTTAAATTCACTTTCTCAACCGCTAATGTGTAATTTATATATAGACAGGTAAAACCATCAGTAGGAGCCTAATCTAAATGAAATAAAACAGTATATTTAATCCAAATTTCAGTAAAGAAACCAATATTAAACCTTAGTAGTGTCTCTGACTATAAATGCTTTATATACTAATTAGAATCTTTCTATGAAGGAGATGTAAATTTACTTAATGTTCAGCATATGATATTTATTTTTTTTGGAATTGATTTGGAATTTATAGCAGAAATTGAATTTTTGTTGTTATATTTAGAAATACAAAAACAGCTCCAGTTATGGTGGACACTATATTGCTTAAGCAAGTCCAGACCTTTTCCAAGAAAGACCCCATCTATTTACTTAGAATATGATTTTAGGTATAGTCTGGATCTTTAATAAAAAGTGGAAGGAAAGAGGACTACGATAACCTTAACCCTTCACCTGTATAATTCTGGTTTGAGGCCCAGAAACAATTAAACTCTGATGATGTCTTTCAATAAGTAAATAAAAAGTGAACATATGAATCCATATAGCTTTGGTTTATATCTTGAAGTATTTAATAAGTTACAATTACTTTTAAGAAAATATTGTAAGACATGTAACCTAACCTTTCAGTTAAGAATATAGCAGGAAAATATAATCTTTTACTTTCATATTATTGGATCTTATTTTATGAAAGTAAATAAAAATTTGTTTTGATGTTGTTTTTCTACTGTATATGTATATAATCATCATACAAGAATGCCAATGTAAAAACATTTTTATAAACTATAAGCTGCATAAATATGCACATTTTTACTTCATTTGAATTTTAAGTTTCTGAGACGTTTTATACTTATTTTTTTCAATCTTTCATTAAATTAAAAAAAAATATACTGCCTTGGCAATGTTTGATCACTTATCATCACAGACTGTGAAAATTCTTAAATTTATGGCTTCTTTTTTATTATCTGAAATTAACAGCAGTAGCCCTTTGCTTTCTTTGTACTCTGAGCATGTTTGGTCCTACTTTCAGTTAACTTTTTTGGTATTTGAACTGCTTTTAGTACAAGACTGACAGTGTAAAATGGGAATCAGAAGAGGCTGACGAGAGAGAAGGTTTTATATGTACATATGTGCTGCATAGCATGCAGACAGACGATCAGTTTAAGATTTAACAAACCTCTTATCTGTAGCTTATTTGTAAAGAGTTGAACTTTGGTTATGCAGCTTATATTCAGGCAGATTCCCTGGCTCCTAAAATAAGTGGGCGAGGGGATTTGTGAACTCTTTCTTGCTGCAGGCATTGTGAAAAGCTTATTGGCATTATTAGAAAAGGTGAATTTCAGGACTTCCTTACCAAGTGCCTAACCAGAGTTACCTATGATGGTGTATCTGTAATGTTATGACATAAAAGCAGACTGAAGGATATATTCTGTAACATCAGACCTTGGCACTGCTGTGCAAATCCGACTAGAGCTTGCTACCAGTGATTTTGCAAATGAAATGGAAATGATTACACATTTTAAAATCCTGATGGAAAAACTGTGCTCACTCTAAAGCACTTCAGGAAAACAGTCATATTGAGATGAAAGAATGTGTTGAAGGTTTGGTGTACAGCTCTGCGAAATTTGTCTCCTCCTAGATGTGACGTGGATAATCTCCAGCTTCTGAAAAGTGGATGCAGTATTGGGGACATTACTCTGTACAGTAAAAGCATTCCACCTCTGCAAACAAAAATGACATAAGAGATGATATATCCTGCTAGAGCTTTTTGGGTCTGGCTAAGGTTTCTGAGTAATTTGTGAGTAATCTCGGGGTCCTGTTTGATGCATTGAAAGAACTTTCTGAATTATTTGTTTAGCTGCTACAGAGTATATTACTATTATTTCTGCTCATCAAGTAATTCAGCTGCAGGTATGATTGTTTAAAACAAAGAGGCAGCTGAAGAAAGCAAATTCAAGAAAGTGGCACTGCGTGCATTAAAACCATTTGACAAGGCAACCAAACCACAGAGCAAATCTAGGAGCAGTCAGGGGTCTGTGGCTCTGCTATGGCTTCTTCTGCGCAAAGGAAATAAAGATATCTTCTAATGTAATGGATTTGTAGAATTATTTATTTTATATGATTTTTGTATAGGTAAAATAGTTCTTAGTCATTTTAAAATAGTATGTGATTATTTAACTAAAATTTCATTTATGTGAGTATGCATATAAAGCAGGGGTCCTCAATCACAGCCCTGGAAGGATGCAGTGGCTGCAGGTTTTTGCTCCAACCCAGTTACTTAATAAGAAGCCCTTATTGCTCAAGTAACACTTCTGCTTCATTTCAGTTGTCTCACTCATTAAGATTTTGAACCCTAATTGTGTATTTTGTTTTTAAACAGCTGCATTCTTGGTTTTTAATTGCTTCTAATTAGCAATAACATGCAAATGACAAAAGAGACCAGCATTTCTCCATTTAGCTTGTTACCATTTACACCTTTGTGTATTTATCATGCACTATCGGGTTTAATTAAATACTTGGAAGGAAAGTGAAGGACTGAGAATTGCTCATCCATTTTAGCCTTCAAATCGTTAGGATGATATCCTTAGAAAGGGGGAAAAATCTAGGATACGAGAATGACCTGACATTGCAAAGTTAAAGCACTAACAAACCATGAGATCAAATTATTGGCAAGAATTGCTTTCTAATTAAGCAACCGGGTTAGAACAAAAGACCTGCAGCCACTGCGGCCCTCCAGGACTGTGATTGAGGACCCCTGATATAAAGTACTTATTTTATATATTTATTAGACATAAGACTTAATTCAGACTTAATAGTCCTGCTGCACTCAAGTGTAAAAACTTATCATTGTTGGCACACCACCATTCTGTTCCTCAGTCAGTCACTATGAGCCGTGGCACATTAATGATTTACAAGTTAAGTACTAAACCTGATTGGTTTGGATGATGTCCAGTGTTGTGTGGCGTTGCATGTCATGGCTCCGGATATGAGTGCAGAACTTTGCTTTGACTGAAGTGCACACTGCCTTTAGCATGTGGTCCCTTGTGTGTGGTGTTGTCTTCTTCAGATTGATGTTATGTTCTTTCATGTGTCCTCTGCAGCTTCAAAGGGGAAAAGTGGGGATCTTTCTGGCATGAGAGTTTAGACCCTGAAGTTGCTTTTTTGAAGTGATCTCAGGCACACAGCCTAAACTTGGAGAAGTGAATCTTAACAGCTTATTCAGAACATTCAGCTGTAAGGCTTTACAGAGAATAACTTCCAGGTTCAAAGAGAGAACATTTTTACACCCAAGAGAATTTGTGAGCTTCTTGTTCCAATGAGATTGTAGGGTTGCATTCACTTAGTATTTAAGGGAAGTTGTTGGCTCGCGTGATTGGATTGCGGTCCCTTCCAGTTACAGATTCAGTGTCCACTAATAGGTGTTGTATTTCATTTGTGAGAGAGAGAAGCATTCAGTTTGTGGTTACTAGCATTAAAAAGTAAATTATCTCTGCAGACATAATATTTGGACAGAGACAACTTTTTTCTAATTTTGGTTCTGTATGTTGCCACAATGTATTTTAAATGAAACAACTCAGATGCAGTTGAAGTGCAGACTTTCAGCTTTAATTCAGTAGGTTGAACAAAAAGATTGCATAAAAATGTGAGGGAACTAAAGCATTTTTTTAACACAAGGAAGGTGCCTTTCTATATCCCTGTTAATTCCCCTTGTGTGTTACTGAGAACCTTGCAAAAGGGGATAATGCCCAGTTTTTTTTACACAATGATTTTACGAGGTGCTCAGCAGTATGTAAAGACCTAGAAGTGGATTGTTTCCTTGTCCAGATCAATAGAAGCCAGGCATAGCCCATCAAGGGAATGCCTAAGAAATACCAGACCACTTATACCACCTAACTGGCTTGGGAGTATGTGAAAAGTCCTGTCCGTATTACATATAATTATAGAATTGTATTGTTTGCATGCAGTTTCTGCATTGTTTGAGATTAACTTAATGCTCATTTACGAGAACACTGCAACTATAAATTTACTGTGGTTGCTCAGAAAAGGAAATGATGTTATATATCAAATATTTACACATTCGTCTAAAAAACTTTGCTGCTTAGTAGGCATTAAAACAAGGGACATCTTTCTTTATCACCCTGTTATTTTGCAGTACAGTATACACAGTAGTTGGCAGTAGCCTAACCTGCCCTGCGAATCATTGTTGCAGTTCCCCGGGAAAGGCTATATGAGCAGTTGGACACAGTCATGACTGTTGGTCATGGCTTAATGTATATTTTTAATTATTAAATAATAAGCGAATATAGAGTTTCTTTATTGATGCAAGCCTGTAGAATGTATTTATATTCACCATTATATTTTATTCCAGGAATATTGTATTTTATTTTTATAATACTATATTTGTAAGTGGTTGTAGCTCTCTCTTCCTGTTAATGGGTAATGACTATATAAGAATAAAGTGAATAAAAAATAAAGTTACATTATAGTTCGCTTTAAAGTGTTGCAACTTGTTTAACAATGAGATAGATAAATATTTAAAATACATATTTACATAATAAATATATCGATATAAAATATATTCAGTTTACATAATATCATATTGGTATTTTTCAGAATAATCATGACATCATCAGCTGCTGGAATATATGGAAACTTTGGTCAAGCTAACTACAGTGCAGCAAAGCTTGGCGTTTTGGGCCTAGCTAACGTATTAGCGATTGAAGGAAGAAAGTACAACATACACTGCAATACTATTGCACCAACTGCTGGATCAAGATTGACTAAAGAAGTCTTGCCTCCAGGTCTGTACGAAATTATATTGTTATGTGCACACAGGGAATAAAAAGCCACCATATTTTGTGTGGAAAAAATAATATGATATAGTAAGGCTAAACAATACAACGCATTACAGTTTGTACACACAATTCTGGCAGAAATATACACAGAACTTTTATTTGGACACCTGTCCTTGAGAATGCCTTTGTTGGTTCTGTGATTTTAAATGGTTGTATTCAGTGAATGTAGTGGAAGCTGTGTCTGAATACTTGCCATAAGTCATATTCATTCACTGTGGATGTCAGACTCCAAAGCTGTCTTGTCCCTACTCTTGTTTGTGGTCTTCATAGATAGGATATCAAGGTGCAGCCAAGCATGTTATAATGTTCAACTGGGGAGGCTAATCGGAGGCTTCTGGAGAAGATGTTGTCCTCTTTGCCTCATCTGACTGTGAACTTCAGCATGAACTTGAATGATTTGCTGTTATGAAGTAGCAGGGATGAGGGTCAGCATCTCCAAGTCTGAGATTATGGTTCTCTCTGAAAAGAGTGTATTGAGCTGTCCAGATGAAGGGACAGGTAGCCATTACCCATAGTGGAAAAGTTCAAGTATCATGATCTTTTTCATGTGTGATGGAAGAAGGGATTGTGATATTGACAAGCGGATGTGGAAGCTATACCAGTCTGTGGTGGTGAAGCAGAAACTGTCTATAGACAAAACTCTTGGTTTACTGGTCGTTTTATATCCCTGTCCTCCTCCATAGTCATGAGCTATGGGTAGTGATGGAATGAAGGAGATTGGGAGTGCAAGTGGCAGAAAGTAGGCTTCTTTACATGGTTACTAGGCTGGCACTCCTTGATGGGGTGAGAATTCAGAATAGAGTTGTTTTTCTTTTGGGTTGACAGGAGCCAGTTGGAGTAGTTTGGGCAAAGTCCCTGCAGCAAACATGTTGGGGGGATTATATCTGTCAGCTGGCCCTGGGAATTCATCAGAAAGAGCTTAAATCTCTGGCTGGGGTAAGGCAATTCTAGGGTAACCTGCTTGGCCTGCTGCAGCTGTGGCCCTCACCAGAGAGAGTGGTCTGAGAGGATATTAGTATAGTCAATCCTTTATGTCTACTTTTTGTCTGCAGACACAGTATTAAATGTATTTTTAATAATTGTTCACATAATTATGTTTCACTTACTGAAAAAAATATTTCTTCATTTTCTACATTTCAGTAATTATTTGATTTATTTATGGTCACGATGAAGCAGATTTTGAGAACATGCATTTACCTTTTAATATTTTTTTCATGTTCAGTTTACATTGAATTATATAGCTGTCTGATTTAGGGGCATACTATCAAGGACTGGCTTCTGCCTTGTGCCTAAAGTTGCTGGGATAAACCATGGTCCCCTGTGACTCTAAACTGTATTAAACAGATTTGAGAATGTGATATTAATAAATTCTGTGCTCTTACTCTGTATATTAGCATCTGTTTAACTTGTAAAGAAGATGCTTTAAATAGAAAGTAATAACATGTAATATGCATTTGAGCAGGTCTTTAGCTGTTATAATGTCTTTGTTTTCAAAGCAGAACAAGAGAAAGTGTATTTTAAGATTTAAAAAGGTCCCATACATTTTACCTAAATTAAATTGTTGGATTTATTAAAGCTGCATTCTGAGCTGCTTGCACTACCAAAAGCATATGCAGTCAAATCATTTCTATAAGCTAGAAAACTTCATCTATACTAATAAAAGGAAAAGTCCTCACTGACTGACTCACTCACTCACTCATCACTAATTCTCCAACTTCCCGTGTAGGTAGAAGGCTGAAATTTGGCAGGCTCATTCCTTACAGGTTACTTACAAAAGTTAAGCAGGTTTCATTTTGAAATTCTACACGTAACGGTCGATAACGTCCGCCAGCGACAACTTCCGCCATGTTAAACTTTCTTATTTATGGCCCCATCTTCACAAAATTTGGTAGGCGGCTTTCCTGCGCTAACCGAAACCGATGTATGTACTTACTTCGGTGGTATGACGCCACCGTCAGTCACCATATTGAACTTTCCAACGGTCTTTGTTGCCCTCCCTGACTCACTCATCACTAATTCTCCAACTTCCCGTGTAGGTAGAAGGCTGAAATTTGGCAGGCTCATTCCTTACAGCTTACTTACAAAAGTTAAGCAGGTTTCATTTAGAAATTCTACGCATAACAGTCATAATGGTCGACAACGTCCGCCATGTTAAACTTTCTTATTTATGGCCCCATCTTCACGAAATTTTGCAGGCGGTTTTCCTGCGCTAACTGAAACCGATGTACATACTTATTTCGGTGGTATGATGCCACTGTCGGCCGCCATATTGAACTTTCCAACGGCCTTTGTTACCTATGGGCCCATCTTCAAGAAATTTGGTACGCCGGTTCCCAACACTAACTGAATCCTACTTACATACATATATACGTCCATAGCCTGCAGCTTGGTCGCCACGTGATGCGACGCTGGGTCCCCCATCCCCACACCTCCCACGTTGTTGGCTGTCTGCCTATATAAGGCCGCCTGTGGCTCCAGTCTCTTCATTCCCTTCCTTGCTTCGCCATGGTATTCACCTCTCCCTGCTGATAACCGCAGCCTTTTTATTTAATCCACGGCTTCTCCGCTGTTTTATTGTTTGTTTATTACGATTATAGTTATTGTATAGGTATTTTAGACTTAGTTTACATTGTTCAGGTACCCATTTCCTTTATCGTTCCAACCGTACCCCCATTAACATGTTTATCGAGATGATCACCATCAATCAAAGAACTGTCACTTACCAAGTGGTTTCCATGCCCAGAGATGGCACCTGCCTTTTCCATTTTCTGTGTTACATATTGCATGGCCATATCAGGCTCACTCTTGATATCCGGAGGAACATTGTGTCTTATGTATTGAATGACTGGTACAGGTTCAAGGTGTGGACTGATGACGATACAGGAGATAATTATACTACAAAGGAGCACTATAAGAGTGAAATGCTTAAGCCCTTCACCTATGGTTCTGCATGTGAGTTGATGGCTGCTGCTGAATTGTTCGGTTGTCGATTTCAAGTGTACCAAAATGGTCAAATATTTTACACCTTTGGACAACCGGCAATGCCTCTTAAACATCTTAGATTCACAGGTGACGATTTGAGTAGTGGACACTTTGATGTTTATGAATGTTTAAACTCTCAAAAGCTGGATGCGAAGTTATCAATGAAACCGGTTGTATGCTTACAACGCTTGACAGATGCCGATTGTCACTTCAACACAACAAGTCCAGCAAATACTAATGTAATTGAAACAAACCATGAAACTCAAACTGATTATAACAGCAGCAATCCAAGCTGTGAGATTTGAGGCAAGATTGCTTTTCACATGGCCAACTGTACATTGCATGCTCAAGAGTAAGCTCAGCGCACAGCTTGGTCATATTACAACTGGAGGGCCGAACTGACAACGTGGCATACAAAGAGATCCTTAACAAATAATTATTGGTATATTTTCCCTCAATTTAAAAAGGTTTACTTTTCTTCTTAATAAAAATTTTAAGGCAGTACTTTGCCGCTGCGAAGCGCGGGTATTTTGCTAGTTTGTCATATAATGAACAATATTTCCAAAAATTAAGAAGAAATGTAAATTGGCAAGAGTATGTTTTCTTAAAGAAAGAGACAGAAAACTCATCAGTCCAGATTTTTGGTTGCTTTTTTTTCATTTCCATATATAAATACTGCATATATATTAAACACTAGGGGGCTCTTCCCCGTGTTCGCTTCATTTGCCAACTCCCGTGCGGCCGCTCACATATGGGGAAGCAGATGTACAATTTAAACAGATTATTATTTTCATGAGAATTGTTACATATGCATAATAGGTCTACCTATTTTACATTACAGTGAGTAATTAATCATAGTAAAAAATAGTAAAACATAATAAGTTGAAAGAAAATTATGTTTCATGTTGCGTTAGAGGTATTTGTTGCGTTATACATTTTTGTTCTGTTTGGCTTTGAAATTAACATACAAATACTTTTTAAACTTACACTTTTACTGTAAAACTTAGGTAAAAACAATAGTTGGAATTAAGTTTTCGTCAGTATTGATTTGAATTTTGATTCCATGTGTTGGAGTTACATTGTGACAATCCAACGTATAACTGCCCGTGAGTGAATATCTTTTCTTTCTCTCTTATTAATAAACTGACTTTCACAATCACCACCAACTGTTTCAGCATAGTCTATTGATATGCATTTAACCAATTTGCTGTGTAACCGATCAACAATTTTTGCGTTAATGCATTTGACTTCAGCGTTTCTCGGTGCTAGGATTTCTCATTTCTTCTGTTGATAACCCTTTGGGATGAAATTCTTCAATAAGATTTGGACATAATAAGTCTTCTTTAATTGGGAACTTGAAGTGAGGAAAGCAAAAATTTATAAGAACTGAGAGTGCAGGAACTATGTCTGACAAAAGCATTCACACGAATGAGAGGTGAGAGGACTGTGGACGTGGGACGTTAACCATAAATGGTTGAGAGGAGGGCGGGACTTGGAAAAAATCTCTTGGCAATAGTCTCATCTTGTGGGACTTGGAAAAAATCTGTTGGCAATAGTCTTGTCTCAAGATTTTCTTTTATAATAGAGAGATATATGTTCTGTAACCTTTGTCTTGTCAATGGCTTGTATCATTTTTTTCCTTAAAATGAGTATGGTGGGCTTAGTCATTGGAAGAATCACCTGAAAGCCTGCTGTCCTCCAAGTTAGTGTACTAGTAGCCAACTTACAGTAGTGCCTGGCAATTGTTAAATTCTACAGAAATGATGCATCAGATAATCTCTCTGCAGGTTATCATGTTAGGCTGACATTACACATTTCATGAAACAACTACTGCTAGGCATACAAACTGCAAAATGGCAGACTGATGACATTGTAGGCAATCTGAATAGAAAACATTTAAATGGATTATCATAAGTGTCATGGAATTAATAGCACCCAGAAGCCTGACACTTTAGCACTGTCAAAGTACATGTGCTATGAAGTGTTTCAAAAAGTGTCATTGTTATACAGTAAAGACAGATTTCCGCTGATGTCACTCCTTTTTAAGGTTATTTCATTACACAACTTTTCATCATTGTTCCATGTTTAAAAAAGTCTCCTTTGTGAAGTGACCTGTCTGTTAGTTTCTGTTTCCAGTGATATACTACTACATGAATCCTCTAAGCCACAGTAGTTACATGGGCACTCACATTTTGTCAGCTGGTATTATTTCTCAGATTTGAGTCAGTGTATGCAGAGTAATTGCCTTATGGTAGCTTCCATTCCAGACAATAAACAATAGTTAAAAAACTTGACAACAGATGCTATCTGGGTCATAAGCATTATTTGGTTTTGCATATTTAAGTTGTGATCTAACAGCATTAACAGTTATTTCAACTAAATAGCTCTGACTTTGTTTATGCATTGCAAAAACTGCATATGCAAAAACTACAAAACAAAAGTTTAAAGTAGAATTGTTTTGCTTTCATTTAGAAAATAAACAGCCAATGGAATGAGCAAAATGTACTTGACAATTCTTAAAAAAAGCTAGATTATATTATATTCAAATGTATTTATGTAAATTAATTTTACAATAAGGAAAAAAAGATTTAATGGCTTAATATGTATTTATTTATAAAGCACTTTAACAACAACACCAAGGCTGACCAAAGTGCTGTACAATAAAAATCCAACATATCAGACACACAATAACCAAGGGTAAATGAAACATAAACACATAAGAGCTGAAGAGATTCATAATAAAAAGTATACAGATAGCCAACATAGCATACTAGGTTAAAAGCCAGAGAGTAAAAGTGTGTTTTTAAATAAGATTTAAAGACAGCTAGTGAAGGAGCCTGCCTAATGTGCAAATGCAAATCGTTCCTGAGTTTTGGGGCTGCAACTGAAAAAGCCAGATCACCTCAGAGTTTGCATCGTGACTTGAAACACGTAAAAGCATCTTGTCTGCTGTACATAAGGGTGCAGCAGTTCCGACAAATAAAGTGGGGCACAACAATTAAAGGATTTAAAAACAAATACAGTACAAGGATCTTAAAATGGATTTGAAAACAAACTGGAAGCCAGTGAAGGGAAGTCAAAATCAGGGTAACATACTCATGCTTTCTTGTGCCAGTTAAAAATCAAGCAGCAGCATTTTGCAACAACCGTAGGCAAGCAATGGATGCCTGGCTAATTCCAAAAAGAATAGCATTGCAGTAATCTAGACGAGATGTTATAAAAGCATGTATCACTGTTTCAAGGTTGCGTTTAGACAAAACAGGCCTAATTTTTGACAGCCTCCTCAACTGGAAAAAGCAAGATTTTGCCACTGGCTATCAAGTTTTAAAGTGGAATCCATTTTCACACCTAAATTTGTGATCATGGATTTCTCAAATTTAGCCACAGTGGAAAGGTAGATGCAGGGGGTCCCGCTGGTGCCATTGGGTCTAAATAGCATGACTTCTGCCTTGTTCTCATTAAAATTTAGAATATTTAATGCCATCCAACTCCTTATGTCAATAAGGTAATCAAGCTGGGGCTGGACAGAACATGGACCTTGGCACTTCAGAGAGAAATAAACCTGACAGTCATCTGCATAAAGATGAAAGGAAATACCGTGTTTCCGGAAAATAGCGCTGAGTGGCAGCAGGTACAAGGAGAACAGAAGAGGTCCCAGGATGGAGCCGTGTGGTACCCCCCAAAGGGAGGGCAACAGAGGTGGAAGCAAAATCATCAATGCTGACACAAAAACTTCTATCTGAGTGATAGGACCTAAACCATTGGAGAGCTGAACCCGTGATGCCCACCCACTGCGCGACTTCGTGGCCTCATTCATTCGCAGATTTTTCCTTAGAACCTAACTAATAATTGTTAGCGGAAACGCAAATATCCTCCGCAATTTTTATGGCTTTTTCATGGCAATACTGTACTGTAGAGAGCACAAGAAGCAGCTGTAGAGAAAACCGCGACTTGGGATGGTGAAAGTAGCCAATAAAATTTGAAACTGCAACTCCCAGCAGTCCCTGTAGTGGGTCTGATTGGTCTTCTGCTGAGGGTGCTGGGGCTGTTGAGGTCAAAGGATGTCAGCACGGCTTTTAAAAAGGGGGCTGGTGACCAAAAGCAAAAAAAAATACATTTTTGTAATTTGTGTTTCAAGTTCCTGTCTGTCTGCCTTCTGTTGGGTTACCTATACTTATTCATTTTGTCCTGGATCGTTTCGTGCGTCTGGATTGTCTGCCGTCTGCCTGTGTACATGAGGACTGTAAGTGGGATTCATGGCCATCTTGCAAAGAAAGGAGTGCTCCTGAACCCGTCCACCCATCTTCATCATTTCAGGACCTACCGGTAGGACTATCTGTACATTCCCATTCAACATGCCGAGCTCTGGACTATCTATTTTCATCATTACATTTCATCCGTTGCCGTTTTTCATAAACTTCTTCATGATTTACTGTGTGCGTTTTGTTTGTGCTTTGTTGTATTTAATGTGTAATCGCCATAAGGGGAACAGGGGTTTTATCGTTGTTTTCTTATTTAATTTGTTTTCATTACATTCTTTATTTGCTGTTTGATTACCGGTTTGCTTTGTTTTTGTCTCTGTGAGTGCGCGCGGGTCGGGTGCATCCGTGGAATCTCCACCATAAAAATAAATAAATCACCATCTTCTCGATTGCGGCTTCTCACGCGACGCTATGCTTACTTAAAAGCCTGAACAGCACCTGTCCTTTATGGCTGATTGCTTTGTTTTTCTCTCCTCCCCCAGACATTCTCTGCTCCTGTTGGTGGTTGTGCTCCCCTATGCCTATTGTTTAATCGAAAACTAACTGCATACTGAGCTCCTTTTACTTCTGAAAGAAACATGTTTGTTTGAAGTGTTTGAATATAGTTCCTGTCTCTACAATCTCCTGTGTTTCTGTGCAATTCTGTGACCCAAGCATGACACCCTGCATTATTGCAGCCTCACCCTGGGATTGAGCGGTTGCACTAAGACTAGCCTGCAAGCATCAGCGCTTACCTCTGTGTGCTTGCGTGCAGCCAGTTCAAGCACAGTTGGCTCAATGATTTACTGAGTTTCGTCCATGGCATCAGTTGCACAATGTACATATTGTTCCAGTAGTTTTTAAAATAGTTTTTACAGTTCATTAGCAGTGTGTAAAATGATTAGTGTTGCAGTAATTGTGATGCTCTTTCCATGAAAAAAAAATGTGTTCCATTAAAATTTCACTTTTTCTTTGTTAATTGTGACGTTTACTTAAAGTGCAGCATAAACATATTTGGCGTCCAGAGATGCATTAACCCCCAAGTATGTGGCAGTTTAAGGGTTAAAGCCCCAAGATGCCGCCGAAATGAGCTGCACCATCTAAAGCTTCTGGCAATGAAAATGCGCTTGCATGAATTTCAGTACATATAGCGGTAACATTGTTTTTTTACATTCTAGCACTGCGGGAGACATAGCAGTACAGTATACAGGTTTACCTTTACATTCTTTATTTTTAGGTAATGTATTAAGCTGAGTTTGAAATTAAATTAAAGTGTTTTGGGGGCATATTTATGGTAAAATAGGCATTTTTTAACCACATCCAAAATTCATGGTTTTTCACAGTTCACGGGTGCTTCAGGAACGTAACCCCCGGGAATTTTCAGGGTGTACTGTAATTATATATATTAATATAAAAAATGTTTCACTTGGTTAGGTTACATTTTTTGCAGCATATGTCTGTTCTAAAATAAATGTAATAAATTGTAATTGATGTGCTCAGATCTTTTGCAAAATAATTTTGTGTTTGTTACAGTTAAGAGTTCACTGCAATTCTTTTCTTTACATAATTATGAAAATGAAGTTGCAACTTCTATCTATAGAATGTTCTGCCATGCATTTGTTAATCTTGCCCTTTAATCTTCTTCATAGTTTTCATCTCTGTTGACCCCATATTTAGGTAAATCCTTGTTCTGATTTTGGAGTTATTTTGATTCATGTATCACTTACATTTTATTTTTGGATATATTTTTACATACATTTTTTTGAATGTCTGAATACTGGTGAATATATATGGCATCTGTTGATTTACTGATATTATTTACTCTATCCTTAACAAACTCCTTGTTGTTTCATATATTAACAGTAGCCCAAACATGGCTAACTTGCTTCAGTAGTATATTACCAAATAATTTATCTTCTAAAGCAAAGATTAGCATAAGTATTCTGAGTTTGAATCTTTTTTAATAAATGGATAAAGGAAACCTAAATTCAGAATAAATATGCAACGATTTTGGATAATCAAAATTGAATAGTAATAATAACTATAGTACCTTATTCTCTTTGTCACTTGCAATCCTCTGAATGTGTTGATTTTTTTGATCCTTTATATTACAGATCTTGTAGAGTCCTTTAAAGCTGAATATGTGGCTCCAGTTGTCCTTTGGTTATGCCATGAAAGCTGCAAGGAAAATGGAAGTGTGTTTGAGGTGAGAAGGATAAATTACTGCTGGACAAAACATTTTCTTCCTGCCTAAGTAAATTCTATGTAAACTACATCATTGTTTTGTGTTTGTACTTTTTCAAAATTGTTCTTAATCACTGATGCTGCCAAAAATAGTTGTCAGCTCATACTTCTAATTGGGCAGTTTACACTTTGGTAAATGATGCGTTAAACATGAATAGTCTGTTATTGGGCAATGAATTTGATTAATGTGAAAGGTTTGATTCATAATTAGAACAATCTTAAAGTATATTTCTGCAAATGATTAAATTAATGAATTAAAACATACAATTATGTTAATAATTTATTTTCTGACACAATTATTTGTATTCTGGATTATGCCCTACTGCTACACACATTAGTGCTGTACATATTTCCATCAGGAAGATGTACATGTGTGCACTAGAGTTATCATGATACCAGAATTTTTATAGTCGATACTAGTGTAAAAATTTACTATATTAATATTCTTCGATACCACAGCAAAAACAGAAATCCCATTCAAAATAACTCATGAAAAAACATAAACAATCTAGCTGTGTTACCTGGCTTTGCCTGGGAAATTTCCTAGCATGTTGGGCCTTGGGTATAGTGCCATTGGTTAATCGAATCCATCAAAAGTGCTATGTAACTAACTTAAGTACTTTACTGTATTCGGAGCTCCTTACCCTTAAACATGCCAAAAACCAAGATTATCATTAGCAAAAACTGAAACTAAAATAATGAAAAAAGTATTTTAACTAAAATGAAAATAAAACTAAGTTTTGAAAAAAAAACTATACTAAAATTTAAACAACAACATCTAAAAGTAAATCAAATTAGAATATACAGCAGAACCATGATTATCTGAGATAATGTGGACTGATGCTATCTCCAATAGCTAAAAACTATGATAAAGTAGATAGCCTCTGTAGTGGCAATGTTGTGCAGAGATGGTGGGGGCTGACACAGAGAGAGAACAACTGACCTCACCAGGGAGGCACACCACTCACAGTGGTTAGAGACAGGCTCTGTGTGGCTGACCGATAGAGGTCTCCATTAGGCTCACTCTGCATAGTGCTTGCCTCTGAGTCAGAAAATGCCAGTTCACAGTTCATCACTGGCAATTCACCATAGTGCAAATCTTAAAATCGTGATGCTTTGTCCACAGAAATTCAGTTAGTGTTAGGCAGTGGTGTACAGAGAAGAAAGGGTTGGGGTGCGGGTGGTTGGGTGACACATAGACAAACTGATATCACCACAGAAGTATTCAGCTCACAATGAACAGGCTCTGTTTGGCTGACAGATGAACCTCTCCATGTAGATCATGTGGCAAAGTGCTCACCTCTGAGCCAGAGAACTTGGGTTTGCAGTTCCCAGCTGTTCACCACCATGCAAGTGACAATAATAGAACCTCCTGATATTGCCAAACATGCTAAACATTAATCCGCTATTTAATGAATAGGCTGCCTGGTGGAGATAGTTGTCAAGGTTATTATCACTAAAAAATCTAAATAGAAATGTATATTGTAAAATAAAAATGTGTGTAATTTTAATTAAAAGTAAACAAACTAAAACTGAAAAGAAAGTTGAAAATAAAATAAAAATAACAAAGTGAAACTAAAATAACCTTGCAGCATACAATTGCCCATTGGTGAAACATTCCTGCTATAGATTAATTCATTATTTTTCTAGTGACTGGGATCTGTTGATGGTCATTACAAAGCACAATTTCACAGCAAGCTGTATTATTTTAAATTGAAACAGGTAATTAGCAGAAAAAATGGAAATTTATGTTTTTTTTCATAATTGAGGTCAGTTTTATTTGTTTGTCCTTTATAATGAATGGTTTATTGATTGAGTCCATTTTAGCATATGTTGGTGTAGGGCACACACATACCTACATGCACTTAGTGTTAATTAATAGTTACCCGCCAACAGCAGTGTTTCATTTAGGAGACATAAGCTAAGCAATAGGATAGAACAAAAGGGAGCTGGGGTTAATGCATAGGGGAGAAAGAAAAACACAAAAATGGAAGAGAAAGCAATTGTTGGTTTTGGAAGAAGAAAATGGAGGAGGGTGAGTTGGGTGGCATCCATCAGGCTGACTAGCTCGGAAGTGTGGTATAGCGGGTCCACAGTTCACGTCAAGAGGCCCATTTTAAATAATCGCTGCGCTTGCAGCTTAGCGAGGGGGCGTGGTGATTGTGTGGCTGAAGCGGTTCCTGAGATGATTTGTGGTGTGGGCGTTTCTTACCTAAGTGCACAGGTGAGAAACCGTCCTCATCCGTGATTGTATTCGGGGCTTCTGATTTGCCACAGCTGCCATGTCCTCTTCATAAATAGAAGCGCAAAGCGGCTAAGGGAGGGAGAAAAAAAAAGGAAGGAAAAAAGACGGAGGTTGCAGGAGAGCAGCAAGCAGCGTGGAGACAGAGAGCCGGTGCATGCAAGCGAAGACTTGCAGACAGGCAGCTGGACAGTGAGCCCAAGCAGGGGTGTTTGGCCAACACTCGGTGGGGCAGAAGGAAGCGGTCGCTCCAGCTGAGCGATCAAGGAGCTGGAGTGACCAGAAGAAGGATGGCTGGCTGCGTAAGGGTGAGAAGGCAGCGGGAGTCAGGAGGCTTGGGTGGTGAATTCCCTGACATGAGCGTCCTGGTTGTCAAGGAAACCAAGTCTCAGTCTGGAGACCGAAGCCAGGGATTGGGAGGCCTCCAGACCAGAGGAACAGAAAGAAGGTCAGCTGCTGGTAGGGCCACTCTCCTGTTGCAGGGCCCAGATGGGAGAAGCAGGGGAGCCGCGAGGTAAAGAAGTCACCGGGCTTTGTGTTGTTTTTTAAAGGACTGCTTCCAGCATTGTTTTAACCTCGTTTTAAAGAATTGTTTTTATTCTAATGGATTTTAACCTCCACAATAAAACCTGTTTTTATGGTGAAAGGATGAGGTCCCGATGTAACCGCATCTGGAAAAGTGCATGCTGCACTGAAATCTGATGGTACTGGCTGGGGCGGCAGATCGGTGAGGATGCAGCTGGCTGCTTGTAGGAGAATCCCAAGAAGGAAGGAATCAGTCATCCAGTCAGTGTCCAGCCCGCTATATCCTAACACAGAGTCTGGGGGTGTGCTAGAGCCAGACTCAGCCAGCACAGGGTGCAAAGCAGGAACAAACTCCGGGCAGGGACAATTTAGGACCGCTAATGCACCTAACCTGCGTGTCTTTGGGAGGAAACCAGAGCACCCGGAGGAAACCCACGCAGACACAGGGAGAACATGCAAACTCCACGCATTTTTTTTTTGGTTTTATTGGAGTTATGTTTGATTCTGTTTAAAGGCTTTGGTTAGTGTATCCAAGTCACCCACATACACGAGGAGGTGCCTCCTTTCACAAGTGAAGTATGTTTTGTTAGAAGATTGACACAAGAGGTAGTGACTGAAATTGACATATTGACAACTTCAAAATTATATTTCTGTATTTAGTCAAATTGTCAGTGTTTATTCTGTTTTCTATGAGTAATTGAAAGTTACATATTATAAATACAGTAGTACCTCGGTATACGTCCTAATCCGTTCCAGGGGCCTCATGTATAAACGGTGCGTACGCACAGAAATGTTGCGTAAGAACTTTTCCACGTTCAAATTGCGATGTATAAAACCTACACTTGGCGTAAAGCCAGACACTTTTCCACGGTACCTCATGCCTTGTCGTACGCAAGTTGTCCGCTCGGTTTTGCAGACTGGCGGCACCCAGCGTCAAAGCAGTGCTACTGTTCCTGTGTGGTTACTCATTATTTTCATGACGCGGCTTTATAAATACACTGAAACTAACAGCATATTGTTTATTAGTGTAACGCATTTGATTGTAATTAACTCTTAACAATATAATGGTCCAGGAAACAGCCATAGTATTCCAAATACCATAACTGATTTAGCGTTGTTACTCTCACTGCACCTTCCTCTTCTTATTTTTCTTCTTCATCTTTCAGCTGCTCCCGTTAGGAGTTGCCACAGCGGATCATCTTTTTCCATATTACTCTCACTGCACGATTCGGAGTATTTATATCACTGTATCTGAGTGTGAATCACAGCAGCAACTGATCGGAAAGAGAATTATCGGTATACAGCTTCAAGGACATGCTGTCTCAGCCACTGCAAAACGTTTTAAAGCCTTTCCTGTACGGACCTCGCGGTTCAGAAACAGTTTAATCCCAAGAACTTTAAATGTACTCAATCAATTGCTCCTTGTAGAACTGTTTGTACTTATAAGTACAATCATCCCACTGTAAACTTGCACTATAGTTATAATTATAATGTATTTACATATGATGACGATATCATTTTTAAGGTGAAATGCAGCAAAATATGTTTGTTAAATTATACAGATAAAACTTTAACTTCGTTTAAATAATCCATATTCTTCACTGGGAGTGTCGTTAAGGATAGAATAATTAAACATGCACTACGAAGATATTTCAATGTTCTTTAAACGTTTTGAAGAATCGGCGCTAAGCTTACAGGTGGCTCAACTTCTATTACAGAGCTGATTGTGTGGCGATCGGTTACTTGGGGAAAGAAAAGCACTGACTGCAGTGACGGCCACGCCAATATATATTGAATATAAAACAGAAAGAGAAAATAACAACATAGCTAAAAACGCAGCGACATATTTCGGCAAACGTTAAATGCTTGTGTCGTGAGCACGAGGCGGCTATGCAGTGTCTGCAATGGACGTGGCCATCCACCGTGCATACGCTGCCTTACTGACACTGACAGACGAAGGAGCCACCGATTCTTTCTCTGCCCAGTGTCACCACAAGCCAAGAGCCGCCCCTGAGTACTGCTGCAATAAATTATTTAATCGAAGTGAAACACATGTTTAATAACGTGCTTTAACTCCTATCATCATGAAAATGACATCACGTATACATCTCAGTATTTTAGTTATTCAGAGAGCTGTAATAACACGAATGTAATGGACTCTGTGTCCAGTTGGAGGAAGAGAGCCGGTTTAAGAAGCAAGTAGTGATTCAAACACATAGAGCACATAGAAGATCAAATACAAAACAAAGCATTTAACGTGCTACTTTAATTACGATGTGATTTGAGAAACTGGTTAATTAAACGATTTTAAGAATAAGTTTATGATGTTCTACTTTAATGACAAAATAAACTACGTGATTAAAGTGGAAATGTCAAGATTGAAGTTGACATTTCGTGCTTTTTCCCCACCGTGTGCCTTTTTTCTCTGTACCCTAATAAGCTTTCATATGACAGTGATATCAGACAGTGGGCTTACAACTCGGCTTCTCATGGCGACTTTGATATGTGACTTCTTTTTTATTTCCGGCACTGTGCGATTTTGTGAATGTGAGCTTTCAAGTTTCTCCAACACGTTATGTCACTCGATCAACTTCCTTTTGTTGATTATACCACAGTTTATTTGAACAAATAGTATGTTTTTCCTTTGCCTCCACTTGGCATTCGCTGAAATTCTTATATTTTCCCCCGTGCTTTTCCCATTGTCTTTTCAAAGAAGGCTGCGCTTAAGAGCGATTTATATTGATTTGCATATTCAAAAAGGCGTAATTCTGGGAGGAGTTGGGGCGTTAGATAATGCGCGTGCACGAGCGTTAGTTTTCACGCTGATTGGGATTTATGTAGCGGAAGAACGTGGAAGTTGATGCACGCACAGATTCCTGCATCTGGATTTTTCTGTGCGTAAGCACATTTCGGCTTTTGTGCTTACGCCATTTTATAATGCGAGTTCTACGCACGGCGTTATACATGAGGCCCCAGGTCCTTGGACTTATAGGATGTATACCGAACAAATTTTTACCATAAGGAAAAACGATTAATCTGTTCCCATGAAAAAAAATCCTATTGTTATTGGCATATTATACATTGATGGGGTTGTATAAAATTTAAACACTGCTTAATACTAAAATACATAAATACAAAAGCAATTAGATGAAATAAATGAAAATTTAACCTCACTTTACTGTTTAATAATGTCTTTGTTTTTTACAGTCGTAAGTACCGTCGTTCTTAGCATACGGTATGCAGCAGCCATGTCCCGGATACGCATGCCACCTTCATGCTTTTCAACAATCAATTCAAATTTACGTGAAAAAACACAAAATCACGTTGTGACGATGCGGGTTTGCTGTATGCTTCCATCTGCTGTCCGGGAGCCCTTGAACCCTACACAGTCAGTAATGTTACCGATGAGCTTAGCAGAGAGGCACAACAAAGCATGGGATGGTGAAAAAGTGCAAAGTGCTTTTATTAAAACAATCAACAAAACAAGGTGTTCAAATTAAAGTGCAGTGTCCAAAGTTCCAATAAAATAATCCGTAAAATCAGAAGTGAAACATGGAGGTTAAAAACAATAGAAAAAAACTCTTCTTAAAAACAACGAGGTTAAAATACAGCAGGAAGCATTCTTTAAAAAAAAAAAAAAAAAGCACATCAAGAAGCCCAGTGCCTTTTTACCTGGCGGCCCCCCTGCTTCCCCCCTCTGGGCCTCTCAACAGGGGAGTCGCCCTACTTGCAGCCGACCTTCACTCTGCCTACTTCAGCTGTTCAGTTCACCTCTCCGATCCCTGGCTCCGGTAGGCTCCTCCTGACAGCGACTTGGGATCCACAGCGACCTCCTTCCGGTCAATCCCGCTCCATGATCACGGGAGTGACCACTACTACTATTCCCAGGGTGTCGGCCCTACACCCAGGCTCCCTCTTCAGCTGCAATGCGAGCCTGCCTCTGCGCTCGCACTCTCTCTCTCTCTCCAGCTTCCTCCTTTCTCCTGCAACCTCCCGTTTGTCCATCCGTTCTTTCTTTCTTTTTCCTCCCCTTCTAGCTGACTCGCGCTTCTGTTTATCAAGAGGATATGGCAGCTGAAATTAGCAGCCCAAGGAACAATCACGAATGCGGGTGGTCTGTCACCTGTGCACTTCAACAACAACAACAGCATTTATTTGTTTAGCACATTTTCATACAAACAGTAGCTCAAAGTGCTTTACATAATAAAGAATAGAAAAATAAAAGACACAATAAGAAAATAAAATAAGTCAAAATTAATTAACATAGAATAAGAGTAAGGTCCAATGGCCAGGGTGGATAGAAAAAAAAAAAAAAACTCCAGACGGCTGGAGAAAAAAAATAAAATCTGTAGGGATTCCATACCATTAGACTGCCCAGTCCCCTCTGGGCATTCTACCAAACATAAATGAAACAGTCCTCTTTGGATTTAGGGTTCTCACGGAAGGACTTGAAAATGATGGTCACATAGACTTCTGCCTTTTAATCCATCCATCATTGTTGGAGTATCATGATGCTTTGAGTAGGTGGAGGTGGCACAGGCCACCACCACAAAGAAACCGGAGAAAGAAACAGAAGAGAGAGTAGGGGTCAGTACTGATTTTAGAGCCACCATGAATAGTTATTATGATGAATTGAACATACATATCATGATTAAGTTAAATTGAAGTTATAAAAAGGCCATGTTAATGTAATATGTTTTCAGCAGTGTTTTAAAGTGCTCTGCTGTACTAGCCTGGCGAATTCCTATTGGCAGGCTATTCCAGATTTTAGGTGCATAGCAGCAGAAGGCCGCCTCATAACTTCTTTTAAGCTTTGTTCTTGGAATTCTAAGGAGACACTCATTTGAGGATCTAAGGCAGTAATGTCCAAAGTCCGGCCCGCGGGCCAGTTGCGGCCCGTCCTTTACTTCCATACGGCCCCCAGAGACACAGCTGAGCAATGTCTTTCTCTGTGTCTGAGCCATCGCACATCCCCGCCCCCGCTCTTTTCTTTGTGCCTGGCGCCGCCTACGACGCGGGAATGCAGAAGGATTTGAAATCTGCATTCCTTCTCTTACCACGCAGCCACCTGTAGCCCCATGTAGAGTTGACCGAGGAGGTCTACTTCCTGTTTTAGTAAGTGCAATTTTATCCGTAAAGCCCTGTTGCTTCATATAATTCCATATATATGTATATAATGTAATAAAAAGTCCAGAAAGCAGCGCCGAGAGGTAGAAGGGAGGCGCGCGGGACCTCCGATAACAGTCGTCCTTCCTTATCCTCTGCCCCGCCCGCCCCCTTCTACCTCTCGCTGCTGTTTCCTGGACTTTTTTAAAAGTGATTTGGATAATATCAATGGCGCTGCAATTTTTATTTATTTGATCACTTTGTATGCGCTGATTGTTTTTTTTTCCTTTATTACAGCCACCTGTATGGTGTTGAATCCACTGTGAGGAAGCAATTCTGTATGCACAGCGAGACATGACCTTGATTTCCCTTTTTATTCGTCTTTGTTGCAACATAGAAGCGTCACTTCTCCTTGTGCTGCGTCCTCATTGTGCACATCTATTAGTGCTCGGGCAAACACACTTAGGGCTTGGGTGAACATACTTGAACCAAAACCTCTGGCACTGCGCTCATAATTTCTCCCCCTTCTGGCCAATTTCTAAAATGGCGACTGTAAATAAGAGAAGAAAAGTTGACAGTGAGGGCCGACGTTTCCAAGATAGATGGAAAGTAGAATATTTCTTCACTGAAATACGGAATTACTGCGTTTGTCTGATATGCCAAGAGACTGTGGCTGTTTATAAGGAATTTAATGTTAAGAGACACTACCAGTCGAGACATAGCACATATATGACAAGCTAAAAGGGCGTGACCGCGCTGAAAAGTGTAAGCAACTTGAAGCTGTTTTAATATCGCAACAGCGATTTTTTACAAGAGCCCGTGAGTCAAATGAAAATGCCACAAGGGCGAGCTATGAGATTGCAACGTTAATTGCTAAAAATGGCAAATCTTTTCTTGAGGGTTCATTTATCAAAGAATGCATTATGAAAATGGTTGAGAATATCTGTCCTGAGAAGAAGCAAGAGTTTGCCAACATTTGCCTGGCTCGTAACACTGTATCACGGAGAATTGAAGATATTTCATCAGATATTAAGAGACAGTTGACGTCCAAAGGAGTGGATTTTGACTTCTTTTCAATAGCCTGTGATGAAAGCACAGATCTATTTGACACAGCCCAGTTGCTGATTTTCATGAGAGGGGTTGACGATGAAATGAATGTGACTGAAGAGCTACTTGACCTTCAGAGCCTTACGGGCCAAACAAGAGGAACAGATTTATTTGTTTCTATTAGTTCTGCCATAGATGACATGAAACTGCCTTGGAACAAAGTTACTGGGATTACTACTGATGGGGCACCTGCCATGGCTGGTGAACGAAGTGGATTATCAACCCTAATCTGTAACAAAGTGAACGAAGAAGGAGGCAAAGCTATTAAACTCCATTGTATCATTCATCAACAAGTTCTCTGTGCTAAACATCTCAAATATGATCATGTTATGAAACCGGTGCTAAAGACTATTAATTTTATTCGCTCTAAATCCCTGTGCCACCGCCAGTTTAAACAGTTTCTTCTGGACATCCAGGCTGAATACGAAGATGTTTTATATCACAACGATGTAAGATGGCTCAGTCGGGGGTCTGCACTTCAGCGTTTCTACTCTCTCAGGATGGAAATTAAAGAATTCTTAGACACAAAGGGACAACCGATGCAAGAACTATCTGATCCTATTTGGCTGGCTGATTTGGGGTTTCTAGTTGACACAACAAAGCATCTGAATGTACTGAACACAAGTCTTCAGGGGAAAGATGCAGCGGTGAACCAGCTCTATTCACACCTCAAAGCCTTTGGAACAAAGCTGCAACTTTTCATAAGGCAGTTGTCACAAACACAGCCCATTACCATACATTTTTCAGCGTTGCAGGAAATAATGAACAGTTTTCCACAGGATAATATCAGTGCGCAAATGAGCAGATATGCAGCAGACATCACATCTCTGGCTGGGGAGTTTAATAGGCGCTTTCAGGATTTTGAAGCTATTGAAAAAGAACTCAGCCTTTTCTCCTCTCCATTCTCTGTTGACCCCAATGATGCTCCAGATCAGCTGCAGCTCGAGCTCATTGAGCTGCATAGTGACAGCGAGTTACGCAGTCGTCACCAACAGCTCTCTCTTGTGAACTTTTACCACCAACTGGATAAGAGCCGGTTTCCAGAGATTTGAACATTTGCTAAGAAAATGCTGCGCTTGTTTGGTTCAACATATTTGTGTGAGAAGACATTCTCTGCTATGAACTTTAACAAGAACCACGTGAGGACAAGACTAAGTGACTCTCACCTGCGTGACATTTTGCGTATCAAAACCACTGCCTTTGAAACAGACCTAGCCTATGTGCTGAAGTCCAGATCTCAGTTTCACCCTTCACATTAGTGGAGGCCATTTTTTTCAATAGAGATGAATACATGATAAAAAAATCTCAGTTAATGTTAGTTGTGTTCCTGGCATATATTTCAGCATCCTGTGTTGTTTTTTTTCATCTGGTCTTTAAATATGAAAGGCAGAGTGATTTTACTACTGTTTATAATTGTAATTCAAATCGTTTGCAATAAAGTTTACATAAAATAGTTCATTTGTACTTAATTTTAAATGTCAGGCAAAATGGTCGGCCCTCGCGCTTGTTCACTTCATCAAGTCTGGCCCTCTTTGAAAAAAGTTTGGACACCACTGATCTAAGGTTACGATTTGGAATATAAGGTGTCAGACATTCCGATATATAAAATGGGGCGAGATTATTTAAGGCTTTATAATCCATAAGCAGAATTTTAAAGTCAATCCTGAATGACACAGGTAACCAGTGTAGTGACATCAAAACTAGAGAAATGTGCTCGGATTTTCTTTTCCTAGTTAGGATTCTAGCAGCTGCATTCTGCACTAGTTGCAAACGATTTATGTCTTTTTTGGGTAGTCCTGAGAGGAGTGCGTTACAGTAATCTAGTCGACTGAAAAAAAAACGCGTGAACTAATTTCTCAGCATCTTTCAGTGATATAAGAGGTCTAACTTTAGCTATGTTTCTTAGGTGAAAAAATGCGGTACTAGTGATCTGATTAATATGAGATTTAAAATTCAGATTACAGTCAACAATTACCCCTAAGCTTTTTACCTCCGTCTTGACTTTTAATCCTAATGTATCCAGTTTATTTCTAATAGCATCATTGTATCCATGATTGCCAATCACTAAGATTTCAGTTTTCTCTTTATTTAACTTGAGAAAGTTACTATTCATCCATTCTGACTCACTTAGGTGAGAAACGCCCACATCGCGAATTGCCCTGAAAACCGTTTCAGCCCAATACTATCCACTTGCAGAGCCACCACGCCCCCTCACCAAGCCGCGAATGCGGTGATCATTTATTTTAAAACTGGCCTTTGACAGGAGCTGTGGACCCGCTATACCACATACGTGAAAATTCACAGAGAGTTATAGCGCGGGTTGTTCACTGAATGCGGGTTGTTCACTGAATGCTAGCAACTGGTGCACAACGCTCGTGGGCAGTCATGGCTTTGTCTCGAGAGAGGTAAACAAGGGTAGCACCCGAGTCGTATACCAAGCAAAATTTTTTGTGTCCAAACAGGGCGTATACCAAGTTGGACTTATTCCAAAGCGGACGTATACCGAGGAACCACTGTATGCTTATTTTGCTTTAGGAGAAGCTAATTTAAGCATAACTCATTATATTTTAAGGATTAAGAACTTACATGTTATTTTTGGCTTTATGTGCCTTGTCAATCTCCTATTCACGTCATATGTCCACTTTATCTAGTGGATTTTCCCAAAATCCTTTTTTTCTAATGTGTGGCTACATTTCTTTTTAAAGTTATTTTCTAAAATTTTACATTAATATTTCACTTTCTGAAGTTGAAAGCTAATGGCTTTTTGTCATAATATTGAGCTCTAAAGAACAAATGGGTTGTTTCAATCATATATTTATTTTTTTGTAGGTGGGAGCTGGATGGATTGGTAAATGTAAGTATTTCAACATCTGCTTGGTGATGTTCAGAGAGTTTAGTTAAATATTATAATTTTCCATTGTGTAATGCATTAAATGTTGAAGATACTTTCAAAAACATTTTACTGAAACTAATGACCAAGTTCATTTAAACCTTGAGGGACTGGCTAATTTATTGTGCCATGCAGTGTACATCCACATGCCTTGTAAAAGAAGTATGCAAATTTTTGTTTATGGTTGAATGACAAGAGTGTCAGCATATCAACATAGAAGTTTGGTTTTTTTTGAGTAATGTTAGATAGGTAATCAACTGATATCTTGAGAAACAGCTCTTCAACATTCTTGTTTATGCAGTTTCTTGACATAAATATGTGCAACATTTAAATTTCTGAGCTGTCACATATATAGCCTACGTATTGTGGTGGGCGGCTGGGGGCTGTGCCCAACTGGGATGCCAAGAAGGACCGGGAGAGGGACTATGCCTCCCCAGGACCACGAGAGGGCAGCCGCCCTGGTTTGTGTGAGGGCCATGGGAATTGAGCATGGAAGCTCAACCCTATAGTAGCTCGTGGCCACTGCCAGGGGGTGCCCTGAAGACTGTGAAGCCCTGGATGTCAGAACTTACCAGGTATTACCAGGGACACCCGGAGTGCTTCCGGGTGCTCATGCAGCAGTTCTGCCGCACCAGGAAGTGCCGCAGGAAGCTCATCAGGAGGCACCTGGAGCACATCCGGGTAGAGATAAAAGGGGCCGAAGAGAGGACTTAAGAGAAGCCTGGACTTGAGGGTGTGTGGTGCAGGGGCACTGGGTTGTGTGCTGGACTGATTATTTGTAAATTGTTTTAATAAACATGTGGTGTTTGGAACATTGGTGTCTGCCTGTCTGTGCCAAGGCTGATCGCCACAGTATGTATTATATATATATAGCCTGTGATATATTTTTAAGCTTACATAGCAATGCAGAACTATATTTCCACATTTAGCACATTCTGTTGTTTGCAAAATTGGTGCTTATAATTCCTTCAAGATTCATAACTTCCTAGTTTAACAACATGTACATTTAGAAGCAATCTGTATTCTGATTTACTAAGAGCAGTGACATACCAGTTAAGGTCCCCTTGTAATCTAGTGTTATGTTATTTTAATTGTATTCTTGTTCCCTCAACATTTCAGTATTTAGTGCAGTATACTATATGATTTCTGGAGAAATATTTTAAACTGTATAGTTTAACTGTCAAATTGAGTTCTAATACTGTTAACTGGCAGAAGATACATGGCTGATAATACCTGTATTTGATAAGGTTCATAGTTTTGATAGAGAAAGTACTGTATATAATTTGGATTTAAAACTTTGTAAAACCATTTCTGATCTTTGGTAGAGTACAGCAGTTAAACTTTATAAAGAAACAAACAAACATGATTTACTTAGCTGTCTAGTAGCTTTTAAAAGTTGTTGTTTACCATCTCAGGACATGTGCCTAAATATCCAGTTTAGGCTAGCTTTCATTCCTGATGCCTGTTAGTACTTGAGGCTGTGAGTACTGACTTCAGTGGAAGAGCTTTTTCATTTTCAGCACTGAGAAAATATGAAATTCTTTTTCTTTGCATAAAAATGAATCAGTATTAAGCACTAGGTTTATTTAACTTTTTGTTTAGCATTTTATTATCATTTTGTTCCATGAGAAAATGGCAGAAAAAACAACACTGATCTATTGGTCATGTGTTTAATTTGTTCTCCATTGACAGTCATTACAGAATATGACATGAGAAGTTCCAAAAAGCTCTCACTATTCAAAATGTATTATGCAATGCAGTGATTTATTTATTACTGTTTTCAAAGAATTTATTCCAGCCTTCCAAAATATTGAATCCTGAATCCTGAAGACAGCAAACCTGGCACTGAATATTACAGCATAATTACACCTTTATAAAGTAGAGTTCCCTATAACCACCACTGTGTACATGTGTCTATTGAAAAAACAACTCTCTGCATCTGATTTGCCTAAAATGGCCAAATGATTTATTTTCTGTACCCTTTCAATATTTGGTATCAATGTTAGCTTTGAAAAAGTTTAACTGAAACTTAGGCGTAGTTCATCTAATTGAACAGCAGAGGGTAGTCTGTCCTCTGAAATGTTAGGTGGAGTGTATCACATTGTATAGCAAAGAGTAGCCCTTTCTCTGAAATCTTGTAAAGATAGTAAAAACTGGCGATTATAATGGCCATGATACTTATAGATGCTTGGAAGCAGTCTGTATGTAAAGTACAGCTGTTTCTAAAAATTTACAATGTCATGCTCATAATCGTTGGGCATATGTTACTATAATTTTGAAAAATATTATTCTGTGCTTTTTATTAATCTATAATAATATCTATAATAATAATAATGATAATACCAAAAGAAACAACAAAAAATAAATTTAAAGGCAATTGGCCTTTAAAATGGGCACGGTATTAAAGTTTCCTATCACCATTGGAGCATTTAGAGATAAATGTGGAATTGTCAAAACACAATATAGTATGGTTTCTAGAACCAGAGTTGCATAACATTCCCTAGCCTTAGTCCAATTAAGGGTTGTGGGTAGCCGTAACCTGTTTCTACAGCACTATACACCATTCAGTAGCTTTGGACAGGGTACTTGTCCATCACATTGTCTACTCACTGGGAGCCCTTCCTAATAACCAGTTCACCAAGCCTAAAATGTTTATCTTCGGTGATGGAACCCATTTTTAATGCTTTATTTGTATTTTGAGTAAACCAGTATTACGTAAAGCACTGACTTTCACTGTCTTGCAATGTTAATACAGTACTAGTTTTGTTTCAGCACTTAGATTCACGTAGAATTCAGAGAATGATCTATAATCTGTTAATTGGGGTTCATCAAGAAACAATGGTGTACTTTTATGTAAACTGGCAAAAGAGTTTAGCATGTCAGTTTTTTGAATGTTTTTTTTCCCTCATGATTATATTGAGATTATATATTTATTATTTTACTGCAATGTCACCATTTTGTTTTACTAGTTCAAGGTATTTTTTGACAATGACATAGTTGCTAACCATGTGAATGGTGTCACTTGGGTTAGATGTCATATTTATGATTGTATCGAAGATGGTGACATGAATAATCCAATATCCAGTCTTTTGAAGAAAAAAAAAGTCTCCATGAAGAATTAAACGATTTAGGTAGTTAGCAAAAGGAAATGTAGTTATACTAGGACCTGCATATTCTCTGTTTCGACTGTTGCCTCACATATCAGCTTTGATTTCTGGCCTTTTGTCGCTTGACCCTCACCTGTTTTCAAGACTCTTCTTTTGGTTTCCCCTTTTGAAGAACTTTATTGTCAGTTCCTTGTTATTTTGTTCACATGTCAACTAACCTATTTTTCAGAAAAAGTTAGGGCATTATAATCTTTGTTTACAGATGTTTGGGATTATCTGTCTGTTAATGCTTCCAATCTTCACTAATGGGTCTCTTTTTAAAATCTTCCTACTAAGAAATACTATTATAGAGCTGTCAGACTACTCAAAAATTAATGTTTGAATATTCATATAAAATAAGTTTATATTCAAACATAGGTTACAAATTCTAGATGCTATAATGTACATTTGCAATTTTTAATGTTTTTTTATATTTATGATGTTGTTAATACTTTTACTTTTTTCTTTGCATAAAATGCTGATAATGTATGCACTGTTGCTTAAAAAACACATGAAAACTCAAACAAATATGACATCTAAAAACATATGTTCACAAAGTGATTGAAGAGAAAATGGAGCTGAAAACTCTGCATTGCATGTACTGCACTAATAGTGATTGAATGTCAATGAATTCACTTTGCCTTGAGTTCAGCGAAATCCAACATCAGCAGCTATACCTCTGTGATGTCATGCTTGTCTTGCAAAATTTACAGGAGAACTTTTGTCACCAATGAATGCGGCAGACTTGCTGAAAAAACACTTTGATGAAGTTTGCCAATCAATACAACAGTATACTTCACATTAGAAACCCAAACAGTTTATTTCCACAGCTATGCCTTCTTTGCTCCTAGATGTGATAAGACGTACATGACTATATGCATCTATAAATTAAAGCACTACGAGTCTATACCTACTTCACAAAGGAAACATCTGAGTTTTATATTATAATAATCAGCAAGTATTTTATTCGAATGATATGTGTTTTTAAAAAGTCTTATTCAAATGCAAAAACTGACATTCCAATTAATAAGAATGTTTGTTTATTGTTTGTTTTACCTAGTGCTAATTTTTGCATAATGTTACTCTCGAAATGTCATGAAATATTGCTATGTTTTACAGATTTGCTTTTGCACATTTGCATTGTTTCCTTAAGCACACCTCTAAAAGAACTTCTTCATTACCTTAAAACTGTTATTCAACTCCTGAGCCCCTTAAAGTTCACTTTTGAATTCAGAGATCCCTGAGTTATTGCTATAGTTAAGCAACCGTCTCAGAAGGCCAACATAGATTTATTTTCTCATCAATGACAATGGAAAATAACTGACATATTTCTGATTTTACTTTTATTATTATAGGGCTTTAAAATCATCATTATAAAAAGCATTTTCAGTGATAGCAATGCTCATTTAGATCTCTCAGCCAGCCTTAGCTTTAGTTTTATGTGCAGTCCACTTATCTGTTCTCTTCTGCACACCCTATTAAACCACATAAGCTTCTTGTACCTTGTATTACATTTTGTCTTATATTTTGTGTTAATAGATATATATAATATATATATATATATATATATATATATATATATATATATATATATATAAAACACTCAAGCTAATTTTACAGATTTTTTTTTAAATTTGAGAATAAAATAAATGATAAAAAAGAGGAAATACTTAATGATAATACTTATGATAATTATAATGCAATATTGTTTCCCCTTTCTCTCAGATCATGTCACATTATGCACACAGAGAATACATTTTTTGTGAAGGGCTGATTTGTTTTGAAGTGTCACATTTGTCTTAGTCTTTAAAGAGTAAAGAGTCATAGTAACTTCATGCTTTACAAATGTACTTTGAAAAAGCATTAAAATATTTTTGTTATTTTATAAAAGCAAACAAACTTACATACCTAGAATTGTTAAACTGAATATATTTGAATATTCACATTTTTTTCAAAACATTTAAACCTTAATTTTTGGTTAATTTGAAAGAGCAAGAAGCTGTTTGTCACTAATGTAATGTAGACTGACACTTGAGAAACATAAAGTACTAATTCTTCCTAAAAAAAAAGAAAGAAAATAATATGCCTTTTATGCAGCAGTGAGTAGACCGGGTGATTTATAAGTGCCGGTAGGTAGTGATTTTTGTTTTTGAAGTTGTTAAAGGTGAGGCGGTTAAATAAATAAATGAAATTTAGTGTATTTAGCACAAGAGAGATCTTGTTAAATTTAGCACTGCATTTTTTATGGTTGATTGGTTAGGAAAATAATGCTTTTTCATGTCAAAATTATAAAAATGTTTTGTTTTGGATACTTTTACATCCGAATACTGCACATCCGAAATTAACTCCATTAATACAAATACAGTAGCCCTTAGAAACTGATAAAGAAAAAAATATTGGATTGGTAACAGTAACAGCATGCAAAAACTAATTTTAGAGCAAAGGATTAAAATGTTAATGAAACTAAATTAAAAGATGTGCAGGGAAAAGATCAAGAGATGGTTTAATGATAACAATTCAAAGCAGGTTTGGAAAAGCCTACAGACAATCACAGGACTGGGTTCTAAAAAGAGTGTGAACCAGTTGACAAAGACCAGAAGCTTTTAGCAGATGAACTTAATAACATTTATACCAGATGTGAAACAAGTGATTTCAGCACCCAAATTGCAGAAGTAAAGGAGATGCTTTATAAAAAACACCAGGAATTTTTCTGTGATAGGGTTCAGTTTGTCTAAAGTGGAGAAAGGCTTGTGGGGGGTTAAAATAAACAGGGCAGTGGGGCCAGATGGCATTTCAGGTCAGCTCTTAAAGTCCTAATTTAAGCAGCTTTCCATGGTTTTTCCAGGTCTCTGACCTGTGTCATTGTACCTAAGGTGTGGAAAGTCATTACCCCAGTTTCTAAGGTTTCCAGGCCAAGCTGTCTGAATGACTACAGACCAGTGGCACTCCACCTCTATTCTAATGAAATGCTTCAAACATTTGATGAAAAGCATTTTAATGACAGAAACAAAGTCTTTTCAAGATAACCACAAATTTGCTTATTGTGCAACTAGAAATTTGAAGATGCTCTGCTTGTTATCTTACATCAAATCTATACTTTTCTTGATCAGCCTGGTACATATGTCAGAGCTGTATTTCTGGATTTTTCTCCAACATTCAATACCATACAGCCTAACATACTGAATGGAAAACTGAATAGTATGAATGTAAACCATTTATCACATTATAGATTCAGGACTTTCTTTTAAATTGTTCACAGACAGTCAAGGTACAGGGCGCTTTTTTAAAAGTCATTCATTCAAACACAGGAAGTCCACAGGGGTGTGTCTTATCACCATTACTATTTACTCTGTACAAAGTGACATGAGACAGAACAATGACCACTGCTCCATTATCAAATATGCGGATGACACCATGCTTATAGGATGCAAATCTGGGAAGGATGAAAGCCACTATCTAAATCAAGTGGACTGTATGGTAAACTGGTATAATAAAAACTTTCTCACTCTGAACTTAGATAACAATCTTAACTGGAATGCAAATTCAAACAAAAATATTTTCTAAATGCAATTACTGTTTATTTCTCCTCTGTAAACTCAAACTATTTAAAGTAGACGTAGATGTTATCCTTTTATCACAGTATGATTCAGTCTGTTATCACTTTCAGTTTCATTGCCTGGTTTAGTGGTCTAACAAACCAAAATTTAAAAAAGCTCCAGCAGATTACTAAACATGCAGCTAAAGTTATTGGGACTGACTTAGATGATCTGGCAAGTGTGTGTCAGAGGACAGTGCTAAAGAACCTAGAAATATTCACTGACAACAAACATCCATTATATGTAGAAGTTAACTTCAGTAAATCAGGAAGGATAGTTGCTTTGAAAACCCACACAAATCGCTCCAGAAATTCCTTTCTTCCTAGAGCCATGCATATTTTTAATAAGGAATATTGGAGAAAATGATTAAGGTTTGATATGCATCCTGTAACAATTTTTGTGTAAATATACATCATCAAACTGCCTTACCTTAACCTTTCTTGTCTTTGTTTTGTTTCATTTCTTTCTGTCTTGTTATTAGATGCAACTGAGAAGGCAAATTTAACGTTTTCTTGTGGAAACATGACTAAATAAAACAACATTGAACCTTGTATTGCCAGATGACCAGTATTTTAGTGTTATTACTGCAAAAAGAAAAAAGTAATAATGTACAATCCATAGCAAAAACATGGCGTACTTGATACCTTATATACTGTGTATATATATAGATATACAGTAATCCCTCGCTATATCACTATTCGACTTTCGCGGCTTCACTCTATCGCGGATTTTAAATGTAAGCATATCTAAATATATATCACGGATTTTTCGCTGGTTTGCGGATTTCAGCAGACAATGGGTCTTTTAATTTATGGTACATTCTTCCTCAGTTTGTTTGCCCAGTTGATTTCATACAAGGGATGCTATTGGCGGATGGCTTAGAAGCTACCTAATCAGAGCATGTATTACATATTAACTAAAACTCCTCAATGATATAAGATATGCTTCCCGCGCGGTGCTTGATTGTTTGCTTTTCTCTCTCTCTCACCCTTTCTGACATTCTCTGCGCCTGACGGAGGGGGTGTGAGCAGAGGGGCTGTTTGCCTAGAGGATACGGACACTCCTCTACAAAATGCCGCTTTATCGTGGTGCTTCGGCATACTTAAAAGCACGTATTGATTTTTTGATTGTTTGCTTTTATCTCGCTCTCTTTCTCTGACATTCTCTGCTCCTGACGGCGCTCCTTTGAAGAAAAGATATGTTTGCATTCTTTTAATTGTGAGAAAGAACTTTCATCTCTGTCTTTTCATGGAGCACAGTTTAAACTTTTGACTAAAGGGTGTTATTTCATGTCTAGAGGGCTCTAATAATGTTAACAGTGTGGGAGAGTTTATAAAGGCTTAAAATATATACAAATAACCATACAAACATATGGTTTCTACTTCGCGGATTTTCATCTATCATAGGGGGTTCTGGAACGCAACCCCTGTGATCAAGGAGGGATTACTGTACTTCTGTCAGTTTTGCTATGTTTGTTATTAATATCTGAAACACATTTACTGCTTCCTCCTCTAGTCTAACTCATTATATTTTTTATTTTATGATTATGAGCAAATTTTATAATGGACATGCATAATTTTAAGCAAGTTACAACTATTTATTGAGATTTAGTTTTGAATTGTATTATTGTCAAAATTATGTAGTTGTCAAAGTTATGTAGTTTTGACAATGTTTTTCATGCAAATTAATAAAAGTTACTGTCAATTGAATGGAAATGTATGTATTAAATTTTGTGAGCATTTTATAGGAAAAAATGTTATTTAAAAAACACTTTTTTTGTTTTGTTTTCTTTAGTACGTTGGGAGCGAACACAGGGACGTATTGTAAGGAAGAAAAATGAACCAATGACTCCAGAGGCTGTTCAAGAAAAATGGGAAGAAATTTGTGACTTTGAAAATGCAGTTAAACCCCAAAATATACAAGGTAAAAATGAGAAACTTTACAATATCTTTTTTTGGGGGGTTAGATGGTTTAACTGAAAAAGTAAACAAAATGGTTTATTTAGGTATTTCAGAAAGTTGAGTAAAGACTGTTTTTGTGGGGGTTTTTTTCTTTTCTTTTAATGACCTCAGATCCTCAGTGAATGTTTTTAGATAGCTGTGCAGGTTAATTGTTCTTAAGTCAAGTTTAATTTTGGTAGATTTTTTTGTGTAATGAACATATGAAAAGCATTGCACACAGGGGATAAAATATTTAACTTGAACTATTCAAGAGATTAGGCAAGTGCCTTCAAATGACAAAGTTCTGTTATTGAAGAGAGTAGTATCCCTCAAAGATATTAGAAAGATGAATTGATTTATGAATTGAGAAAAAGAAAGAAAGAAAGAAAGAAAGAAAGAAAGAGAAAGGGAAACTTTTCTTGCTTTTTAATATCTAACAACAGCCATCCCCAGTACACACAAGAATTACCACAAAAAAGCAAAAAAAAAACTTCTCACCTGGCCAAAGATGAGACAGCTATACAATAGTATATGCAGTATATGCATTAGAAGATCCAGTGCATTTCTATGACACATTTTTAAAAAGTAAAATTCTGGGTAGAGTTATGGGAAAATAAAAATTAAAGAAATATATCATCACCAGTTGTTTGCACATCTTTACTCCAAACCAATAAGAAATTAACTCACATGTACAGGTTGTGCTTGTCCAGCACATCAGCACTAGCATGAGCAGGACCCCTTCTTTTACCATTTAGACTTTGATTTACTCCTGGAGGCTTTATGACAGGTTTCCTCCTGCTTTATGTTAACCTATTGGTTCCCTTTGTCTCGTTAATTTCTTGTTTGCTTTGCATCCCTTCAAATGATATACTGTATAACTAATACCGGGTGTCCCATGTTTTGGTTGAGTGAATGCTTTGTGCAGTTAATTGCTGCTTCTCACTGGTTTTGTTTACTTTTCCTTTGTTTAGTTACATCATATACATTAGTAGTAATTTTTATTTTATTTATATGGACATTGCCTTTTCCTACCATGCAAATTGTTTATGCTAGTTAGACATCTTTTACTTGTGAATGTACTTTTGGCTAGATTAATTGTTGAGCAGGCTCTACTTTTTTACAGGCTATATTTACACAGTTGTATAAATACACGGCCAACAGAGGTGAGAACATTAATACTTGCAGCCGAAGGCCATAGGAAAACAATAGGGTAATAATGTTTTACAAATTGACAAAACCAGCAACAGTAATACATCTTTCATTATTATTGTTATTATTTCACAGGGTCTTGTATGTTTTCTGACTCTTGGAGGGCCACTTAAGGTTTGTTTTGATAAATATTCCACATAGCTAATTCTTATGTATTTGACCCATTTCCCCTTCCTTTACACTAGTGTTTCTCAGCCTTTATGGTCACATGAGCCAATTCTGCCTTTTTAATTCATTGACAGTACACTTGCAGTAATTGCAAATTGCCCATTTTTGGGAAACAAGCATGATCATGGGTGTCTCTTGGTGAAACAAGCTCATTTAGAAATTGGGAAACATACCATGCATCACTGTTGATCATATAGGCATCTCACCATGACCCACTTGCAAACCAGCGACAGCAACCTGTGACCCAAAAGTGGGTCATAACCCAGAGGTTTAGAAACAGTGCCTTACACAGGCCCCGCATGCAGACACAGAGACTCGAAGACAAGTTTGTCCTACTCCATACAAGCAGCTGAAATGTTCATACTGGTGACCAACATCAGACCAATAGAGCCTCAATTGTATTGACCTGTACACTCTGTTACCAACATATAGCCACATGGCTGGTCCCAAATGGAGCCGAAAGTCAGCACATGACTGTGTACATATATATTTTCTTCTTCTTCTTTTCCTATTGTCTGCATCCATTTGGGGTCGCCATAGCAGATCATCTTTTTTCATATCTTCCAGTACTCTGTATCTTGCACTGTCACACCCACCAAGCTTTTCCCTTTTCCTCCTGCCTGGTAACTCTATCCTTAGCATCCTTCTCCCAATATACCCAGCATCTCTCCTCTGCACATGTCCAAACCAATGCAATCTTGCCTCTCTGGCTTTCTAACCAATCCGGACCCTATAATGTACTTGTTCCTTATCCTGTCCATCCTCGTCACACCCAATGCAATTTTTATCATGTTTAACTCTGTCACCTTCAGCTCTCCTGTTATTTGTCAGTGCCACTGTCTCCAACCCATATAACATAGCTGATCTCATTATTGTCTTGTAGACTGTCCTTTTCACTCTTGCTGGTACCTATCTGTCACAAATCACTCCTGACACTCTTCTCCACCCACTCCACCCTGCATGCATTAATCTTGCCTGTCAGTCTGTCCAACACCATTGCAAATAAAAAAGGGCCCAGAGCCAATCCTTGATGTAATCCCCCCTTCACCTTAAACGCATCTGTCAGTCCTACCGCAAACCTCGCCACTGTCTCACTTCCCTTGTAAATATCCTGCACCACTCTTGCACACTTCTCTGCCACTCCTGAGTTGAGTTCCTTATAAAATACCAGAACTCCTCACTAGGCACCCTGTCATATGCTTTCTCTAGGTCCACAAAGCCACAGTGCAACTCCTTTTGACCTTCTCAATACTTCTTCATGAACCCCCTCAGAACAGACATTGCATCTGTAGTCCTCTTTCCTGGCATGAAACAGTACTGCTGCTTACTAATCATCACCTCCCTTCTTAACCTACCTTCCACTTCATGCTGGTCAATCGCTCTGTGCTGGACAACTGCACCATGCCCTGGCCTGCTTGGAAGAGGTGGGCCCGAGCATGGTTTAGTACCAATCAGGAACAGTATGATCGTTAAACGTGTCTGAGTACGGAAAAAAGACATGATGTCACTGATGCGACAAGTCAGGTAATGCAATTCTCATTTCATTCAATACCATTTGAGTTAAAAACAGGTTTTCATTCTCCTTTTACAAATGAATATGAATTATAGTTGGCAAGTATAGCTGCAAATTCCTCTATTGGCATCATTTGTCACTGTAAAAAATAATCTTCTCATTCGGACAGCATGATTAACACCAAAACACTGCGCTGCACACTCAATAAATCTGTAAGAGGGTAGAGCATTATCCCACTCTACATGACTTTAAAACAACCACAAAATAAATAAAATCATTTTGACTTGCATGCTGGTACTCCGTGTTTGTTTTGGCTTTACACAAAGACACATGGTCATAACAAAAGTGTACACAGGGCCAGGGGAGCAGGGATGGGGGACAATTGCGCTTGGGCACAGTACGAAAACAAGTGCTTACTGTGAGTAGTGTCTTTGCCTTGTACTCCTGTCTACATACTTTATCTCACTCATTATCCCACTTGTTCTTCGCAAACCTCTACCTGTGTGTGTGTGTGTATATATATATATATATATATATATATATATATATATATATATATATATATATATATATTTTAGACAAACTTGGATTGTGCAAAGGCTGTTCGGTTGCAGAAGGACACTAGGGAAATTAAAATCCTGCTTGAAAGCAACATTGCTTTCATAGCTCTCGATCATTGCTTTTATACAGCATAGTACATTCTCAGTACACCACTGGTTGTAAGAATTAGATACTTTTTTTTAGTACTTTAGTACTGTTTTTTAATTTTATTTTATTCTTGTTTAATAAGATATGTTTTTTTGGAATTTTGAAAATAAAATTATAATGTTATAATGTTTGAATAATTTATTTGTCATTTTTAAAACATTGTAACCATTTGTGTTTAACATTAAATAATGAAAGTTTTGATAATGGCATTGATAATTTGACTTAGTTTTTCATTTCTTTTTAAATCTCTTTTTACTTTTAAATTGATGAAATTTAGATACCTTGAATGGTAACTTACATGTTTAATTACCAATTAAATTTCAGGTTGTCATTCTGGTACGAAAGAATATGTCTTTTGTAGAGTACATATTCCTGAAAATATGGCTGAGCTGTAGGCAGCAAAGTTTTTGAAAAAGATGCTGATACTTTTGCCATTTTTAAGCATTTCAGTCTATAGTCTGACTTTTAAACTATTTAGTCTTCTCAAAAGATTTTACTACAGCTGAGTGTTGGTAAAATGCAAAGCATATCTTGTTTTCCACAGATATTTAGTATAATTTCTTGAAATTGTACACTTATTGTTTGATATTTGTATTGTTTATGAACAATTAATGAATTATCAAAACTACTTATTTCAGCATTGTTTTTTCCCCTAAATGTCAAAACGAAGTACAGCATGGTTTGCAACTGATGGAAGTACTATTGAAAATAGATCTGCTGTGCACAGTTCATTACAGTAGGTAGATCAGTGCAGTGACAGCTGTGATGGGCCTTTGGGTCTTTTGCAGTTCGTTGTATGAGAGGTGCTTTTGAGGCCTTGATTTAAGCAGATCATTTTTCATGTGCTTATGCATGCAAATAGGTCATAATGAAATGCTTGTGTGATTTGAACATTGCATACATAATTAGCTCTGTTTACATTCAGTAACACATTTCATCATATCAGATGTCAGGTCCTGATGTGCATGTGTAGACTTTCGTACAACGAAATTCTGATGACAACTTTCCATGTGCAGCAAAGAATAAAACGGTAACAATAAAACGCTAAAATAAAATGTTATATAGGTTATAAGAAATGAAGAGCGGGTAATAAAGAAAAATAATGAAGAATGCAGCATGTATTCAATTACTGTATACAAAATGGCATTAACTATGTATAGCGTAACAAAAATTAAACAGTATTTAGAGTTTCAATATACATTGCCTAAGAATAAGTACCATGCATATGTGATACATGTGAAGGTAAAATGTGTCTATATGTGTGTGTCTGTATTGTATATTTTATGTTTACATTACATTTCTTATAAACTAGAGTACTGGGTTTGAAGAGGTGTGATGGAAATCATAGCTCTAGTAAAAAAAAACTGTTTCTCAGGTGGTTAGTGCATGATCTCATTGCCCTTGTTTATTGTTACCTGTTTTATATATAACTAGCTGTGTTACCCAACTACACTCAGGAAATGTCTTATGCCAGTGGGCCTCAATTGTAGTGAGTCAGTTAATCGGATGTATCAGATGTATTGTGTAATTAATAAAGTACGGTCGTGTATGCTATATATATTGTATGCAGGAAATACTGTACTGTATTGTTTTTTTTTTTTAAATCAAAAAAGACAGAGGCTAATATTATTAGTTCACTGGTGTTCCTTACTCTAGAATATACTCTAGAATATTATCAGTACAATTGGCCATAAGTAAAACAGTCTTGCCACAGAGCAATTCTTGCTTTTCCAATTGACTGGCCTTGATGGTTACTGGAGAAAACAATTGTACAGGAAACTGTGTTTTTTCAACTGAAACAAGTAATTAATAGAAATAATGGGGATTTTAAGTATAAGTATAATTTTGCCCTGTTGCACAGCACAGCTTGTAAAAATGGTAGCTTCAATCTAGTGCTGGGCGGTATACCAGTTCATACCGAAAACCGTTTTTTGTTTTTGTTATAATATGGATTTTCCTTATACCGCAACACCGGTTTAAATTGCCTAAACAACGTTTGGAACGTGGCGCAGTGGGAAACTGTTTAAGGGGGACCTTTTTCACTGCTTCACCGCTAAATACATGCCACAGAGGTGTTGCACGGGGGCTCTTTTTCACTGCTATACCGCTAAACAAGCATACAACTGAGTACATGCATTAGTGGAGGTATTGTGTGGTGAAAATGGACAGAGAACATTCCGAAACTGAAGCTGTAGCAGACGATAAAGTTGAACATGATGACACAGAAGAACTTTTGCTGGAAAAAGGAGTCACGTCTGTTGTCTGGAGATACTTTGGATTTAAAATGTCAGATGTGGACCATTATGTTCAAATGTGTGAATGCTGTTTCCATACTACTGGATATTACTGCAAGCCAAGTTGTATTTTTTCAATACTGTGTAGTGTATCTGGGTACCTGTGTAATAGTGTGACGACATGTTGACTTTATTCTCGACATTTCCACTTTATTCTTAACACTTATGACGAGAATAAAGTCGACATTTCTGCTTTATTGTCACAGTCGAGATTAAAGTCGACATGTTGACTTTATTCTCGTAATTTGTTATTAAAGTAGAACATTGTAAACTAAACTTCATCTTAAAACGAATATTTCATTTACTAGATTTTCTCAAACCCCGTCATAAGTTATGTAGCACATTAAATGCTTTGTGTTGTGTTACCAGAGCCATGTTAATCACTATGTGCTTCTTAAACTGACTTCCTCTTGCACTAAGAGGAGGCGCAGACAGCATACACAATACATTAATTTCATGATATTCCTGCTCCCTGAACATTTAGAATGCTAAGATAAATACTTGATATAATGTTCATGATAAAATGCATTAAAGCATGTATTAATCATGTGGGGACACGGTGGTGTGGAGCTTGCACTGTTGCCTCGCTGCAATGGGGTCCCAGGTGTTCCCTGCTTTGAATGTGCATGATTTTCTGGTGGGTTTACTCTGCGTGCTTCAGTTTCCTTTCAAAGTCATGTAGGATGGCGGGTTTTGTTATGCTATATTAACCCCGCTAGTGTATGTATTGCTCGTATTCATCCTGCGATGTGCTGGAGCCACGTTCAGGATTTCCTCCTGCCTTGCACACAATGCTTGCCGGGATGGGCACAACACTGAATGGACGGCATAATTAAACATGTATAACGAAGATTGTTTTTTAAAGTTCTGAACACTCCGTGGTCTAAGTTGATAACTAGTTTTAATTTCACAAAGATGTTTATCATGTGGTGATTGGTTATGTGGAGAAAGAAAAAGGAAGGATAGGAACTGGGGGTTTAATATGTCAGAAAGGGACGGCACACATGCAATAACGAAAGCCAGTTCAGAAGAACATCCATTGAATTCTGTGTTCGTGTCTTAGACCACCAGATCACAAACCCAACATTTACAGAATATTTAAGTTAAACCTGCGGCGAATAAAGCATTTAATGTGCTATTAAATGCTTTATTTAATGTGCTATTAAATGCTTTATTGCATAATGCTATAATCATGTAGCATTTAATGTGCTACATAACTTATTAAGGGGTTTGAGAATCAATTAAACATTGATTTTAGGATTAACTTCTACTGAATATTCTACTTTACTGACAAAATAAACTACGAGAATAAAGTGGAAATGTCGACTTTAATCTCGACATATAGTTTTTTTTTTTTATTTCACTGTGTCCGTATTTTTTTTTTCTTCACCGTGGCCCTAATACGATTACGTAGGGCTATAGCATTATAAATGCAAGTTGCAGTTTTATGATTTATGTATATAGCTTAGCTTGAAGCAAGGTCCATATTAATGCAGTTTGCCTTAATGATGGTTCAGTTTGTAAAGATGTCATCACCAAGTTGCACTTGTTTTATTTTATTTTATTTTTATTTGGTGAATACTGTGTAATGCACCTGGGCTTTGAAGTCTTGGAAGTAATAGTATTATTACTGGAAGTTGCACTACTATTTATTTTATTGTAATTGTTTATTAGTTTAAATATTATGCAGTTTAATGATGGTAAAGTTGTTTAAAAAGTCACTTTAATATGTCAGTGTACAGAGATTGTTAACATTAACAAAGTGTAGTTGGTTTACAAAAAATATTTGCTATTTATTCCTTTTCTAAGACATGGTTCAGTGTAATACAACTTTTGACAAGCACCTCTGGATATTTTACTAAGTCTAAAAGCCTCTTTGGATGGTTGAAAATATGTTGTCAATATTTTAGTTTTTGTTTGCAAATATTGTTCAATAAAAAGGCTCTATATTTTGACTGCATCTGTCATGCAATGTGATTCCCTCTCTTCATTAGTGCCACCCCCTTGAAAAGTATCACTTTATGGGGCCATACAAACCTGTATTAATACTTGTGTGCACATTAAAATGTTTTTTTGTACAATGTACAATTCTCATGACAGTGGAATAGGTTATTCTTAGCCAGTAATTGCAGTGGAAATGTTGTTAACATCCACTCATGCATGGGGGAAAAAATATCGTCCAATACCGTGAAACCGGTATAATTTTGAAAAATACTGTGATATAGAATTTTGGTCATACCGCCCAGCACTACTTCAGTCACATTTTAATGTAATGCTTTGATCACTAGACTTGTACCGTTACAACATTTTGGAAGGATTAGATCAGAAGCAGTACACACTGAATCATGGTTTACTTTAACTCATTACATATAGCATTAATATTTACAAAATGCACATTTATGTGGCACATACAATAAACTGAACATTTCAATTGTTGTTTTTACTGGTCAGGTCACAGGCACAATTACTAAAGATCCTTACACAGTGCTGCCAGTCAAGAACACTCTCAGTAACAAAGTAATCAATTGTTGCAAATAGTCGATCAGTTGGTATTTAACAAAACAATACATCCTTCTGAAGTTGATCATCATGCTTATTTTGAACATATGTGAACAGGTGAGCATCAGAGGCAACATCAGTCATCTCATCTCATCAAGCTGAACAACTTTGCCGAATTTTACCAGTTACCTGGTTCATGACATTCTCAACCATTCTATCAATTTGTCTTGCAGCTGTGTTGTTTGAGAGCAGTACTATGTGGAGCTGTCTTGCAGCAGATTCTACTAGTAGCACAAAGACTACCTCACTGACACACAGCAAGAAAAATTTCTTCCCAAATGTGTGGGATTTGCTGCTCTTCACAGTCTAGTGAGCAATGATAATTGAAGCATACAGATGTCTTTTGTTAACTGTCGTCACAATTTAAAGCAGTTTTCTGTCCTTGAAATCCTTTTTGTTTTCTCTAAAAGAAATCCATTGGTTTTGCATGCACTACTCTATGTTTGGTTTGCAACTGCCTTTGTAGTAAACTTGGCGTTAAGCTCTCATTAACTAGATCTGTACCACAAATGACATGTTGTGGTGTTGGGTCATCTTCAAGTGTCAGCTTGACTGCTGAAAAGTGGAAGGTTATGTAGACTGCACTGTACCTGTTGAATATCTGTTAGTATGACAGAAAGACGCTGCTAATTATTCCATATTTTATGTTTATGTAGCCGGTTGATATCTAAATATTAGACGGTGGGGTTTTGAGTATGCAACATTCTGTTTGTTGTTAGGATGTATTTCTCTTTTTCTCATTTTTACCCTTTCTCTGTGCACTCACTATCTCACAAAGTAAGAGGGATATGGAACAGTTTGTCACTTGCAGCTAATTCTGCCAACTTCTGTTTGTTTTTAGCCCTTTGGTCTCATTTTAACGTGTTGAAAAGGAACATGAAGAGTACATGGAGTGAACTTCATTTAACTACAAGTGACTTGCTTATTCAGCACAGAGTATGACAATTCCTAGTTTAAACTTCTTATTACGGCAAATAACAAAAGAACTAAGTGACCCGTGCAATCAAGGGCTACACTTAAAAATATTTATCATTACAACACTAGTCCATACAGAGAAAGAATATACAGTCCCCAGATGTAACACTTATTGGGAACAAAAACACACAATCTCATAAAAAGTAAATAAACAAAAATTGTTGAGTCAGAAGTAAAGAGAAAGTATTAGCCATAACACAAGATATTAAACCATTTTCCTCTGCTTTGGGACTCTAGATACCCAGAAATGGAAGGACACTCATGTGCATCACTAAAATGCATTTAAAATAGAACTGACATCAGAAGCCATAAATGAATACAGAAGATTTTACTCAATCACATTAGGTAAATAGAATATTAAAGTTTAGATTTAGATTACTCTATAAAAGAAAATGATCAAGAGGCTGTACATTATAATGAACAATAACATTAACTCAGCAATTAATTATAAATGTATGTCTCTCTAAACTAGAAATTAATATTCTCTGTTAATCATATTCTTTCAATAAGTCATCTTTCAAAGTAAAACTCAAAGTCTTTATATCTTGTTAAATACAAAATCAACCTCAATCATATGAAGTCGTAAAATAATGTGCATCTCCAGTACAGATCTAACATAAAAGTCAATTAACTCAACGCCTGTGTAAAAATTTTGCTTAGATGAATTAGGAAACAGTTGCAGGTCAGGTATGCACACCCATCTTCTCAAACATTATGTGAGACGGCACATCTGCCCCATTAAAAGAATTTCAGTACATATTGTCTGCTTAGAAGTATATATGTTAAAACATTCTAGTTAAGCCAGTAACTATGATGTGTTACAAGACTTTATTGCTTGTTAGCCGTCAACCTGAGGGGGTAAAGCCAAAAGGTATATATTAAATGGTGAGGAGTATGTACATGCTCTTTTTCAAGTCTGTGGCTTGAAAAAAGAAATGCTTAACCCACCATTTATTACATTGGTTGTTTCTTATATTATAGACAGCAATATTTTAATTAGAATATTGATTTAGACTGTGAATAGGTGAGCATGGAAATATGCTAGAATAAAATGTACGGTTAGTTATACTGTTAGTTTAGCATCATTAGGCACAATGTCTGTATTAAATTCATTGGAATTAAAATTTTACATTTTTTTTTATATTCCCCTAATTCAGACCTCCAATTTTATTTCTATCATAGTTTAAAATTTTTATGTCATAAGCTACAGATCTAAAATGAGTCTGACTTGTGATTTTACTTTGAAGTTCATTTTATGATAAGCTGCTTTATTGTGTGTTCACATTATTTGAATGTTATGCAGGTTTATTCTTACCTTGTCTTTGTCTATTCATACAGTACCTCAGTTTTTCCTTTTGCTTTGTAATATTAATGGAAATAACTTAAGTGATGACTTTGAAGTTGAAGCTGTGAAAAATAGCATAGGTTATATATGATTATTTGTTTGACATGAAAGAAAACCTAACCAAACCTCGAAGGTAAAATGTGAATCAGAAATAGAAACACTACTCAAAGGGCCCTTTATATTTGCTGTGTTGTTTGCTGCCCCGTTCAAAATATTTTAAACTTTAAGTAACCTTGTAAAAAGGGAAATTAACAAATAAATAAAGAGGATAGATGCTAAAGATTTTGTTACTTTTATTTACCATATAATATCAAAATGCTGGAATTTAATTTGATCTTACATTTGAAATGATTAGTTTGCTTTCAAATTATAATTTTGACTTCAAGAATTAAAATGCAATGCCTTGCATTAGTATTTAGTCCAATGCTATATTTTTAATGCATAACAATCATTGTTATGAATTAGGAAATTTTGCTTTTTTTATTATTTTTTATTAAATTTGTTGTCGAGCAATAGGATAAGGGTTACCTAGTATTGAAGAAAAATCAACTAAACTACATTAAGCTTTTTTAAAGCTATTGCCTGTTATAATCTGCTGGAAAAGGTGGGATTTCATCTCCAAATATTAGGCCTGAAATCTCTGCTGTGGTATAGAAACCCAAAATAAAGTTTACCTAAAAATTGAGAAGCAGACTTTCTGCCTGCAAAGTGCATGAAGGGATAAAGTTTAAAAAGGATCTCACAATGATTTTAAGAGGGAGAGGGAAATAATTTAAAACCCCATGCTTAAAATGACATAAACATTATTAATATTTTATGATTTTACAACAAATATTAAAAAAATGTTTAAAAAAAAATAGTATGCAAAAAAGTTGTGTAAAAAACAGCTCTAAGCAAGACAGACCAGTCTGTGATCCACTAAGTAGCAAAAGCAGAAAATCAAAAAACAAAAGTCAATGTAAAATTAACAAAGTACTTAACATGAAGAAGAAATAAATAAATCATCAACATGCACAAATCTACTATATAATAAAACACTAACATCTGTATGTGTGTGTTTGTGTGTGTGCCTGGTCCATGTGAGCAATCTGATCGGTCAGTTTGGCCTTTGTGATGTGATCGACAGAGGATGTACGAATGTGACGCACACAGAATCGTCTTCAAAGACAGAAAGTATAAAAGAGAAACAGGAGGCAACCATGGAGCCTTAAAAATAATGACAGAGGCTGAGAAGCAGGCTTTACAGAACCATGCACAACAGAGGGAGTGACCATCAAGAGTTTCAGGCACATGAGGATACTGAGTAAAGGAGTGGAAGGTACATGCAGGGCAAGAGATATCAGATACTTTTAAAATTATTTTAATGTGGCTGGTACAGAATAATAAATAAACAAAACAATATTAAATAACTTAAAAATAAAACACATGTACAGTTAAATTAAAAAGAAGGCAAAATTAATAAATAAAAACAAAACACAGATGATAGAGGGTTGCCAATGCTCTATTTTTCTTCTGCCGTGTTAGATTTCTGCCTTTGGAATTATAAAAGTTACCACTACCCTTTCACTTTCAATGCACATCAGAAGTGCATTATATATATGCACAAATAGTAGAAATGTTCTTGGGCCACAGAACAGATTTTGTATACATATATCAGCATTCAGAAGTTTGGAATCATCAATATTTTTTCACATTTTTGATAGAGGTGATGTTAGAGGTCATGTGGAAAGTCAAAATAACTAAAGTTAAACTGCTGGGTGCTTTCAAAAAAGGATATTCTGGAAGAATAAGTCACTAGGATGAAGATCCTCCTACAGAAACAGAATTGGTGGTGCAGTGCTTAAAAAACAGGCTAAGGGTTTAGGTGTTGATGTAGGGAGTTCTGAAACCTTAGAATGAGGATGACTAGTATGTTGGACTTGAAGGTGATAAAACGAAGGTTCGTAATGGATTGAGAAATTGCCAGATTGAATAGTACCCACAACATTTAGTATACTGACGGGTATTGAAGTAACATCAGGGCATTGATCAAAATTAGGTGTCAATACCCACCAAGGGATTGCATAATGGGTAAAATGTCCAGACATAATAAAAGGTGGCTTCAGAAGGGGGCCATTTAGACATTGCTTGGTCAAAAATCCATAAACTGACAGAATTACACTTAGAAATTGTAGAGGAAAATTAAATGCAACGTTTCCCTTTAAGCGTATGTATGCATTATGCCTAAGAGAGTGGAAGGTGGTAAGGGAACTGGAAGCAGAGATAGGCTACTCCTGTGAAAAGTAGTACAAACCCAAGAATCATTTTTAAAGAATAAGCCCAATATTAAGAGAGAGTTAAAAATATGTTGTGTACATAAGAATCATATAAATGTTCATGATGATTGGGCAGCCTAATGTATATTGACAAATCTAAGGTATTCAAAATTTTAGTAAAGAACCAAACAGCATATGTTTAAGAATCATGATTATTATAGCTGTTTCTTATTATCTGATGTCTTGCTCCAATGGAACCTGGTTGCAGTTTCTGGTTTTTAGTCTTTCTGGTCTACTGGATCATCTGACATTGGTGCTGTAGGTTTCCAGCTGGCACTGTAATGCATGTACCCACTGGGCATATCCCTTGAGCCTTAAAGATGTAGTGGTGAACAGCATCTGGAAATGACCCTTCCAGTGTGGATACAACATGTTTTTCCTTTTGAGGATGTTTAGGCATACCCAGTGTCCAGGTTGAAACTTGTGAGCTGGATCTGGTAAAGGGTTAAAGGGTTAACCTGTGAATGAATCATACCACTTTGGTTAATGCTGAGCATTAGCTCAACACAGAGTCAGCTTGTAGATTGCATCATTATGCCACCCATCAAAAAATTAATGAGATGAGAGGCATGTAGTACAATTAACTGTTCCTTTTATCAACATGAAGAATATTGGCAAGGCTTCAGTTCAATTTTACCCAATTTCAGCACATGGTTTAGATATACTTTTAATTGTATCATTTGTCCTTTGAATTTGATCTGCACTCATTGAAGTAAGTGCTGGATTCTCAGGGTTTTGAAAATATTGTGAATTACAGTGTTAAGAAAATGTGAACCTCTGTCCAATGAAATTTTCAGGGGGACTCCAGATCATGTGGTATGATTTCCTTCAGCAAGCTCTTCGCTACAGCTGAAGCATCTGCCTTTCAAAGAGGGATTGCTTACACCCACTTTGAATGCATATTTACAATTACTTATACATTTTTATACCCTTGGCATTAACTTAAGTTGTATAAAGTCTATCTGGACATGTACAAATAGATCCCAGGATTTAGAGTACACTGACCTGACCTGATACACATCCAAATCTGTTCCACGAAAAGTCGCAGTCAAGGCGGCTGATGCAACGCTCCTTACGGATGATACTGCACTTGTGACCTGCTGGGCTGGCTACTTTGAGCAGCTGTTTAAAGCTGATCCTCCAGCTAGGATATTGGATATCTCTGGATCCACAGTTCGTGAGGCTGATTCTCCAATTAAATTCTTAACCACCCAATCTCACTGATATTGCACAGGGTCGTCCTCAGTAGGATTCGTGATCACTTGCTCACCTAACAGCAACTGGAGCAGTCTGGTTTTACACCTAAGAAGCCTTCCATCGACTGCTTCCTGGCACTGAGAGCTCTTATGGAGCGCAAACGCGAATCTCAGCAGAGTTTCTTTGCAGCCTTTATCAATTTTTGTAAAACGTTTGACTCAGTTGATCAAGCTGCCCTGAGGGACATCCTGAGACTTCATGGAATCTCCTCAAGTTTGCTTGATGTCATAGCCGACCCCTTACACAGGTACTGTGAGTGCTGTGCAGAGTGGAGGCAGAACCTCTGTGTTTTTCCTAGTTGATTCTGGGGTTCGTCAGGGATGTATTCTTGCTCCTACTCTGTTCAATGCTTGACGCAAGCTCGAAGCCTTTAATGGCCTTTTAAGCACAACCATCAGCAGTGTGTCTGTCTGTGGAGAGAGTGTCGACCTTATCGAGAGGTTTACTTACCTCGGCAGTGACATTCAGAGGCAGAACCTCTGTGTTTTTGCTAATTGATTCTGGGGTTCGTCAGGGGTGTATTCTTGCTCCTACTCTGTTCAATGCTTGATGCAAGCTCGAAGCCTTTAATAGCCTTTTAAGCACAACCATCAGCAGTGTGTCTGTCATGCGGAGAGAGTGTCGACCTTGTCGAGAGGTTTACTTACCTCGGCAGTGACATTCATGTCTCTGGTGACTTTTACTATGATATCTGTAGATGGATTGGGAGAGCATGGGGGTGTCATGACGTCGCTGGGAAGGGGGATGTAGCGCTTGTCTTTAGAGTCCTGGTGCTTCCTTTCTTGCTATATGGTTGTGAGACATGGACACTATCCAGTGACCTGAGATGAAGACTGGATTCCTTCGGTACTGAGTCTCTTTGGAGAATCCTTGGGTACTGCTGGTTTGACTTTGTGTTGAATGAGAGGTTGCTCATGGAGTCCTGAATGAGGCACTTTACCTGCATTGTGAGGGAGCGTCAGTTACGGCTATGTGGCGCGATTCCCTGAGGGTGATCAGGCTCTTAGTATCCTCATTGTTGAGGACCTGAGTGGCTTTACCAGTCCAAGGGGATTTCCACTTAACACGTGGCTGTGGCAAATCGAGGGTCATTGTTAGCAGGTGCGACTGGACCATGTGTGTGCCTTTGGGTTGCCAACCAGGATCACAAGCTGTTTTATCATGTGGTTGGTGCAGCAACACACTGTACCAGTGCATGCTCCCCAACCTGACTTGACCTGACCTGTTTGCCTTAGGAATATTTTCTTTATTGGACTGCTGACAAACATACATACTTGTACCAAAATTGGTGTGATTCCTGGTTCATGCCATTTTAGTGCCAGCTCTTGCACACCTCCCCTTTGACAAAAGGGTTGGGCCATGCAGAACCTGAGCTAACCAGGGGTTTAAGGCAGAGGGAATAGCTGGGCAGCCTGGAACATTGACCCTGAACCCTTGTTCTGTCCTCAAACATTCAATGCACTTTCTGTGAGGAGGCATTTTCTTGAATTTTCAAAAATGATGGCGGCAGTGAAAGAAGTGGTACTAAAACTTTAAGCACATCTTGAAAATTGCAGCTTTTTTAGCCATACAATCAGCAAGCACATTTTCTTTAAAAGCAGGATCAGGTAGATTAGTATGTACTTTGTATTTCAAAACAGATATAAATGCAGGAATAATAGCTGAAAAAAGATTGGAAATAAGGAATCTATGTTTAATGGATGTGCCAGTAGAAGTAAAGAAACCTCACAGAGGGTACCACAATCATACTGTACCTAACACATATCTGGAATCTGTGAAATATGTTGACAGTTTTAGAAGTAGCTAATATACAAGCGTTAGTGAGCGTGAGAAGTTCCACTGCTTGAGCAGAACAGGAGGTAGAAAGAAAGCCATTTTCCGTTAATTTTGAATCTGAGCCTATGGCATAACCTGAAACATGAGATGCGAGATCATATGATGAACCATCAACATAGAAGACACAATTCGGATTTGGAAGAGGTTGATCTTGAAGAACTAATGGAACTGTTGCAAGTGCTAGATGCGCAGGTTTTAAAACTGGAAACTCGTCAAAAATTGTGATTCAGATTTGGATTGGGGGCCAAAACAAGATACAGTATATCTCTGAGAAATTTTAGTCACTTGGTGTCCTCTGAATATTAAAATCTCAACCTTTGGCAGATAACCTCTTGCAAGCAACCCACTTGCACACCCAACATGAGTTGAAACCTTACCACAGAGTGATTAAATGAATTTTCAACAGATGAGTAAAATGCCTTTAATATGCTAATTTACCAGTAGTCAAAACATCTATGAAATTTCAGTTGTATAGGCCAAATTTTAGGACAGATTTGCACAATGTTTTCCTGGTTTTCACTGGCTATTGAAATTTTTGCACATTCTACATATGTTGAGCTCTTACTTGGAATGCACAGCATTTACTATTTTGCACTATTTTATATTGTATTTACAGGATCATACACTGGAAATGTTAGACTTCAATTATAATTAGCTTCTTCTGCTACTTACATTTATTATTTGTAGTCCTGCTGAGCTGCCCGGATTCAGACTTGAAGTGAAGATATGTGATGTGAAATATTAAATGGCATATATGTCTTGTGCTGTGGAAACAAGATGTACTTTTTATGTAGATTTATTTACATAATGTTCTTGCTAGACTACTTAGCATATTATCAGTAAGATTTTGTCATTTTTGAATTTTTAGTTATTTTTTTAATTGTGTTTTTCTTTTGCAGACTCAGTTGGTATTCTGGTAGATGTTCTGGCAAAAATAGATAAGGAGCAAGATGTTTCTGCTAATAAAACAAGTGCCTTCGCATATAAGCATTCAGACATCAATCCAGTAAGTGGCCACTGGAACTTATAATGTCCTGTATTTACTTGTATGGTTAGCAGAGGCATATTCTTGATTTTTACATTAGCATTCAGAATCATATTCCACATATTCACACTGGTGCTTCATTGCCAGTTAGAAGATGGGCATCCTAAAAATTGGAGAAAACCTGGGTTTGTAACAACAGAAAGAAGTTTGGGAGAATACATGGCATGCGATATTGGCAAAAATTATAACTTGATATTTTCAAGGACTTTGATGATAACGATAATTAGATAATATTTTACATCCTTTAAAAATGTGTTTGTAAAAGTCTAATAGGATATTAGCTTACTAATGAGATTAATGGAAACAGCAGTTAAAGAAAGCAGGTCTTATTTATTTACTTAAAACTGAAATAAAATAACACAAAAACTTTAAAAACACCAGTCAAAGAGCAGTGCAAGTATGAATAAACTATTTCAAAGTGGCCTATTGGAGTTACACAAAAACTTGCACTAAGACCAACAAAACTATTATATAATGAAGGTATTTTAAACAGACACTTAACAGTAATGTAAACAAGATATGAATCCAAAGGGACTAAAATACTAATCATAATTGAATTACAGGGCATGAACGTTACAGTCTAGATAAACATAAATAAATAAATATATATATATATATATATATATATATATATATATATATATATATATATATATATATATATTTGATTTTATATATATTAGAACATTAGAACACTCTAGACGAGAACAGGCCATTCTGCCCAACAAAGCTTGGCAGTCCTATCCGCTTATTTCTTCCAAAAAAACATCAAGTCGAGTTTTCAAAGTTCCTAAAGTTTTACTGTCTACCACACTACTTGGTAGCGTATTCCAAGTGTCTATCGTTCTTTGTGTAAAGAAAAATGTTTGTGCGAAATTTATTCTTCACATGTTTCCAACTGTGTCCACATGTTCTTGATGAACTCATTTTAAAATAACAGTCTCAATCCACTGTACTAATTCCCTTCATAATTTTAAACACTTCAATCATGTCCCCTCTTAATCTTCTTTTGCTTAAACTGTATAGGCTCAGCTCTTTTAATCTTTCCTCATAATTCAACCCCTGTAGCCCTAGAATCAGCCTAGTCGCTCTTTTCTGGACCTTTTCTAGTGCTACTATGTCCTTTTTGTAGCCTGGAGAACAAAACTGCATACAGTACTCCAGATAAGGCCTTACCAATGCATTATAAAGGTTGAGCATAACCTCCTTGGACTTGTACTCCACACGTCATGCTATATAACCTACCATTCTGTTTGCCTTCTTAATGGCTTCTGAACACTGTCTGGAAGTCGATAGCTTAGAGTCCACTATGACTCCTAAATCTTTCTAGTAAGGTGTACTCTTGATTTTCCAACCGCCCATTGTGTATTCAGACCTAAAATTTTTACTTCCTATGTGTAATACTTTTACATTTACTGACATTAAATTTCATCTGCCCAAGCCTGTATGCTATCCAAGTCCTACTGTAATGATATAATGAATTCCAAATTATCTGTTAGTCCACCTATGTTGGTATCATCTGCAAATTTAACCAGCTTGTTACTTGTATTCCTATCTAAATCATTTATATATATTAAAAATAGCATCGGCCCTAGCACTAAGCCCTGTGGAACATCGGCCAATTCTGATGAGGTTCCTCGCACCATCACTCTCTGCTTCTTGTGCCTGAGCCAATTCTGCACGCATCTAAAAACATCACCCTGAACTCCCACTCCTTTTAGTTTGATGCCCAACCTCTCATGTGGCACCTTATCAAATGCTTTCTGAAAGTCAAGATAAATAATATCATATGCTCTACTTTGATCGTATCCTTTTGTTGCCCATATGCTCCACTTTGATCATATCCTTTTCTTGAATCCTCATAGAATTCCAGTATGTTAGTAAAACACACCCTCCCTCTTCTGAACCCATGCTGACTGTTCAGAATAACTCCTGTCCTTGCCAGGTGTTGCTCAATCTTATCCTTAATAATTCCTTCAATTAATTTTCCTGTGATGCCTGTTAAGCTTACTGGTCTATAGTTGCTTGAATCTGCCCTGTCACCCTTTTTATGTAATGGGATGATATTTGCCATTTTCCAGTCCTTCGAAATCTCTCCAGTGCGTAGCGACTTCCTAAAAACATGTGTGAAAGGTTTATATATGTACTCACTAGCCACCTTAAGAACTCGGGGGTAAATATTATCTGGTCCTAGTGATTTGTTTAATTTCAGTTTATTTAATCTTAGCAGTACTTCTACAATTTCCAAATCCCTCAGTACCTCCTTAGTTGTCGCGTTTACCTCTGGGAGGTTATCCACTTGCTCACTTGTGAATACCACAGAAAATGTAAGTTTAGGGCATCCACTATTTCATTGTTTGTATCTTTTAATTCCCCTTTACTATTTCTGATGCACTTGACCTCCTCTTTCACTGTTCTTTTATTACTAAAATGCTGAAAGGATCTCTTAGGGTCTTCTTTTGCCTTATCTGCTATATTCCTCTCTCAACTGTCTTTTAGTCTCCCTGATATCATTCTTAATGGTTGCTCTCATGTTCTCATATTCTCTACGATTCACTTTGCTGTTATTAGTCTTATATGCCTTTTGAAGCAGTTTTTTCCTTTGCAACTTTAATCCACTGTGGAGTTTTTTTAATTTCCTATTAATTCCAAATTTAGGTATGTATTTTAAATTTTCCAATTAATTCCAAATTTAGGTATTTAGGCATATATATATATATATATATATATATATATATATATATATATATATATATATATATATATATATATATATATATATATATATATATATATATATATATATATATATATATATATATATATATATATATATATATATATATATATATATATATATATATATATATATATATATATATATATATATATATATATATATATATCTGAACGGATGTATTGAACTGATGTATATATCTAACCCAATTTATTTAAACCAATATTAGGGGGTTCTGCCTCCTGCTCACTTCGTGTCTCTCCTGCTTGCATATATGGATTTTCACTTTCACCAAACAACAAATCTTTTAATTCTCGTGGATATCTCTCTTCATTGGGGAAAAAAACACTACTTTTCACTGATAGCAACACAAATTAGACAATCTACAAGTCTCTGACTTAAAGTTTAAAGCTGAACAATATCTACATATTTCTGTCATATCGCCTATGTCCATATATTCGATCTTTCACTGTTCCTTTATTTCACAGAGTAATAATTTCTGTTTGTTAGCACTAATGCAATCTTTACTATCAGTTTTTTGAGACTTTCGAATTTTAGTACTTTCATAATCTCTAACCTGCTCTCCATGTGTATTGCAGCAACATTTTTGAACCTCTTTACGACATTCTACTTTGTCTTCTACTGTATTTTTTTTTCCAACGATGCTTGGAGCTGAGAGCGCAGGAACTGTGTCTGGTTGTAAATGTTTGAGAGGAGGGTGGGACTTTTCAAAATCTCTTGGCAAAAAGTCTTGCCTTGTGGGACCTGAAATGATCTCTCGCAGGAGTTGACATTATCTCTGAGAGAGTCTCGTCTCAGGATTTCCTTTTGTAATAGAGAGATACAGTTAGGTCCATAAATATTTGGACAGAGACAACTTTTTTCTAATTTTGGTTCTGTACATTACCATAATGAATTTTAAGTGAAACAACTCAGATGCAGTTGAAGTGCAGACTTTCAGCTTTAATTCAGTGGGTTGAACAAAAAGATTGCATAAAAATGTGAGGCAACTAAAGCATTTTTTTAACACAATCCCTTCATTTCATGGGCTCAAAAGTAATTGGACAATTGACTCAAAGGCTATTTCATGAGCAGGTGTGGGCAAGTCCATTGTTATGTTATTATCAATTAAACAGATAAAAGGCCTGGAGTTTATTTGAGGTGTGGTGCTTGCATGTGGAAGATTTTGCTGTGAACAGACAACATGCGGTCAAAGGAGCTCTCCATGCAGGTGAAAGAAGCCATCCTTAAGCTGCGAAAACACAAAAAACCCATTGCTACAATATTACGAGTGGCAAAATCTACAGTTTGGTACATCCTGAGAAAGAGAGCAAGCACTGGTGAACTCAGCAACGCAGAAAGACCTGGACGTCCATGGAAGACAACAGTGGTGGATGATCGCAGAATCATTTCCATGGTGAAGAGAAACCCCTTCACAACAGCCAACCAAGTGAACAACACTCTCCAGGGGGTAGGTGTATCGATATCCAAGTCTACCATAAAGAGAAGACTGCATGAAAGTAAATACAGAGGGTGCACTGCAAGGTGCAAGCCACTCATAAGCCTCAAGAATAGAAAGGCTAGATTGGACTTTTCTAAAGAACATCTAAAAAAGCCAGCACAGTTCTGGAAAAAGCATTCTTTGGACAGATGAAACCAAGATCAAACTCTACCAGAATGATGGCAAGAAAAAAGTAAGGAGAAGGTGTGGAACAGGTCATTATCCAAAGAATACCACATCATCTGTAAAACATGGTGGAGGCAATGTGATGGCTTGGGCCTGCATGGCTGCCAGTGGCACTGGGACACTAGTGTTTATTGATGATGTGACATAGGGCAGAAGCAGCCAAATGAATTCTGAGGTGTTCAGAGACATACTGTCTGCTCAAATCCAGCTAAATGCAGTCAAATTGATTGGGCGGCGTTTCATGATACAGATGGACAATGACCCAAAACATTCAGCCAAAGCAACCCAGGAGTTTATTAAAGCAAAGAAGTGAAAAATTCTTAAATGGCCAAGTCAGTCACCTGATCTTTATCCAATTGAGCATGCATTTCACTTGTTGAAGACTAAACTTCAGACAGAAAGGCCCACAAGCAAACAGCAACTGAAAGCCGCTGCAGTAAAGGCCTGGCAGAGCATTAAAAAGGAGGAAACCCAGCATCTGGTGATGTCCATGAGTTCAAGACTTCAGGATGTCATTGCCAGCAAAGGGTTTTCAATCAAGTATTAGAAATGAACATTTTATTTCCAGTTATTTAATTTGTCCAATTACTTTTGAGCCCATGAAATAAAGGGATTGTGTTAAAAAAATGCTCCCTCACATTTTTATGCAATCTTTTTGTTCACCCCACTGAATTAAAGCTGAAAGTCTGCACTTCAACTGCATCTGAGTTGTTTCATTTAAAATTCATTATGGTAATGTACACAACCAAAATTAGAAAAAAGTTGTCTCTGTCCAAATATTTATGGACATAACTGTATATATCTAAACTAGTTATATGCTATGTATCTAAGTCTGTATATCTAAATCAAGGATACAAAATGATCAGAATATTCCTACTTCACAGATAAATGATGTTTTGCTCTGGTTATAGTTAAACTGGCCCACTCATACCTTGGAAGTAAAGGAGGACAGTAACCACTCTGGGTATTTACTCATCCCTTCTCACTTTAACGTCTGACATTACTTGCTTTAGAAAAAATATAAAGTAAAAAAAATAACAATTACTCATTTTATTTATACAGCGCCTCTTCCCATGCTCAAGTCGCTTATTGATATGTGCATCCAATGGTACTTGCGTTTTTGGAAGTAGTAGTTTATACTGTAATATACAAAGATAAACAGCAGTTATTTGTGCAATATTCTGATCATGTTGTATTTTTAAACACTGACCGGCACTCAGAAACAACCACACAGCTCCAAATTTACCTACCCTTCCTGGTCCAGATTTCTCTTAGTTGAAACCCTGCCAGTAAGGTTTTCATTTAACAGTAATCCAGATCAGGAAGGAGTAAAGGATGGACCGTCTTTGTGTGGAGAAAACTGGTGCTGCATGGCTTCTTGTGCATGCTGATCAGTGATCAGGGATACTGAATGATCAGAATATTCCTGCTTCACAAATTACTGATGTTCTCTGCTTGGGGTGCGTATTTTAACTATAAACTGAAGTTAATAAAAATCGACTCATAAATCCATTGTATGCTATGCTCAAAAAGTATTCTGACAAGCAATACCTTTCATAATTTTTTAATCAATTTTTCGCTTAGGGTATGGCATTTCCATGTATGTGAAATCCACGCCCTAAAGCTGACTTTCTCTGGTGACTGAATTCTCTTGTAATCTAATTCCTAACAAGTAAACAATAGTAAATGCCCTGGGTATTTATTAGTCCTTTCTCACACAAACACAGGACATCCCATGCTTAATTACTAGTATGTTTGTCCAATGGTGTGTATGTTTATTATCTTAGTGTGCGTTTAAGGGGCTGTTTAGCTATAAAAAGAGATAAACATCGGTTATTTGTGAAGCGGGAATTTTCTGATCATTCTGCATCCCTGGTCTCTGATTGACATCCACGAGAAACCACATAATTCCAGAGTTTCTCTCCATAAAAAAGAGGATTGTCCTTTCAGCAAACAGGTCTCTTATCCTCCATGACGTAGTTTGTCCTTCATTGAAATGCTCAACATTCTGTCAGTGTTAAACTCATGGGGTGTAAAAGGAACATATAGTGGCTGGGATAAATGCTTTCTATTAACTTGTTTTTGAAAAGAATCTGACATGGGGGTGACAAAAGGAGCTGGAAAGGCAGGTAGCACAGAATGGGGTGAGGAGGTGGGGATCCGTGTGAGTGTTTTAAATAATGAAACACAAAAAAAGTGCTTTGGAATTGAGAACCCCCTACCAAGAAAAGCTTATGAAATAAAATGTGCCTAAAACGCATCTTACAGAAATAAAAATAATCAATTCAAATGATTTACATAATTCGTCCAAATGGATTGTCGCCTTTGGAGCAACATCAGTCTTTTCAAAGCCAAACCATCTCCACACGAGTAAGGATGATCCACGTTTTACAATTAATCTGATGATGTACTGTAGATTACGAGGCTGTTTTATCCGGGTGCATGCCTAGGTGCTCACTTTGTGCAGTAGTCAATACTGTTAGGTTACATAAGATAGTATACTCCTATGCAGCACTGTGGCACCATGGTTAGTACTTTTGCCTCTCAGGTCCGTTATCTTGAACTCAGCTCTCTGTGTTATAGAATTGACATATTTTCCTACAGGAAAGTGTCGTTTGTCCCAAAGACATACATCTAAAATTAACTGGTGATTAATCTGTAATTAGTGATGATGGATCGGGGAGAGAGTGAGTAAGGATGTTCCATAATGGGCTGGCATCTCGTCCATGATTGTATCTGTATACTGGAATTAGCAGTCGGCCTGAAATGTTTCTTTATTTCATCACTACCATTTTGCCTCTAGTATGATATAATAATGTTGAAGCCTTACAGTCATATGAAAAAGTTTGGGAACCCCTCTCAGCCTGCATAATAATTTACTCTACTTTCAACAAAAAAGATAACAGTGGTATGTCTATCATTTCTTAGGAACATCTGAGTACTGAGGTGTTTTCCCGAACAAAGATTTTGAGTGAAGCAGTATTCAGTTATATGAAATTAAATCAAATGTGAAAAACTGGCTGTGTAAAAATTTGCATGAATGCATGTAACTACTCAATACTGATTACTTGCAACACCAAATTGGTTGGATTAGTTCGTTAAGCCTTGAACTTCATAGACAGGTGTGTCCAATCATGAGAAAAGGTATTTAAGGTGGTCAATTGCAAGCTGTGCTTCTCTTTGACTCTCCTCTGAAGAGTGACAGCATGGGATCCTCAAAGCAACTCTCAAAAGATCTGAAAACAAAGATTGTTCAGTATCATGGTTTAGGGGAAGGCTACAAAAAGCTATCTCAGAGGTTAAAACTTTTAGTTTCAACTGTAAGGAATGTAATCAGGAAATGGAAGGCCACAGGCACAGTTGCTGTTAAACCCAGGTCTGGCAGGCCAAGATAAATACAGGAGCGGCATATGTGCAGGATTGTGAGAATGGTTACAGACAACCCACAAATCGCCTCCAAAGACCAGCAAGAACATCTTTCTGCAGATGGTGTATCTGTACATCGTTCTACAATTCAGTGCAATTTGCACAAAGAACATCTGTATGGCAGTGTGATGAGAAAGAAGCCCTTTCTGCATTCATGCTACAAACAGAGTCGCTTGTTGTATGCAAATGCTCATTTAGACAAGCCAGATTCATTTTAGAACAAAGTGCTTTGGACTGATGAGACAAAAATGGAGTTATTTGGTCATAACAAAAAGCGGTTTGCATGGCGGAAGAAGAACACTACATTCCAAGAAAAACACCTGCTACCTCCTGTCAAATTTGGTGGAGGTTCCATCATGCTGTGGGGCTGTGTGGCTAGTTCAGGGACTGGAACCCTTGTTAAAGTCGAGGGTCAGATGAATTCAACCCAATATCAACAAATTCTTCAGGATAATGTTCAAGCATCAGTCACAAAGTTGAAGTTACGCAGGGGTTGGATATTCCAACAAGACAATGACCCAAAACACAGTTCGAAATCTACAAAGGCATTCATGCAGAGGGAGAAGTACAATGTTCTGGAATGGCTGTCACAGTCCCCTGACTTAAATATCATCGAAAATCAATGGGATGATGTGACGCAGGCTGTCCATGCTCAGCAGCCATCAAATGTAACTGAACTGGAGAGATTTTGTATGGAAGAATGGTCAGAAATACCTTCCATCCAGAATCCAGACACTCATTAAAGGCTATAGGAGGCATCTAGAGGCTGTTATATTTGCCAAAGGAGGCTCAACTAAGTATTGATGTAATATCTCTGTTGGGGTGCTCAAATTTATGCACCTGTCTAATTTTGTTATGATGCATATTGCATATTTTCTGTTAATCCAATAAACTTAATGTCACTGCTGAAATAGTACTGTTTCCATAAGGCATGTCATATATTAAAAGGAAGTTGCTACTTTGAAAGCTCAGGCAATGATAAACAAAAATCCAAAGAATTAAGAGGGGTTCCCAAACTTTTTCATATGACTGTATATAGTATTAACGGATACCTCAGCCTGGTTGAGTTCAAGTAGTCTTTAGGAATAAAAGAAAAATTGTTTTTTAATTTATTTACACATATTAATCTATTTACACATATTAACCACTATCTATATGTTATGTTCACAGGACCAAGCAATTGGTAAGGTTTTGCCAAAGATGAATTTCACATATTCCTCAATTCAGAGTATTTTATATGCCCTTGGAGTAGGTATGTCAACTAAGGAACCAGATCATCTGAAATTTCTTTATGAAAGGCATGAGGAGTTCAGTTGTTTTCCCACTTTTGGAGTTATACCCTCCCAGGCTTCTATGATGAATGGAGGGCTTTCTGATATTCCTGGGTTGCAGATTGATATGTCGAGGGTAAGTAATGTATATTTGGTTCTTATTCTTTGAGGGGTTCATTTTTATATTTAGCCACTCTTTGATTTTGTAAGACTTTATTTTAACCAGCAAATTCTCTTAAGGCAAAACTTGTCATCTGTAATAGCAGGAGAAAACTGAGAATATAGCTTGAATATGATCACATGTGTCAATGTAAACATTCTTGTAGTTGGTTTTTCGTTAACCTATATTAACAGCTTTTCTTGGAATCACTTGCCCTTTACGTTTAAATATTATGGCTGTGATTCCTGTAGTTCTCTGTGTATCTTGCACTTCATTGGTTATTGAGGTACTCACTTTCCACTCCTGGACTCAATAACTGCAACTTTGGCATCTTACTGCAGCCAGATATATCCAGTTGTTAATGATATGACTCTCTCTCTCTTTCTCCTATATACATATATACATTGTAATAAAAAAGACAACAAAGCATACAGGTTTGGGGTTTTCCGGCCCTGTATACTGTACAGTTTGCAAAAAAAATTTTTCCAGGTCAGTGATATATCACTTTTAGCATTACAACAGACAGTGCATATGATGAAGGGGACCATTTATGGGGTGGGACCGGAAACTTGATGGATGGAATGCTGGGAAAGAACCGAGGTTCGTTCGTTCTATCTCTCTATCTATCTATCTACATTTCTGTGAAAATAAAAGAAAGAAAAGTTAGTACCCCGCCTTTGTACCCTGGCACGTTATATTACGCTGCTCATTGGGTCTTTACGTAGCTCCTTAACCCCCCCCAACAGCCCATACCCATCGGGTCAGGCGGCCCGAACCGAGACGTTGTGAACCCGGGAAACAGCATCAGCGTTGGCTTGCATGTTACCCCGGCGATAAGTGACAGCAAACTTGTAAGGCTGAAGGTCCAAAAACCACCTGGTAACTCTGGGTTTCGACTCCTTGTGAACAGCCATCCACTGGAGGGCAGCATGGTCCGTCACCAGAGTAAACTCCTAACCCAACAGGTAGTACCTCAGGTGTGTTACCGCCCACTTGATAGCCAAAGCTTCCCGCTCCACCGCTGCATATCTTGTCTCCTGATCTAGCAGTTTCCAGCTCAGATAACTCACGGGGTGTTCAACACTGTTTGGCTCAGCACGGCGCCTAGACCTATGCCGAAGCATCGGTCCGGAGGATAAAAGGGAGAGAAAAGTCAGGGGTTCTCAATATCGGTGCCGTTGTCAGGGCCATCTTTAGGTCACTGAATGCCCGTTCCACTGCATCATCCTATACCACGTATAAAGGAGCCCTTTTCTTTGTTAGGTTCATCAAGGGTGCAGCCCTCTCGAAGAAATGAGGCACAGACCGGCAGTAGTAACTTGCTAACCCCAGGAAAGCTTGCACCTGTCTCTTGGTTTTCAGACGGGGCAATTCAAGGATGCATTGTGGTTTCACCATTCCCCCCTCCCACCAGGTAGTCTAAATACTTGGACTCGTTAAATCCAAAAAAACATTTTTGCAGATAAATGTGGAGACCCACCTTCGCTAACGTTAGGAGGACGGCGTAAACCCGCAAAATATGTACCTCCCAGGTGCTGGAATAGATGACCAGGTCATCCAGGTAGACAGCACAATAGGACTGGTGGGGCTTTAACATTCTGTCTACCAGACACTGGAAGGTCGCCGGCGCCCCGTTCAGCCCAAATGGGAGGATCTTATATTGTCAATGCCCGCTAGGGGTGCTGAAGGTTTTTTTTTCTTTAGCGGATGCCGTTAAGGGAATCTGCCAATATCCTTTTGTTATGTCAAGTGTAGTCAGGTAACGAGTTGTACCCAAGCGCTCGATGAGCTTGTCCACCCAGGGCATGAGGTGAGCATCAAATTTGGAGACCTGATTAAGACGCCTAAAGTCATTACAGAATCTCCAAGAGCCGTCAGGCTTAGAAACAAGGATGATGGGGCTGGACCACAGGATGTGACTCTCCTCTATGATGTCCATATCCAGCATCCGTTGGATCTTCAACTCCACCTCTGCACGTTTTGCTTTCGAGAGGCGATAGGATAGGGGCCGTTCCCAAACTACCACCCCCAGGTCTGTCACGATAATCGTGCTCAATCAGGGAGGTGCAACCTGGCATCTCACTGACTACTTCCGGGATGGGCAGCATTGCATCCTGACACTGACGGCGGGTCAAATTTGGGCCGAGGTTAAGGGCCAACTTTTCTGAGAAACGGGCGGCTTCCCGATCCCTCCACGGCTTCAGGAAGTTTACGTGATAAACCCTCTTGCTCTGTCAACGATTTGGTTGTTTCACCAAATAGTCAACGAGCCCCTTCCTTTTTTTAACTTCGTACAGGCCCTGCCATTGGGCCAGCAATTTGGAATGGGAAGTAAGCACAAGTACCATCACACGGTCCCCCGGTTGGAATTCCCGGAGGGAGGTGTTTCGGTTATAATTCTTCACCTGCGCTGCTTGATCACGCAACATGTGCTCCTTTAGAAGGGGTTGGATATTTTCCAATCTATCACGCAGTTGCGCAATGTATTCCAAAATATTGGTGGAGGTAAGAGCCTCCCCTTCCCATCCTTCTTTGAGGACATCCTAATTCCTCGGTTTGGCATCCATATAGAAGCTCAAAAGGGGAAAAACCTGTAGAGGCTTGTGGCATCTCCTGATAAGCAAAAAGAAACAGGGGTAAAAGTTGGTCCAAGTTCCTACCATCCGCGTCGACTACCTTGCGGAGTATCTGTTTAAGGGTTTGGTTAAATCGTTCCACTAACCCATCCGTCTGAGGGTGATAAACGGACGTTTTCAGATGCTTAATATGGAGTAACTTGGCAACCTCCCTGAACGTATCCGAAGTAAAGGGCGTACCTTGGTCCATGAGGACTTCCTTAGGTATTCCTACTCGAGAGAAAAGGGCTACCAATTCCTGTGTGATATTTTGTGTAGTAGCGGAGCGCAACAGAACCGCCTCTGGGTATCGAGTTGCGTAGTCTACCATGACTAAAATGTATTTATGGCCACGAGTTGAAGACTCCAGGGGTCCTACCAGATCGATTCTGATCCTTTCGAAAGGGACATCAATAAGGGGAATTGGAATGAGAGGAGCACGGTCCCTCCTAGGAATCTGAAAGTGACTGACATAAATGACGGACCTCCTTGTTAATTCTGGGCCAACAGAACCAGAGTTTTATTCTCTCAAGCGTTTTCTCAGCATCAAGATGGGCGCCAAAGAGTTGGGTGTGAGCCAGTTCACAGACCTCCCGCCGGTAGGTCCGTGGTACTAGCAACAACTTCCATACCTCGCCTTCGTGGTCTGCGACTCAATACAGCAGATTGTTCTCCAATACAAAGTAGGGCCCTAGTGGCATGGAAATGTTTGACTCATTGCCGTCAACAGAAATGATCGCATTCTGGGCAAACTTCAGGGAATCATCGTTCCACTGCTATCTTTTAAACGAAGCCGGCGTGTTCTTAAATTGACTGTCCAGGCCACTCAAGGGGTCTTGCGGAGCCGGGGGTTATCGTCTGACTGACCCGGACAGTCATCCAGTTGAACTTCCGGGTCAAGGTCTGTTGCCGCTTTCTACGTCATCATTAGTTGCTGAGCTGCATGGCGTGGGAAGCACGGGGACAGTGCCATGCCCATCCATAATTAGACCCATTTTAGCAATAGAAGTGGTACTTTCTCTACCTCTTTTATTTTAAGACCAGTCTTGTCCTAGAATAACTGAATAGGATGGTTCGGGTAATATGGCCACCAACAACCATCTTAGTTCACCCTTCCAAGTTATATAACACTTAGCGGACCTATATGACTTGGTCTCTCCATGCACACAGGTTACGTTCACACGTTACAATGGTAATGTTACTCTTGGAATCAAATAAAGCCATAACCAGGTGCCAATTAACTAGGACCACTCTCATATTAGGAACAGCCAGGGGATTAGACAGAGCACAGTACCTCTCTTCTTTGGCCCAGCTGCGGTCTGTCATTTCCACGTTCTGGGGACAGGCGGTTAGGATATGTCTGACTTTGTCGCACTTGAAACAGCACGGCAGAGCCGGTATTTTCTATTTTGGTCTAACTGGAGCTTCCGCACTGTGACAGGAGGGCTCAGGGTTAGCGACACGTCCCTGTTGGGCCCCACAAGCGGACATCTCCGGCTCCCTGACTCTGTTCACCGCCAGTTGACGCTCTAATACCTCCAGAAGGCTTTTCATATCCTTAAAGGGGTGTCGTCTGACCTGCTGGGTGACATAGTCCGGCATCGCATTTACTAACCCCTCAGAGGCCATCTGTTCCATCACCTGGCGAGCCTGGTTAATATCTGGCCTCAGTCATCGGCCCATCTTACTCCGGAACTCAAAGGCCTGGGGCCTCGCAGGGTGATCGGGGTCGAATCTCCAGAGCCTCCACTCGCTCGCCTGCTGACCCGAAGTGACGCAGTAGCGGCTTAAGATTTCTGCTGTCGGGAGGTCATAATCGGCGGCTTCCTCAACGGGGAGGTCGTAATAGGCCCTCTGCACGATACCTTTCAAGTACGGTGCCAATATGGACGCCCATTCCTCCCATGGCCACTTGTTCCGGTTGGTGGTCCTCTCAAAAATCAAGAGATAGGACTGTATGTCATCCGCTTCTGTAAGCAGAATGATTGGAGGAGGTGGATGCCGCGAGCCGTGCCTTGGTCTCTGCTAGTTCCTGCTGTGTGGCTCTCTGTTCCCGCTGTAGAGCTTGGATTTGGCCCACCATACTCGTCAGAACAGTATTAAGGTCTTGTCCTTCGGTCATCTTCCGGACAATGTATCCTGCCGACTACACCACTGTAATAAAAAATACAACAGAGCATAAAGGTTTGGGGTTTTCCAGCCCCATATACTGTACAGTTTACAAAAAATTATTTTCCAGGTCAGTGATATCGCTTTTAGCATTACAACAGACAGAGTGCATATGATGAAGGGGACCATTTATGGGGTGGGACCGGAAACTGATGGATGGAATGCTGGGAAGGAACCGAGGTGCTGTGTGGGAGCCATGACGTCATCAGAGGTGGCCCAGAGGAAGGGAAGGAATGCGGAAGTGGTGGTGCATGGTTAAGGAATCTGTGTAAAACTACGGCGGTGTTGTTTCTGCTTTTCCATGAAAATAAAAGAAAGATAGGTTAGTACCCCGCCTTTGTCCCCTTTCACGATATACAGTAATCCCTCGCTATATCGCGCTTCGACTTTCGCGGCTTCACTCTATCGGATTTTAAATGTAAGCACATCTAAATATATATCACAGATTTTTGCTGGTTACGCTTTCTGGACAATGGGTCTTTTAATTTAGGCTACATGCTTCCTCAGTTTGATTGCCCAGTTGATTTCATACAAGGGATTCCATTGGCGGTTGGCTTAGAAGCTACCCAATTAGAGCATGTATTACATATTAACTAAAACTCCTCAATGCTATAAGATATGCTTCCCGCGCGGTGCTTGTTTGCTTCTCTCTATCTTTCTCACTCTCTCTGCCTGACGGAGGGGGTGTGAGCAGAGGGGCTGTTTGCACAGAGGACACGGACGCTCCTCTACAAAATGCCGCTTTATCGCGGTGCTTCTGTATACTTAAAAGCACGTATTGATTTTTTGATTGTTTGCTTTTCTTTGCGAGCACTTTCTCTGACATTCTCTGCTCCTGACGGCGCTCCTTTATGATGGCGCTGCTTTGAAGATGATATGTTTGCTTTCTTTTAATTGTGAGAAAGAACTGTCATCTCTGTCTTGTAATGGAGCACAGTTTAAATGTTTGACTAAAGGGTGTTATTTCATATCTAGAGGGATCTAATAATGTTAACAGGGTGGGAGAGTTTATAAGGGCTTAAAATATATAAAAAATAACCATACAAACATATGGTTTCTACTTCGCGGATTTTCATCTATCGCGGGGGGGTCTGGAACGCAACCCCCGCGATCGAGGAGGGATTACTGTATTATGCTTCTCATTGGGTCTTTACGCGGCTCCCTATGTGCTCGTGTGTGACAACGTATATCAAATAAAGTAAGGAGTGCAAGAAGTGTGGTGTATGCATGTGTGTGGCCTGTGGTGGACCTGTGAAGGTCCGGTTTTGGGCTCTGCCTGACATAAGACTGCCAGGATAAGCTCCCGTGAAGCTCCAATGAATTGGATTAAGGGGGTTTGATAATAGTTGGATAGGTAATTGTAAAAAAATTTCCATGAAAATAAGTGCTTGCACTACTTATCCTATGTATCTTGTACTTAACATATTTCTTGAAATGTGAGAAATCAGTAAATGCATAGTAATTAAAAATTATAGGTCAGCAAACCAAGTTCCTGCTCACCTGGATTCATAGTTATTATACCAAATAAATGATCAATAATATATTGAACATTGAAATAAATTTTTTAAAAAAGCATTACTTGTTAATGGGCATGAAGTAGCTGTTAGGTGTATTTCAAAACCTGTTTGGTGATGTTTAAATTTGTCTAGTTAAACTACCTTTCTAACATAAATTTATGTTTTTGTACAGTTTTTATACAAAAGAAAGCTTGTAATATTTTTACAATATTGTTAGTTTTCAATAATTATTTGTACCTGTTAAACCAGGAGCATCTATTCAATTAATTACTCATAGAATTCATTTTGAGCATTTACTGTAGTTTCTTATGAATACATAGTACATGCATGTAGTAAAAGTAAGTCTGGTAGAACTCCAGATGTACTTTAAATCATTGTGTATTGTATTCTGTTTTTATTTTAGTTACTTCATGGTGAGCAATATCTGGAACTCTATAGACCTTTGCCAACATCAGGTATATTAACAGGAGGAGGAGGAGGAGGTTGGAAGCATGCACTGACACTGACTCTTTTTCATTTTTTCTGTTATTATTTAAGCAATTTAGCAGTATATTTATCCTTCTTTAATTTATTTAGCCTTATGAAGGAGAGCTTCATTTTATTGTAGCAATTTCTTTTATGTTTTATTGTGTTTTCACACTCTGAATGTATTCATCTCTAGTTGTGATTAATTTTTTTGCAGTTTTATTTTAAATTGTCAAATTAAATAAATTTTGCACTAAACTGTTATTTATCCCACTGTTGATGGTATTTATTTAAAAACATATTACTGATTTCTACATACTTATTTATTATTGGGCTAACATAGCACTTTTAATTATTATTAGTCATGAAACTTTTCATGATTGCTAATGTCTGTCCTAAATTAAATATTACATCCAAACTATATGTTTTCAATTAGTTCTTAAGACGTTTATTGTATTGGAGTTTTCCTTTAGTTTTTTTTTTAAGTTTTATAGGAGTTTGTAAACTCCAGCCTTTGTGATGAGAATTTGTGCTTTATTTTGAAATAGATATTTTAAAGAACAGATTGCTGCTAAATGGATTAAATTTAACTGGTTTCAGAAATATTTAGAAGTAGAAGTAGTACCTGTTCAATACTGATGAATATATGAGCAATATATGGGTCATATTTCTTCTGTACTTTTTAATTAGGCTCTACTATCTCAAACAGCACTCATGTTTAACATGTATTGTTTTACTGTTGTTAAACCAAAATCTTTCAAATTAGCATTTTTACATTTTAAAATATTTCATTTTTTTAAATGATGTTTTCAACGCTTATGGCACATTTATGAAAAATCAAATCTTTTTCATTATAAAATATTATGGATTATTCCTGACTAAATTATAGACAGTTCCATACATTTTATGTTTTTTCAGGCATATAATTTATAAAATATTGGATATTGTATGTCCTGGTCTTTGCCACATAGTCTCTGAAGTTCTGAAAATACATTTATGGTACACAGTGATCTATATATTACATAAATCTATATATTACATAAATTATTATGTTAAAATCAGTAGTACATAAAGGTTGGTTAGATTGGTTGAACTCTGAAATTGTCTGGTGTCAAAACATAATAATTTCTTATATCCTGATGCTGCACAGATAGGCTCCATCTCACTATCATGCAGCATTAAATGCATGACGTTCAGAATTTAGACAGATGCATTATTTTAGAGGGAATCTTTATGATAGAAATTGTGGGATGACCATGGTATTATAGCCTATTTGAATGATTAATTAAACATGCTTTGCATTCAGAATAGCCAGCTCAACTATCAGATTAGATTAAATTAAACTTTATTAATCCCATAGGGAAATTCAAATGCATACAGCAGCAGGAAGATTTAAAAACAAGAATACAGTCTCAAAAGATAGAAAATACATCCAATCAATTAATCGATTGATTGATAAATAAATAAATTACTTAATGGATGCATTGGGTGGAAGCATTGAATTGCCTGATAGCAGCGGGAAGCAAAGACCACGAGAGGGGCTTTTTAGAACATTGTGGTGGAATGAGCCTGTGGTTAAAATTGCTACAAGATAGCACCTCCTGGGCAGATGGAAGGGATTTGTCATAGTGGCATCCAATTTTGCCATCATTGTCTTTTCCATAACAGGTTCCAGTGTGTCCAGGGTTTGCGCTGTGATGAAGCAGGCTTTCTCAATAAATTTATTCAGGCATTGTGCTTCTTTTGTGCTTAGGTTAGGTTGTTTCCTCAGGAGACTGCAGTGTAGAACACCACACTGTCCCCTATGGACTGGTAGAATATTTCTAGCATATGCCCTGTCCTTAGTAACCAACTCTGTGTCCAATTATTTGCACTTTTGAGACAGACTTAAAGTGGGACACCAACTTTTTACTCAAAGTATACTATTACGAGGTAGTCATCATGCATTCAATCTTTAGCATAGGCTGAGGTGCTTTAGACAATTCCTGCAGTATGTAGATTTCAGTTGTTGGAGCAAAAGTCATTTTTGTTCCAGTGAACATTTAATATTCTGAGACTGCACAGTTTAACTTCAGATAAAGCAAATATAATAAACTGACAAATATTCTAAGAATGTTTTGTTATTTCACTTTAGCAGAAGGGCATATATATATTTTACAACTGTTTTATATATTTGTGCATAAGTTTTGCAAGAATTTAAAATAGTTGTGCCATTTATTCTACCATTTCACTGCTGTTCTCTGTGTCATCTACTTTAACATACTTGTAACTGAAGGTCTATAAGATTAGTAAAAAAAAAAGGTGCATACATTAATTGAAATTTTATTAGATTTTTTTCTCAAAGCATGCTGTAGATCTTTAATACCAATTTTATGCTACATTTAACTATACTGAAGAAACTGTTTATATTAAGGCAAAAGCACAAAAAAGGTATTGAGCCCCCTAGACTTTTTCAGGGTATACTGTATGTCTACAGAGACAGATGGGAAATTAATTTTAAGCAGTTGTTTTTTTAAGAAGCCAATTTGGTGCCTGTTAATGACAAATAAATGCTTGCATCATGTTTTTTATTGCTACGATGCTGCCTAGAAATAGCCTAAAGTGATTATTTCCTTTTCATCAACACTTTTGAGGTCAAGCAGAGTAACAACAATGTAATGAGTGTCATGTTTCATCAGCAAAATAGTTTTACTTCACTGTGCCACCATTTAGCCACTGGCCAGAACTACTATCCCATTAAATTAAATGCTTTTGCCTTGATGACTATCTTCTGCTTAATTTGTATTTTCCCACTGTCCACATAAACATGTGTGGTTGTACAATATTATTATTTGAAAAGTTTGTGTTAAAAAAAAAATAAATAAAATGCTTGTCAATTTGTATTTTTTTTTTCTAAACTAAGAACATAGGTCATAAGGTATTCTTGACTTACTACTTTTTTCCATCTACTACATTGCGAGATAACAATCTCATACTTCTTCATCTACAGGCACACTAACCTCTCAAACTACAGTTGTAGATATTCTTGACAAAGGTTCTGGTGCTGTTATCCTCTTAGATGGTAAGTTCTGTTATTTTAAGAAATTTTCCTTATTATAAATTGTTAAGGTGTATTATTTTTAAGTTTATTTTTGTTTTACTTTATTTTTTCGGTATGAGGCACAAAGAAATATGCAAAAAAGAGTACCACTTTCCAGAGTAAGAACACCTTGAGACTAATAAATTCTTATCAAAGAGTTAAATGAAGGATACAATTTCTCACTAGACACAGTGTCCTCCATGTGAATTGGTGCATATCCATCGCAGTGCAGTAAAGTCAGATTTGCTACTTTTTCTTTATGCAAAGTAAACTGGTTTTGAGATGAAAAGAAGAATACAGAGCAAAATTACCACATTTTAAGTTCATTTTGAAGCATTAAGACACCAGAATAATGTTTTTGGTGGGAATGTGTTTCTTGTTGTATGCATCTTTCACGCTGTGTTTAGCCTTCATCTTTATATCTTTCTTTGGAGTTAATTGATCTCAACCGTCATGAAGATTAAAGTCCTTAAAAGGAAAACTGAAAAAAAGGGATGCAGAAAATAATTTTAAAAGAATTGAAACACAGGATGTGAGGATAGGAAAAATTAAGAATCTGGAATATCTTGAAATCGAGAAACATCTCATGTACTCAACAGTTGGCAGTAAGCAGATAAGTTGATTAAAATAACTAGACTACCCAATCCCGGTAAACATGAATTTCATTAGGTGGGTTTGCGAATGTTGTGTTATGTTGCTTAGTATTACCTGAAATAGGGGTGATATAAAGGTTGTGTTATTCTAACATGTTTATTTGTTTATCTAAAGATATGACTGAATTACTGAAGATCCTTAGTACTAGTAGTAGAAGTAGCAGCAGCAGCAATAGTCTACCTTCCATGAGGGCTGCATGCATTTCTTCTGGGGAACTTAGGCTCATTATACTGAAGGAAAGAATAAAATCACCCAAGAGAGAGCTAAGCCTTGTATAGGGAGTGGAAGGACATAATTGACAATGCTGATAAAGTAAAGCAAAGATGTATAGTGTAGAAAGGTAGACATTTACATTTAGTTTATGTGTGCTACATAGCCTTTACCAATGGTTAAAATGAAGGAGGAAGACCCCTTCCTTCTTCACAAATTTCAAATAACAGTATTAATGATAATACATTTTGCTTATATTGTATATTTCCTTTTCCATGCTCAAAGCGCTTCACAAAAAGTCAAAATGAGCAACAAAGCATCTACAACATTGAATATAAATAATATCCACATGAACACTAAATATAGGTAATAAAAATACAAAATACACAAGAAAAATCCGAACAAACAACATAACATAATGTGTGTTACAAATAATTGTTACTGCTCCATCCCGATCTCGTTTAAAGTATGCTGTTTCTTTGTTCTGTGTTTTTCCAGAGTAAAATAATGAAATTTAGTGCATCACATTAACTTAGAAAAGCCTCTTCATAAACAGACTAATCACACAGTAAGCATGAACAATTGCCAATTTATAGCAATTAGTTTTATAACTTGGCATTGTAGCATTTGAAGTGTAAGTAATTTTTGTTACTATGGGAAAGGCTATCATAGATGTACTGTGTAAATTAAGGGACATGATTATTGTGCTGTTCTTATAGCCTGAAGTTTTCAAGAAGATTGAAATGGTTTAAATATCATGCAAATTCGATGTTGGTGGGGTAGCTTTATTGGAATGGTGTTGAGCTGGTTTACAATTCTCTACATACCTCTCGGAGACTGGATTCACATCCATACTCTTTATGAGAAGTTTTTATGTGGTACCTATGTCTGCCTTCATTTTTTAAAATTTTATTTTTATGTACTTCAGTTTTCTGCAACATTCCAAAAATAGTCTGTTTATTAATTTAAATGGTGACTTGAAATTGGTATAAAGAAAGCTAGTGTGGGAGCATGCATAGTTGTTTGAGTGTCCCCTAAGATAGACTCCTACTATTTATAAAAAAACAAATGTGTGAGAATCTACCTAAATAAACATAATCTCATCTTTAAACATGAGAGTGAATTTCTAGCATGAGACATTACATTGGAATCCTGATCAGAAGAGTTGGTGCAGAAGCTTCAGATTAAATAGTAGCTATCTAAATACCTAGCTTCAACTGCATATTTTTTTGAAAAGTATATTTACCACATTAAATTACTTAATATATGTCATAGTTATTTTTGTACTGCTTGCTAATATGTATTTATTTTTTAGGTCCTAATGCATATACAATTCTTATTTATTGTTTGCTTCCTTTGTAAAGCACATCACAAATTGTGTATCTCACCAAGGTAGAACCTACTATGTAAACATACATGGAGCAAGCAAATAAAGTTTAAAAATTAGCAAAGATTGTGTATTAATTTCTATGATTTTCAAATGAAAACTTCAAAGTGCTTGTTAATTCTGCATTAAATGTTCTAATTATTTCAAATTATACCGTACAATGAAATCATTTGATAGTATTAAGCTTGTCAACTTCTAACAATGAAATACAAATTAATTACCACAGATGTTATTTGAGAAAAAATTTACTCTCTTGACCTTCAGTCATCAGTTGCATATCATTCATCTTTAAAGACATATCAAAAGGCACTTTTAAACAGAATTTTAACTCAAGCCAGAAACTGAATTGGCATTAAAGAACCATGAAGTAGTAAAGCTACCTTCGGTTTTACTGGGTTGTTGTATAGCAAATATTAATTGGTTAAAGAAAATAAATTAATAGGGTTGAATGCCACTTTAAAAACACACATTTCTAGGACAATAGCAGCAACTGTATAGACAGAAAAGAACTATTGATTGTAAATATGCCTTAATGTACGGAAAGTTAAAATGACCATTGATTATGCATAAGGTTTAATTTACATTTCCAACAACAACTCAAGAAATCAAAAGAATGTTGTTTAATGTGAGTAAAATATTAAAATGTCCAAAATGCTGTCAAATCAAAAATCACATAGAGTACTGCAAATTCATCAAACCTAAGTTAGGTAATTTGATAAATTTGTCCCTAAAATATAGGAAAGTTGTTGCAAAAAAAAGTGATAAAAGCACATTTTAAAGTACAGTTTGTTATTCATTCAGTGTGATGCAGACACATTGTTATTAATGTTTCAGTCATTTATCATTAATTTAAAATACCAGTAGTACTTTCTTCTAAACTCAGTGCATATGTAAGAATGGTCTAGGTAAAAAGAGTTAACACTGAAGGTTTTTGCTCCAAAGACAATGGCTGTTTCAGAGAAGATATTTCTAACCATCTGGAATGCTTCTGAAATGTCAAAGTGACTCTACAAATGTAATAGCGCAATTAGTTAATCTCATAAATAAACCATCTGCAGGATGTTGTGTTGTTACAATTTATCTTGTATAAAGAGACAAGTTGTTAGGATTAGAAAATATTTTCAAATGCTGAAAGCAGTAAAAACTTAATTAGATTTAGAATACAGTCATCCTCTTCCTGTTTACTTTATATATAAAATAATGTATATCTATTCAAAAGCATTTGAACTTCCTGTGTCCTTGTGGATTTCCTCCAAGTGATATGGTTTCTTTTAACTCTCCGAAGACATCCAGGTTAGGAAAATTGATGTTGCTAAATTAACCTGTGTGTGTGTGTAATGGGGAGGGAGGGTATGTGTATGTATGTTTGCCTGGAAACTGGTGTCCTGTCCAGGGATTGTCCCTTCCTTGAGCCCTGTGACTGCCTTGCAACCCTGCCATGGATAAGCTAGTTAGAAAGAGAAAGATGGATGGATGACTTTTAAGACTACTGGTGAAAAAAAACTAAGAACATACTGGGCAGCCTAACTAAACAAATGTTTTATGTTGTTGCCTTGATAAATTCAGTAGTTTAAAGTCTTAATTATTTTTGGAGACTGAAATTGACAAAAATTACATTTACTGTAGTTTACGTGTACAATAAAATGACTGATTTATTTTTTATTTAAATGATTAACCAGCAAGTATAGGTTTAAAGAGCAATGCATCAGGTTTTGATGCAGCAATCTCCACTGCATCTGTGTTTTGCCATAAACTGAATGAGAATTCCACTATAGACTAAATATACTAGCTATGTCCAGATGTAGCTTGTGGCATTTTTGTACAAGTGATTTTTTTATTAAAGAAACCAAAAAAATACATAAATGAGGTTTCATTTTAACATGTTAATTTTTGTTCCAGCTTATTTTTGAAGTTGTGTTCTTTAAAGTAGGTTTACCTTAGTGGAAGATCACATGAGGCTCACTGATAATGGCTGCTTAGCTCGGCTTCTGCTTGTTTCCTTTCCATTTTTTGCTCACCACTGATTGTCCTTGCCATATAAACTTTGTCAAAACAGCATATAAGATTCAGTTTACCTTCACAAGGAAGATTCAGTTCTTTCATTAACAGTCCAAATAAACAGTTACTCCAACCTGAAGGCAGCAAAGAGTAATACATCATCTCTCCCTTCATGGCTTCTTTTGTTGAGAAGATGAAAGTATGTGTTGAGGTGCAGGTCTTCTCTTTACATGGCATCATCCAGCAGAATCACACTGAGCTCTGTGCTGACACAAACAACTTAAGGGTTGATTTCAAGATAATGCAGAAAAACATTAAAGGCAAGAATGACCACCATACTATAGAAATTGTTGGCATCAGTAAGGAGGTGGAGTTGTCAACAAAGCTCACCAAAATGGAAAATGATCAGAACTAAAACATCCTTAGACTAGTCAACATAAGGATTAACAGATAAGGAGAGTATATGCTTATTTTCCTTCTTCAGTTCTGGCCAAATATTTTCCTGCTCTTCCTTCTTTTAAGCCTATTATATAGAGGGCACACAGGATATGTAGCACAAGGGATAAAATGTCCCAACCTCCTGCTATTATAATGCAGTTTATTAATTATCAATATAAAGTTTCTCAAGCCTTCAGTGTTCAAATGATCACTGCTAGATGGGAAATGAATGTGCCAATCGGAACAGCAGAGTAATTGGAATCAATCCTGTTTTGGTCCTTCCTTCTTAACTCATGCTCTCTTTTGGTGGTCAGCATATATTCTACGATAGTCTATCGGAGGCAAATTTTCATTTTACAGTATTTATCTTCTTGAACTTTTTATGTCTGAGGTCAACAATTGTTGTAGCTATGCTATCCATAACTGATTCAATTCTGTTCAGTTAGTAAAGAGCTGATTGGGTTTACTCCGTGAGGCAGGTTTCTCCTGTCTACCATTTGGTTTTTTTTTCAAGATTCTGAATATTTGATTTTTTTTTTCTTTTTATCATTATTGTTCTGAAATTTCTAAAATTAATTATTTGTTTTGGACCCTGTAGTTAGGATATAGCGGGTTGGATAATGGATGGATGGAATTACCACTAAGCCATTTTGTTTTTGTTTTGGGTAGCGCTATTTTTAACATAATTAATTAACGAATTAATACCAAGTAATGTCATTGATGCAATATATAAGCCAGCAGCATGAAGCACTCCTTACCCTTGTACACAGATTTATGTATAGATTCTGATGAAAGATGGGATTGGTTTACGGATATTGACCAAATAATACCTTAACTAAAGATTCATCTTCTGATCTGTGCTTTGTCTGCCTTTGCAGCCTGGCATTTTCCACCTTTTGGAATACAAATAGGCTTTTGGTTTGTAGCATAAAGTCTGGCAGATCAAACTCAGGTGGTGAGAAACCATCACTGGCAGTCCACATACATATTTTTAAAGGATTATTTTAGAATGTAATTGGTGTTATTTGTTATTGTTGGATGGAAGTTTTGCTGTTTATTCCAATTTATTGATTGACACACTTGAAAACAAATAGTTATGTTTTCATAGGATAATACATGGTAAATAGCACAAATACATAATACATAGTAAATAGCACAAATACAGCATACTTGAAGCTAATATATATACTGTGTTCTGTTTTTCAGTTCATACATATGATGGGGAAAATTTGCTTTGCTACAACCAGTATTCTTTGTTTATAGTGGGTGCTGGTGGATTTGGAGGGAAAAGAACATCAGAAAAAGCAAAGGTAACAATCACTGAGTAAACTCCCAGTTGCAATTTTAAAGAGTAAGGTATTAATAAAGAATTATATGTTTTACTAAAACTTTTTAGAAATGTTCTGAATTTCATTATACTATACTTCGCTAGTTTAAGTCTGTTTTTACTGATGACACAATCTTTATCTTACATGTAATATTAGTTAAGCCAGAGGTAATCCAAATGTTTATTAATTAAAGAAACAAAACTAAAACTAAATGAGTTTGTACATCATTAATTGAAGAATAATATTGTAGTGTCAAAAGTCTTCATTGTTTTATCTTTCACTATGTGGGTATCATAAGCATTGTACCATATGTAGAACAGATTAATTACCATTGTAAGTGCCCAAAGGATGGATTGGCACCCAGACAGGAATGAGTGGTGATGCCTGACCCAGACAGGAGGCCATAATGGATCAAACTATATATGGGGGCATATCCTGGCCGGAATGGTGCTTGATCATTTTTCTAGTCAGGGTGGAAGATTAATGGATGGACTGAGGGAAGTTGTCTGTCAAGAGCAGTTCCTTCCCAGTACAGTAGGTGGCAGTGGTCCTTGGGCATGGCCCAGTCTACAGGGATCCAAGGTATTCATAGTCCTGAGTAACAACACTTTTGGAGACCTTGGTGCTGCCCAAGGGTGTTCCAGGAAAAGAACAACTCCCTGTTTAATGGGTCTTCCAAGTGACCCAGAAGTGCTTCCACCAAGTGCTACAGCGTCCAGCATAAAAAAGCCGATCATACTCATCCAGGTGAGTAGGAGTCGTGTGTATGGAAGGGGGAGGCCAGTATAATGGATGGTCAGGAAGGGAGGTTGTAGTTTTCCCTTTCCTGGAAAGAAGGTGGGCAATGAGGGGCACTGTGACAGCTGTGGTTCACCGGAACTGGCATCCCAGCAGGAATGGAAGCTGGGAGGCCAGCATAGTGGATGGATGGCCTAGATGGAGAAGCTTCCAAACTGTAATGGTTAGTAGTCTCTTTCTGGAAGGAGTGGAAAGGAAAGAAGGGTTTCTGCTTAGATTGTGGGTTGTGGGGTCAAAATAAGCTTGGAACCTCTTCCAGGCAAGTTGGTAACGGTTCCAGTTGATTTTAACTTTTTAATTATTGCCCTAACTATTGAACTAATTGTGTTTATAATACTGCTGGAGCAGAAGAAGAGATTGATTAATGACTGTTTAACATATTTGAGCATTCACAAGTAATTTTGCCTGGGTTTTCTATGTGCTTTACAAGTATAAAGAAGCACTTTAGAACTTTGCCCTATTCTGATTTCTCTTTGATTACATCATTTTGTGAGTGTAAATATTCAATTTCTGTGAAGAGCTTTGTTTTCAACTATTCACAAATTATATGCATTTCATGCTTTTCAGATGCACAAAAGCAAAAAAAAAGTACATTTATTTATAATTATTATTTAAAACACATATATAGAACATACATACACATATCAATGCACAATTTGTAATATATGTTTTAATACATTTGAATATATATTTTTAATATGGATATTCAAATCTTTAGTTTTTTCGCAAATTTGACAGCCCTATTGCAGAAGATTATTTTAACTTATTTATTTTGCATCAGATATTGTTACTGTGCCTTGAAATGCCTCAGAAATGGCTGCTAGATGACACTGAGCTTTAGTGAGTAAAATTACAATGAACTGTTCCTTGTCTTGACTGGCAAGAGCCTATATATATTACTCACAATTACAATTACCACAATATACTAATTGTGAAAAATGGCAATTTCTGCATTCCATTTAGTAATCTCAGTCTGTCAGGAATCAAAGTTTCTCATTTAAAGACTACTCTAAACAACAAATGAGTGTTGTAATCAAGCACAAACACATTCACTAAGTGCAAGTGGGTTTGTGAATCACAGGCACTGACATCATATGAATAATTGATGGTGACTGTGCTGAAATTATTTTTAAAACTGTGATCCCTAACAATATCTTTTAAAAACTGTACATTTCCTCCTTTTCCTTTTAACAGCCTCCAGAAAATTTGAGAAGTAATGTTGACCTGACACTTATTAGTTAGAACGCCAAAATGAAGAGAATTGTTTGTAATTTGGGTTTTTATTTTCAATATCAAAAATGTTTTTCTAAAAGGCATACTAAGCAAACTTTTGCAGCACTACAACCAAACATTAGTGCAACTATCTATAATTCAAGCACACATTTCTTTATGGAGAGTGCATGAAAGATAAGCAATCAGTAGCAAAACCAAGTCCTAGTAACGTTGGGGCATTGACACTGATAACCGTCTTTGTAATAAATACATTTCTATATTCAGCAAGCTGTCAAAAGCAAATTTAGATAAAAGAAGCCATCACATTTTATTTAACAAAAGACAAGACTCTTTTTACAACTGTGCCCAGCAAAGGTTTTAAAAAAAATCATCAATAGCCAAGGCAACAGATATGTCATCCTCTCTCACAATTATTTTTCTAAAGTTGAATTACCTTTACGTTATTCCAGATTGAAATGGATCTGAAACAACTGTCCGTTGACTTGTAGTTAAGTAGAAATATGGAAGCATGCATGAGCTTAACTTTTTATTATATTGAGGAATTTACTTTGAAAACCAGATGCTTGTAATGCTGCTCCCTTAAATGAATGAGTGTGCCTTTCCTTACTCTACTTGAGGCACAGTTGCTCAAGGACTGAGTCTAGACCAGAGCTTTGGGAGGGGCAGGTAACAATGTGTCATTGTTCAAATACTTTCTGAGTTTTCTATATATTAATTCTAGATTAATGCAAGTTTAACCTTCCAGTGTTTCATATTTTTCCACATTTTAAAGCTTTGAGTGGTGACTGTTTTTTTGAGACAGCATTTGGTTTTTTTTAAAAAAAGGAATGTTTGTGTTACACTTATTTAATAATTATTTGTATATGATTTAATGTATTTACAATCATTGACACGCTTTTTTAATAAGTGTGCTTTATCTTTATTGTAAAACTAAAAACAAACAATATTAAACACTATTTTTTTCAACTAATCCATTTTTGTTTAACAGTTTCAAGTTAACTTTTTAATTTGTTTACTGCAAAATGGACATTGTACTTTACTGAATGTATACACATTACAGAATATGCAGTAGGGCAAAGTACAAAATTTCACTGTAGTGGTGTTAATTGAAATTAATATTTGCATTTATACAGTGTTTTTCAGAGAAATTAATATTTATTATTAAGATCCTCACTTTTTGGTAGCATTAAAAAACAAAGATGTTTAAATATACAGAGTCAGTTAAATTTAATATTAATTTGAGTAGAGTGAAGTTACAGATTGTTGTATGGGTTTGGTTTCTGTCTTTTTATCAGCTACTGCTAGGATGGGATCCAGTTTCCTATAAACATAAAATGTGAATAAACAGATTCCTTTGATAAATGATGTGATTTAGGAAGTTGAATTGGCTCAAGACTGATGTCCTTCACACATTTGCATTTTCAACATTTTATTTTGTATACTTAAGTCTCTATAGCATGTACTTTACGAATGTTACATTGCCCATTTGGAAAATATATGCGACTGATTAATTTACATAACACACTCATTTATTTATTTATTGATGTTTTGATCTGTCATGATTTATGTTTGGCATTAGGAATGGTTACTATCAAATTTGGGTACAGAGAGTATTTGAGAAAATAAACTGCAATGTGACAATATGATGCATCTTTTTCTATATTTGCTTTTTATTGGTGTATATTATTTGTTTTTTTTTTTTAATCTGTGATAAGTAAGCTGATATACAGTACAGTACAGGCCAAAAGTTTGGACACACCTCCTCATTCAATGTGTTTTCTTTATTTTCATGACCATTTACAGCACTCCATCACTCTCCTTCTTGGTCAAATAGCCCTTACACAGCCTGGAGGTGTGTTTGGGATCATTGTCCTGTTGAAAGATAAATGATCGTCCAACTAACCTGACTTCTGCACAACACAACTGCTGGTCCCAACCCCATTGATAAAGCAAGAAATTCCACTAAATAACCCTGATAAGGCACACCTGTGAAGTGAAAAACATTTCAGGTGACTACCTGTTGAAGCTCATCGAAAGAATGCCAAGAGTGTGCAAAGCAGTAATCAGAGCAAAGGGTGGCTATTTTGAAGAAACTAGAATATAAAACATGTTTTCAGTTATTTCACCTTTTTTTGTTAAGTACATAACTCCACATGTGTTCATTCATAGTTTTGATGCCTTCAGTGAGAATCTACCAATGTAAATGGTCATGAAAATAAAGAAAACACATTGAATGAGGAGGTGTGTCCAAACTTTTGGCCTGTACTGTAGTATTAGAATAACATACACTATTTAATGCACATTATAACTAAAAGCTGTGATATATGATCACCCTGATATTGTGTATATTTTATTTGTTTCACTTCTGATGCTTGGTTTTAACTTAATTAACTTTAGGGTACAGTAAAGCCACCTAACAGAGCCCCAGATGCTGTTGTGACTGATGTAACAAGCCAGGATCAGGTATGTCTTGCCATTTATATTATTTTAATATTTTTTAAATTTGTGACTAAAAAGTAGAAACTGACTATTTTTTATGTAGTAGTATATTTATAAACAATTAAAGGTGTATTTTTACATGAGGGAAAAGAAGGCAAAGTATGCAGTCTGAAAATGAAGCTTGCACATAAATCTCCAGCTTACCAACTTTTAGGGCTCTTTGGACACTTTCATACTTTCATCCATGCTGACTCATACAGGGACAGATTATAGTTACCACTCAAACCAATTTTATTTTTTTCATGAAGAATGCTTGATTTTAGTGGATGATCACTGTATTCTACTTCAAAGTTTTATTTCATACAACACCCATTATAGAACACACAATTGCAAATTTACTTTATTCAAGGCACCAAATGAAACGTGCAGTGGTGTTATATATTATGGTCTTCAAATCTTCACATGTAGCCTCCTTAGCATTAGACCTGAGCATTACTCGAGCTGCTAAAGCTGTGCTAAAAGTGTTAGTCCCAAGTATCACTTGGGCAACTGTACAGATGCATCTTGCATAAATGTTAGAACCAAGAATCACTCTGGCTGTAAAAGAGTTGTCAGTGCCGTCGTTCTTTAGAGAAATTATGTCTGAATGCAGGTTTTCACTAATTATGAAATATCTGCACTTTACCAACAATGAATGTTGTTGATGAGAATACCCATCCAGCACCCACACTGGAGAAAATTTGGGAGATATACCAGGCCACTGTTGTAAAATTTCAGAGCATTTACATTCCAGACCGCGATGTCAACATCGATGAAAGTGTCATGGTTTATAAAGGCAGACTGTCATGGATACAGTACATCACATCAAAAAGAGGAAAATTTGGTGTAAAATTTTACGAGCTTTGTTAATCTAAAACGGGATACAATTGGAGTTTGGTTTTATACACAGGGAAAGGGACAATGTTTTATCCATAATGCAATCAGTATGGAGTTGCTACTTCATTGTGCCAACTGATAGATGCTTTGCTGGATCAAGGTTACTGTGTAACAATCATTGTAACAATTTTTACAATTCGCCAGAGCTATTTGATATCTTGCTAAAAAAAAAAGACCATCTCATATGGAACCTAACCGTCATGGCATGCCTGAAGACTTCGGCAGAGCTAAATTACAGTAAGGTGTGCTAGTAGGTTGGCAAAAGGCTAAAGTGCTTGCGCTGAAATGGAAGGACAAGAAAGATGTTTGTCTTCTTAGCATTGTACATAATACATCTATAGTCATTATACTGGCAAAAGACAACAAGCACTTTATGAAGGGTTGTGCTGTAGTCAACTACAATAGCGCAAAGGGCGGTCTAAATCTCGTGGATCAAGAATTGACTTTCTATTACATTGTGCGGAGGAAACAAAAGAAATGCTACAAAAAGATAATGCTTTGAGATCAGGGTATATTTTGCCTGTCTGTGTGACATATGGCTCAGACAGTGTAGCAGTTACAGGCCATTTTTACACCAGTAGTTGGCTTATTATAGAGAAAGTGCTGTTCACACATTTGCTCACATTTTCAACAACCTTGTGGCCAGGTGTCCCCATTTTTTGTCGGCTCTCTTGGAGTTTTTTGTAGGCAAGGTCACTTCTTTTGAAGATTCCAACAACACATCTCATAGCCCCAAATAATGGCTCCATCGGCGCTTGAGTGCTTCAATGCAGAATTAACTGCCAGATGCAAAAGTGTAGCCTTTGCAATGGACACTGGACCACTCATTCTTCTCTTCCAGTATTCTTGCCGCAGCCACAATATTGGCACCATTTTTATGCACAAGGGCAATCATTTTGATAGGAGAAATTTTAAATCTGGTTGTCATTTTCTGTACCCACTCCATAGAGTTGGATCCTATATGCTATGCCTCTATGCCTCCACCTGTGGTAAGTCAGAACAACATGCTTCAATCATCTGAAGTGTAATGGCATGTAATGTCTAGGTAGGCTATAGTGGCCACACTTGCCCATATCTGCTGTGAGATACATTTTGCTTTTAGCAGATTTTATGGCACTCTTTCACTTTTCTCCATCAGTTCAGTGAAATATGTCCTTGATGCAAGAGTGTAACCAGGATTGAGCTTCTAAACCATGGCTTTAAATCAGACATCTTCCACCATCAAAAGTGGCCTCATATCGGTGTGGAGCATTTTGAGAATGATATCAGTAAAAAGAGCTGCTTGCTATGGGCTGAATGGAGTATTCCTCCTCAGAACAAAGTAATTTATTTTGAGTTGTTTCTTCTTGTACTCTATAAGCACAATTTATAAGCATGAACATTTTCAATGTTATTGTTATAATACTGAGATTAATGGTACTATATGTGGAGACCTTATACTAAGATGAAAGTACACTGCTCAAGTCAGTTAAGCTTCAGGGTTGTCAATCTGTCCAGTTAGGAAGCATAAGCGATTGTGAATCTAACTGCTTTGTAGCAAGTGAAAGGGATAACCAATGCACTGGAGAGACAACAGCAAGACAACCCCCCAAAAAGGAATGGTTTTGCAGGTGGTGATCACAGACAATTGCTCTCTCATTATCAATCATGACTGATTCTTCTTTAGTTTTGCATTTTGCTAGTGTGTTTGTCACTACTGGTAGAATGACATGGTACCCGCAGCCGATTCAGGTTGTTTCAGGCTGCCGATTCAGAGGTTTAAAATTAAAGTTTAGATTAGCAAAAGCAGAAAAAAGGAAACTTCAGAATGATAACAGAAGTTGGGACAGCAAACAAATTGTTACTTTAATTGCTGCAGATTCAGCTTTGTAGTGCTGAACTTAACTTTTTTTAACTTAAGTTAAAACTTAAGAGGGTCCCTTTGGAGAACTCTTGCTAGCCTTTTCTGATCATTGTACTGATAGCAATGCTACAGTTTGTAAATGAAGAATTTAAAAGTTCTTCTTAACTGGAGGTTCTAGACCACCTTGCCTTTATCACAAGATTGTATTTTTACTTGAAATGATCTTTAGTGAGATAGTAAAGGTTAAAGCAATCTGTCTTACCAGTGAGTGTATTCTTTTAGGTGTCTAATTTACAATCATAGGACATCTTATTGGTTAGATATTGTCTGTTTGTAATAGAACTATGTGCAGTAATTTATTAAAATCAAAACTTAATGTGCCACAATGTTCATAGTACTGTGTTTTTCATATGTTACTGAAATGAGAACAAAATCTGAAATGCACAACACATTAATATTTTTTAAGAATAAGTTTGTGCATCTTTCCTGGTGCTTATATACATGACTGCCCCAGTAGATACAGGACATCTAGTCGTTCTAGGCATGTCACTACCCATAAGCACTTCAAAATCGTCAAAGAAATGGTTAAAAGAAAATCAGTATTTTGTTGCAGCCATCTTAATCTCCTGAATTAAACTCCTTTGAAGTTGTCAGATTTTTAAGAAGAAAGTATGTAAAAAGAGACCAAAGTGTGCAAAAGTTTTTGGGAATTTCTGCACAGAAAATTAGCTGAAAGTAATATCCATCCATCCATTTTCTAACCTGCTGAATCCGAATACAGGGTCACGGGGGTCTGCTGGAGCCAATCCCAGCCAACACAGGGCACAAGGCAGGAACCAATCCTGGGCAGGGTGCCAACCCACTGCAGGACTAAAAGTAATATATTTAGGAAAATTAAAGCGATTACACCAGGTACCTTTTGAGAGTTTCAAAATTTGACTTTGTCAAGTCTACACATTAGTGTTTTCCCTTCTCACTACTCAAGCTCCTTTTTTATATTGTACATGTATAGATGAATTGGGCTATACTGACAAAATGCTGCAGTTAAAATAATGAATTTATACTTGTGTAATCGTCTAAGTTATTTTCTCGGGGGGAGTAGTGGCTAAAAATACACTTTGCACACAATATACTGCCATGCAGTATAACTTTGCAAAAAACAACTCTGCTTATTCTGTTCTGCAGTGTAACAATTTCAAAATTGCATTAATACTGATCTTCAACATATTGTTTGATATTCTTCTTTTTAAAAAAATTAAAAGTTTCAGAGGCCTGCCACACCATTTTTCTACTACACAAGGCACAATGCAACCAGGAGTTTGTAAATAAATGAACATTATGTAACAGCAAAGTGAAAAATATAAACATACTTGTATATGGGTTAATATATAACACTAGCCAACCCGCGGTGTACTATACGCCGCATAATCAGGCCGATTTTTTAATGATTTTTAAGCACAGGGAGAAAATTAACATTTGAAAAATCGGTAATGTAATAAATCAGCAAGAAAAGCAACATTGTATCAATGCACGGAACGAACCAACACACAATCGTCTGTGACTGAAAACTAGCGGACCACCATCGCGCCTTCTCCTCCTAGACGGAGGGATGGGGGTGGACGGCGCTCATGCACGGAGGGTGGAATGGGAGGAGAGGAGAAGGATGACCATTCCGCTCCCTCCGTCATGCTAGTCTGCTGATTTCTAGTTTAGTATGCACTGCCTACTCATGTGCCCACCTCCAACTCGTCACTTGAGTCGTTGTTGTCTTTGCACAGTCCAGATGCACCTGTGACATGTAGCGTGTAAAACAGTTTGCTATGGTGCACGCGGTCGTGCGTCGTAACCGAAAACTCGGTTTTTAAAGACTGCTTACTACATTGTGTTTTAACCTCAGTTGTAAAGGATTGTTTTAAGGATCCCATGGGATACCCCTCACAAACCGTTTTACACTCTGCATATGGCAATTCATCTCCACGAGAAACATGCTTCTATGAACAGTCAACGTGGCTCAGAGGTGCATGTTGCCTCTACGACAGACGAATATAAATGACGCCGTTTTTTCTGTGTCGTCGCGTCCGAGTTGGTGGGCGTGGCTCTGCAAGTTGTCGTCGTATCCAATGGTCTTGGAGTTGGTGGGCGGTGGCTTGCGCCATAGGTGTCTTACTTGTCGGCGGCTTAGTGAATCCACGCCTCTTCCGGCTTGCTTTCCATTGGTGTCTTGCCTTAGTGAATTATATATATATAGATTTTTTCTTGTCATATATATGTAGAAAATATGGAAAAGGAGATTTTATTGTTGACTAGCAGAATACCCGCGCTTCGCAGCGATGTCATGTGTTAAAGAAGTTATGAAAAAGAAAAGGAAACATTTTAAATATAATGTAACATGATTGTCAAAGTAATTGTTTTGTGTATTTGGTGGCAGCGTCACAAAGTTATTTTAGATCTAGCTGCATCAGAAAATGTACCACAACGTCTGACACGCCTCCTTTTTACTGTTTTCTCACAGCTTGGATTGCTGCTGTCATATATATATATATATATATATATATATATATATATATATATATATATATATATATATATATATATATATATATATATATATATATATATATATATATATATACACACACACACACACACACACACACACACACACATACACATACATACACACATGTATGTATGTATGTGTGTGTGTGTGTGTGTGTGTGTGTATATATATATATATATATATAATCTAGATAGGGGTGTGTGTGTGCATATATATATATATACACATACATATACTTGTGTGTATGTTTGTATGTGTCTATATGTGTGTGTATAGCTTTGGTCACTGAGTGCAAGGGAAAAATAATAAAATATAGTCTATAAGTTATTAAAAAGTAAAACATTAACGTTTCAAGAAGTACAGGTACACTGATCACTACTGGAGTGGTTGCAGGTAAACTACATTTTAAAGACTGTGTAACACAACAGGTAAGTAACTAACAGCAGCTAAAATGTATATGGATCATCTCTCGGTAGTAGATCCCTTTTGAAAGGCGCTACACGACGGCTGTGGTATAGAAATTACATTTTCTATGTGAACGTTCAAATTTGTGCCTCTGGTAATGTGCCTTACCGGCAATTAAAGAAAATTAGTTTTGTGTCCTCTGCAGTGTTAAGAGAGAAAGGCTTTGGTTTGGCATAAAAGGAAAAAAGGTGTAAAGAAAGGAAAGTTGCCTTTTTCTTTTATATAGTATAGAGATGTGTTCGCTGGCGTTATGATCGCCTTTTGGGGACAGTCGCGGTGGGTCTTGTGTAGACTGGTGAGACGTCCCCGCCATTAATCGGCTGTGATGAGATGAATGGGCGGGGAGATGATGACGTGACTCCCCCACCCGCCTTAACTGTCAATCCCCCACAAACACAGTCTCTCGGAATTTGCATAAGCACACCCCTTCACCTACAATTTTAACTCAGTTACAAAGTGATCAAAACTCTCGTTTATATCCTGCGTCCTCTCATTAAACTTGTATCCCGCATTACCTGTGGGCATGTGAAACGCCAGCGGTAGCCTGTCTATGAACTTAATTTAAAGTTTAGGTTTACACCTTGCTTTCTTTCCGAGGTAGCAGCACTCATGAATATGGTAGTATATGTCACTCGCTCGCTTCTTATTGTTTCGCTGCCTTCTCAATTATATAATGCATGTTTTCTTAAGCGCTTTTTGGAGGTCTTCCTGGTTTTCTACGGACTGCGTTGACAGTCAGTTCACGTGATTACGTGGGAGGCGTGATGATGTCACACGAAACTCCGCCCCCCCACGTCATTGCAGCTCAACTCCATTACAGTTAATGGAGAAAAATACCTTCCAGTTATGACCATTAGGCATAGAATTTCGAAATGAAACCTGCCCAACTTTTGTAAGTAAGCTGTAAGGAATGAGCCTGTCAAATTTCAGCCTTCTACCTACACGGGAAGTTGGAGAATTAGTGATGAGTCAGTGAGTGAGTGAGTGAGTGAGTGAGTGAGGGCTTTGCCTTTTATTAGTATAGATTTGGGGTGTATATTGTACTGTAATCAGATTTAATTCTCATTCTTAGTCTTCCTTCACTTAATTGGTTCTTAGATAAATCATTTAATTCTGAAGATATATATATGTGTGTGTATATATACAGAGTGGTACAGATCTAATTATGCAGATCCAGTTTGTCTGGATGAGTTTGATTTATGCGGGGATGATTCCAGTTTGGCACGAAGGCGATTCTTCATGTCGTCATTTCGTACACTTCTCGATGGTCCGGGATTTTTCAGGTGATGGATTGATAGATAGATAGATACTTTATTATTCCCAAGGGGAAATTCACATAATCCAGCAGCAGTATACTGATACAAAAAAAAACAAAGAACTATCTCCTCAGTCTGTCAGTGGAGCAAGACAGTGACAAAAGTCTGTCACTGAAGCTACTCCTCTGCCTGGAAATGACACTGTTCAGTGGATGCAGTGGATTCTTCATGATTGACAGGAGTTTGCTTAGTGCCCGTCGCTCTGCCACAGATGTTAAACTGTCCAACTTTACTCCTACAATAGAGCCTGCCTTCTTAACAAGTTTGTCCAGGCGTGAGGCGTCTTTCATCTTTATGCTGCCTCCCCAGCACACCACCGCGTAGAAGAGGGCACTTGCCACAACCATCTGGTAGAACATCTGCAGCATCTTACTGCAGATGTTGAAGGATGCCATCCTTCTCAGAAAGTATAGTCGGCTCTGACCTTTCTTACATAGACCATCAGTATTGGCAGTCCAGTCCAATTTGTCATCCAGCTGCACTCCCAGATATTTATAGGTCTGCACCCTCTGCACACAGTCACCTCTGATGATCACAGGGTCCATGAGGGGCCTGGGCCTCCTAAAATCCACCACCAGCTCCTTGGTCTTGCTGGTGTTAAGGTGTAAGTGGTTTGAGTCGCACCATTTAACAAAGTCTTTGATTAGCTTCCTGTACTCCTCCTCCTGCCCACTCCTGATGCAGCCCACAATAGCAGTGTCATCAGCGAACTTTTGCATGTGACAGGACTTCGAGTCATATTGGAAGTCTGATGTATATAGAATGAACAGGACCGGAGAAAGTACAGTCCCCTGCGGCGCCCCTGTATTGCTGAACACAATGTCAGACCTGCAGTTCCCAAGACGCACATATTGAGGTCTGTCTGTAAGATAGTCCACAATCCATGCCACCAGGTGTGAGTCTACTCCCATCTCAGTCAGCTTGTCTCTAAGGAGCAGAGGTTGGATGGTGTTGAAGGCGCTAGAGAAGTCCAAAACATAATTCTTACAGCACCACTGCCTCTGTCCAGGTGGGAGAGGGATCGTGTAGCATATAGATGATGGCATCCTCCGCTCCCACCTTCTCCTGGTATGCAAACTGCAGAGGGTCGAGGGCATGGCGGACCTGTGGCCTCAGGTGGTGAAGCAGCAGCCGCTCCATGGTCTTCATCAGATGTGACGTCAGAGCAACAGGCGGAAGTCATTCAGCTCACTAGGACGTGATACCTTTGGGACAGGGTGATACAAGATGTTTTCCAAAGCCTTGGGACTCTCCCTGTTCCAGGCTCAGGTTGAAGATGCTGTAGAGGACTCCCCAGTTCCAACGCACAGGCCTTCAGCAGTCGTGGCGATACACCATCTGGACCCGCTGCTTTGCTGGCACAAAGTCTTTCAGCTCTCTGCTCACATGGGCTGCTGTAATTGTGGGTGGGGATGTCTCACCTATGCTGGTATCAGCAGAAGGATGGTTGGAGGATGCAGTACTCGAGGTGAGAGTGGGTTAGTGATCAAACCTATTAAAGAAGTTGTTCATTTGGTTTGCTCTCTCCACATCTGTCTCGATGCGGCACCCGCTTGAGCTGCAGCCAGTGATAATCTTCATCCCATCCCACACTTCCTTCATGCTGTTGTTCTGCAACTTCTGCTCCAGCTTTCTCCTGTACTGCTCTTTCGCCCTGAGCTGGACTCGAGTTCCTTCTGCACGCGCTTGAGCTCATGCTGATCACCACCTTTAAAAGCCCTTTTCTTCTGGTTCAAAAGGCCCTTGATGTCACTTGTAATCCATGGCTTGTTGTTAGCATAGCAGCATACTGTTCTTACTGGAACTACAATGTCCATACAGAAGTTGATGTAATCAGTTGTGCATTCAACAGCCTCTTCAATGTTCTCACTATGTGACCCAGCAATATATCCCAGTATGTAGTTCCAAAGCAGTCTCTCAGAGCCTGCTCTGCCTCAGAGGACCACTTCCTGAATGAGCGTGTGGTTGTAGGTAGCCCTCACTCTTGGTTTGTATTGAGGCTGAAGCAGAACCAGGTTATGATCTGCTTTCCCAAGCGCAGGCAGCGGGGTGGCGCTGTATGCGTCTTTAACGCTTGCATACAGTAGGTCGATAGTAGGTCGATAGTCCTGTTTCCCGGTGTTACAATCCACATACTGGGAGAAGGCAGGTAATGTTTTGTCCAGCGTTACATGGTTAAAGTCTCCAGCGATTAGCACAAGTGCCTCAGGGTGCTGCGTTTGTAACTTAGCAACTGCGGAATGGATGATGTCACTCGCTATCTCGCGTTCGCTTGAGGGGGGATGTAAACAATAACAACAATCACGTGTCCAAACTCTCTGGGCAAGTAATAGGGCGCAGACTTACGGCCAACAGTTCGATGTCCCTGCAGCAAGTGGAGATTTTAACGTTTACATGTCCTGAGTTGCACCACTTTGTATTGACATAGAGAGCGAGTCCTCCTCCTTTCTTCTTCCGCAGGTACTTGCGTCTCTGTCCGCTCTAACTGTGCTAAACCCGGGTAGCTCCACGTTAGCATCTGGGATGGTAGTTGTTAGCCACGTTTCACTAAAACACAGCAAGCTGCATTCTCTGTAGGTTCTGACATTTTTCACCAGCACAGCCAGTTCGTCGATCTTATTTGGTAGTGAGTTCACATTTCCCAGGATCACAGAAGGCACCGACGGTTTATAACGCCATTTTCTCTCAAGTTGTCTCGATTTAATCTTATCTTTTATCTTTGCCGCTCGCTGCCCCGATATCGTCTTCTTACCTCGTCAGGTAAATAAGGAACCACACCGGCATAAGCATTTCTTCTCAGTGCTTTAAGCTGACTACTTGAATAGGCGATTCTCGGAGTGTAAAATCCATGTCAAGTAGTAAAATAGTAAAAAGTGTCCAGGGAGCAATTCCACATAAAAGAAAGTGGTAGAAGTGATCAGTGAAATAGAGAAAAAAAAATACATAAAAAGACAAAAAGATAAAGTCATACACGGAGCTGCTGGAAAGGCTGATGAAAATGATTTTTTATGTAATAAACTTAATAAGTTGTAGCGTAATGAAAATAGTATAATTAGATCTGGACCACTATATATATATATATATATATATATATATATATATATATATATATATATATATATACATACAGTGGTGTGAAAAACTATTTGCCCCTTCCTGATTTCTTATTCTTTTGCATGTTTGTCACACAAAATGTTTCTGATCATCAAACACATTTAACCATTAGTCAAATATAACACAAGTAAACACAAAATGCAGTTTTTAAATGATGGTTTTTATTATTTAGGGAGAAAAAATCCAAACCTACATGGCCCTGTGTGAAAAAGTAATTGCCCCCTGTTAAAAATAACCTAACTGTGGTGTATCACACCTGAGTTCAATTTCGTAGCCACCCCCAGGCCTGATTACTGTCACACTTGTTTCAATCAAGAAATCACTTAAATAGGAGCTGCCTGACACATAGAAGTAGACCAAAAGCACCTCAAAAGCTAGACATCATGCCAAGATCCAAAGAAATTCAGGAACAAATGAGAACAGAAGTAATTGAGATCTATCAGTCTGGTAAAGGTTATAAAGCCATTTCTAAAGCTTTGGGACTCCAGCGAACCACAGTGAGAGCCATTATCCACAAATGGCAAAAACATGGAACAGTGATGAACCTTCCCAAGAGTGGCCGGCCGACCAAAATTACCCCAAGAGCGCAGAGACGACTCATCCGAGAGGGCACAAAGACCCCAGGACAACGTCTAAAGAACTGCAGGCCTCACTTGCCTCAATTAAGGTCAGTGTTCACGACTCCACCATAAGAAAGAGACTGGGCAAAAACGGCCTGCATGGCAGATTTTTAAGATGCAAACCACTGTTAAGCAAAAAAGAGCATTAGGGCTCGTCTCAACTTTGCTAAGAAACATCTCAATGATTGCCAAGACTTTTGGGAAAATACCTTGTGGACTGATGAGACAAAAGTTGAACTTTTGGAAGGCAAATGTCCGTTACATCTGGCGTAAAAGGAACACAGCATTGCAGAAAAAGAACATCATACCAACAGTAAAATATGGTGGTGGTAGTGTGATGGTCTGGGGTTGTTTTGCTGCTTCAGGACCTGGAAGGCTTGCTGTGATAGATGGAACCATGAATTCTACTGTCTACCAAAAATCCTGAAGGAGAATGTCCGCCATCTGTTCATCAACTCAAGCTGAAGCGATCTTGGGTGCTGCAACAGGACAATGACCCAAAACACACCAGCAAATCCACCTCTGAATGGCTGAAGAAAAACAAAATGAAGACTTTGGAGTGGTCTAGTCAAAGTCCTGACCTGAATCCAATTGAGATGCTATGGCATGACCTTAAAAAGGCAGTTCATGCTAGAAAACCCTCAAATAAAGCTGAATTACAACAATTCTGCAAAGATGAGTGGGCCAAAATTCCTCCAGAGTGCTGTAAAAGACTCATTGCAAGTTATCGCAAACGCTTGATTGCAGTTATTGCTGCTAAGGGTGGCCCAACCAGTTATTAGGTTCAGGGGGCAATTACTTTTTCACACAGGGCCATGTAGGTTTGGATTTTTTTTCTCCCTAAATAATAAAAACCATCATTTAAATACTGCATTTTGTGTTTACTTGTGTTATATTTAACTAATGGTTAAATGTGTTTGATGATCAGAAACATTTTGTGTGACAAACATGCAAAAGAATAAGAAATCAGGAAGGGGGCAAATAGTTTTTCACACCACTGTATATGGTTCACCGACAAAAGCGCGATTGACATATGCGCCCCGACAAAACCGCGACGGACAAATGAGCGCCGACAAACCCGCTAACTGGTTTTCGACAAATGAGCGCCGACAAAATCGCGAGAGTGGGACGCGTACGTGTGCATTATGTCCATATTATGTGCTAGATTATAACTGTTATAACTGCTGATGGCATGCCGCAATCAAATAACTCAGTCGAGGGTTGGCATAATGCGTTGTATACAAAGCGGAATTACCAGCAGTCAGGCAGCCAGCAAGTCTAAGTACGCTCAATTATCAAGACGTCTTGCTGCAATTCTTCCTACATATGCAGGGCGTGATCTTAAAGACTATCTGCGTGCCGTGCTGATGTCGTGCCGCGTCTCATATTATTGATTTCTAAAATAAACATTATTATATATGCTTTAAACTAGTAATTCATATTTAATGAAACTTTCGCGATTTTGATGCCGTGTTTTAATCAGCGCTATTTTGTCGGCGCTCATATGTCTATCATGCAAATGTCGGGTCACGATGTATGTGTATGTATATATATATATATATATATATATATATATATATATATATTTATATATATATATATATTTATATATATATATATATTTATATATATATATATATATTTATATATATATATATATATTTATATTTATATATATATATATATATATATTTATATATATATTTATATATTTATATTATATATATATATATATATATATATTTATATATATATATTTATATATTTATATATATATATATATATATTGTCAGGGATGCCAGGGGCCATGACCCGGCCGGGATGCCAGGAGGGACCGGAAGAGGGTCAGAGCCCTGCCTGGACCACGTGGGGTTCGCCTTCCGGGTTGCTTTGGGGGCCACGGGTCAAGGGCTTGGAAGCTCTTCCCTGTAGGGGCCCGTGGCCACCGCCAGGAGGCGCCCCAATGCCTTGGGGATTTGTTTCCCCAGCACTCCTGCCACACCAGGAAGTGCTGGGGAAGACTTTGACGGTGCCCGGGAGCAGCCGGGAGGACAGCCGACACTTCCGCCACGCTGGGCGTGGCCAGAAGATTGCCGGGAACACCTGGGGCTCATCCGGGTCCTCCATAAAGGGCCGTCTCCGTCATTCAGGGCTGGAGTCGGGTGGAAGGAGGACGAAGCAGTGGAGAGTGGAGGCGGCCCGAAGAAAGGCATTGTGGCCAGGACTTTGTGTTTGAGTGTTTGGGGTATTTGTGCACGTGACTGGGTCTTTGTGACCATTGATTGGGGTCTTGGTGACCTTATCATTATTGTAAATATTCTGTAAATAAACGTGTGGTGGTTTTGACAACAACATGTCCGCCTGTCTGTGCCCGGGTACCGTTCACATCTGGCGTAGTCGGCAGGATGCTCCGCCTGTTTCAAGGCGGAGACCTGTTCTAAAAAATATTGTTGTGGGCGGCCCGGTGCAGCAGGGGACCCCACCCATACCGCAGGTGCTGCGTGCACACAGCCCCGCTGGGTAAAGGAACCCACGGACCGCCAGGGGTCCGCAGGAGGGCCGTTATTCCCTGAAGCGGGCGGGCGGTGCATTGGAAGAGTGCAGCGGTCTCCAACGAGCGCCCGTTGCTGGAGGCGCCCGGGACGGCATGGCGTCCAGAGAGGCCACGCCGAGGACGTTTCCTCGGTTTGACGGGACCTGGGAGGTGAGTTCCCTGCCTATCGGCAGCCGGCCCTTGGGGGCCGGGCGTGTGTTTTGTTTTCCAGGCAGGAACCTCCCGGATCCGCGTCAGTGGCGGGCGCATGCTGGTTTGCGGGGCTCCGGCAGCACAGCGGCAGCCGCGAGGGCTGCGAAGGAGGAGACGCTGCAGCTCGGAAGGCGCTGGCAACAGCAAGGCTGCCGGCAAGCACGCCGCCGCCGCAGAAAGGGAGCCAAGATGGCCGCGGACCGAAGTCCCTCCCCCTGACAGGCACGCGATTGGACGGTGTGTCTTGCGTGCCCGCCGATGACTGTAGAGAGGCGGGACCAGGAATGTCCATCACGGGCAGGGGAGACCCATTGGGCGGAGGAGAAGGCCCACAGGAAGTGGCGGCGCCGGAGGCCGACAGTCAGGTAGGCTCCGCGTCGGTTAACTTCCTGTCTTTGCCGGCTGCTTTGGCGGAGCTGAGGCGTCCCTTCAGCCCGCCGGGCAGCGTGTGTTACAGGTGCTACGTGCCCTCCGGGCTGAGGTGCTGGTACTGGAGAGGAAGGCGCCGCGGCGCTGAGAACGTTCGATCGACAACGGACGGGCGCGACGCTGGAATCTCCAGCCGAGAGGACGGCGGAGGCGGTGAGTACAGCCGACTCCGTAAAGCATATGGGAGGGTCTGCTGAAAAAGGCTGTGAAGACAATGATCAGTTCCGAGTAAGCAGCCCTCCGACAGGAGGTCGGCGCGCGGACTGTATCTTGGCGAGGGGGAGTCCGAGAGGACGCGGAATGGACACGGGCTGCTAAGTGCCCCGGGTCCTAGCGCCCTCCGCCCCGAGTCGGCTGCGGTCTTGCGCCGCACTATAGGGACGCAGACGGGACAGAAGCGCCTTTTATTCCATAAGGAGTCTCAAACCGTCATGGCGTCCCAGAGTAAAGGGAGGAATAAGAGGCTGGGTGCGATTCCTCCGATATGTTACGGACGCAGACGGGAAAGGGGCTCGAGTTGATTAATACGGAGCCGCATATCGTCAAGGCGTCCGAAAGTAAAGGGAGGATTAAGAGGCTGGGTGCCGATTCCTCCAATAAGGTGGGACGCGTTGCTGGGTGCACGCGTGCGGCTGGCTGCCCTCTGGGAGAGCAGAGGGAATCCCTGAGGCCGGCGGAGAGAGAGCGGGCGGTGCCGACGACTCCATCGTCGAGAGGGACACGGAAGCCGCGGAGAGGGAGCCGATCAGGCAAGTGCCGGGTGCGGTTGGGGGGCGCTGCCCGTGCGTGGCACGAGCTGGGTGCTTTGGCAGCGGTTCTGCCCCTGTGTTCTCTTTTGTAGGGACGGACCCCGGGCGAGTTGAAGGAGCCCCTTCGTGGCGGAACAGCCCTCTGATGTCGGGCCGTCTGCAGAATGATCTCTCTGTCGGTGCGCAGGTGCGCCCACAGCTGGAGGAGCCAACGGGGGAACGAGTGGCTCAGAACAAAGGGGCGTGGAGGTCCCGGAGGGGGTGCCTACCGAGGAGGCCCCGGGTGCCGGTAAAAGGGGGGAGCACAACCTGTGCGAGGCACAGGGATGCACCATGGGTTGGTGCGCAGATTGTGTCTCCGCCCTGTCCCTGCTAGGAGTGCGGGGCCGGACCCCGGCTATCCTCGAGTGGGACCCGTTTCGGAGCTCTGCTGCCCTCGCGGGACGGGTCGCTCTTGCCCACGAGTGGTCTTCGCTGGCTGTGGGGCACTGTCAGGGATGCCAGGGGCCATGACCCGGCCGGGATGCCAGGAGGGACCGGAAGAGGGTCAGAGCCCTGCCTGGACCACGTGGGGTTCGCCGTCCGGGCTGCTTTGGGCGCCACGGGTCAAGGGCTTGGAAGCTCTTCCCTGTAGGGGCCCGTGGCCACCGCCAGGAGCGCCCAATGCCTTGGGATTTGTTTCCCCAGCACTCCTGCCACACCAGGAAGTGCTGGGGAAGACTTTGGACGGTGCCCGGGAGCAGCGGGAGGACAGCCGACACTTCCGCCACGCTGGGGTGGCCAGAAGATTGCCGGGAACACCTGGGGCTCATCCGGGTCCTCCATAAAGGGCCGTCTCCGTCATTCAGGGCTGGAGTCGGGTGGAAGGAGGACAAGCAGTGGAGAGTGGAGGCGGCCCAAGAAAGGCATTGTGGCCAGGACTTTGTGTTTGAGTGTTTGGGGTATTTGTGCACGTGACTGGGTCTTTGTGACCATTGATTGGGGTCTTGGTGACCTTATCATTATTGTAAATATTCTGTAAATAAACGTGTGGTGGTTTTGACAACAACATGTCCGCCTGTCTGTGCCCGGGTACCGTTCACAATATATATATATTTATATATATATATATATTTATATTTATATATATATATATTTATATTTATATATATATATATATATATATATTTATATATATATATATATATATATTTATATATATATATATATTTATATATATATTTATTTATTTATTTATTTATTTATTTATTTATTTATATATATACATTGAGCTTATAGATCACATTATGATAAGTAAAATAATGATCCGTCAAGAAAACCATCATTACAACATTGCAAAAATTGATGTTTAATATTACACTCAACAGCCTTTCCCTGCCCAGTTCAGAGACCAAAGAATCTGTTATTAGCTTGTGTGTTTCTTGTATATTGAAATATCAAAAGACCTAGAAATACAAGTAAAAGGTTAAGCAGGGTGCCAGCAGGTTTATTTTAGAACGGCAATAAAGCATTATTTAAAGCATTAATGAATGAATGAATGAGCCAAGGATTTAAATGGTGGAAGTTGAAAAAGGAAGACTGCAAGGTTGAGTTTAGGAAGAAGATGAGACAGGCACTGGGTGGCAGCGAAGAGTTACCAGACAACTGGGAAACTACAGCAGATGTAGTAAGGGTGACAGCAAGAAGGGTGCTTGGTGAGACATCTGGAAAGAGGAATGAGGAAAAAGAAACCTGGTGGTGGAATGAGGAAATACAGGAGAGTATACAGAGGAAGAGGATGGTAAAGAAGAAGTGGTATAGTCAGAGAGATGCAGAAAGTAGACAAGAGTACAAGGAGATAAGGCGCAAGGTGAAGAGAGAGGTGGCAAAGGCTAAAGAAAAGGCGTATGATGAGTTGTATGAGAGGTTAGACACTAAGGAGGGAGAAAAGGACCTGTACCGATTAGCTAGACAGAGGGACCGAGCTGGGAAAGATGGGCAGCAGGTTAGGGTGATAAAGGATAAAGATGGAAACATACTCACAAGTGAGGAGAGTATTTTGAGCAGATGGAAAGAGTACTTTGAGAGGCTGATAAATGAAGAGAACGAGAGAGAGAAGAGGTTAGATGATGTGGAGATAGTGAATAAGGAAGTGCAATGGATTAGCAAGGAGGAAGTAAGGACAGCTTTGAACAGGATGAAAAATGGAAATGCTGTTGGTCCAGATGACATACCTATGGAAGCATGGAGGTGTTAAGGAGAGATGGCAGTGGAGTTTTCAACCAGATTGTTTAATGGAATCTTGGAAAGTGAGAGGATGCCTGAGGAGTGGAGAAGAAGTATACTGGTGCCGATATTTAAGAATAAGGGGGTTGTGCAGGGGATGTGCAGGATTGCAGTAACTACAGGGGAATAAAATTGATGAGACACAGCATGAAGTTATGGGAAAGAGCAGTGGAGGCTAGGTTAAGAAGTGGGTTGATGATTAGTGAGCAGCTGTATGGTTTCATGCCAAGAAAGAGCACCACAGATGTAATGTTTACTCCGAGGATGTTGATGGAGAAGTTTAGAGAAGGCCAGAAGGAGTTGCATTGCGTCTTTGTGGACCTCGAGAAAGCATATGACAGTGTGCCTTAAAAGGAGCTGTGGTATTGTATGAGGAAGTCGGGAGTGGCAGAGAAATACGTAAGAGTTGTACAGGATATGTACGAGGGAAGTGTGAACAATGGTTCTGCGGTAGGAGTGACGGATGCATTCAAGTTGGACGTGGGATTACATCAGGGATCGGCTCTGAGCCCTTTCTTATTTGCAATGGTGAATGACAGGTTGACAAACGAGATTAGACAGGTGTCCCCATAGACTATGATGTTTGCTGATGACATTGTGATCTGTAGTGATAGTAGGGAGAAGGTTGAGGAGACCCTGGAGAGGTGGAGATATGTCCTAGAGAAGAGGAATGAAGGACAATAGGAACAAGACAGAATACATGTGTGTGAATGAGAGGGAGTTCAGTGGAAGGGTGAGGATCCAGGGAGTAGAGTTGGCAAAGGTGGATGAGTTTAAATACTTGAGATCAACAATACAGAGTAATGGGGATTGTGAAAGAGAGGTGAAAAAGAGAGTGCAGGCAGGGTGGAATGGGTGAGGAAGAGTGTCAGGTGTAATTTGTGACAGACAGGTATCAGCAAGAGTGAAAGGGAAGGTCTACAGGATGGTAGTGAGACCAGCTATGTTATATGGGCTGGAGACAGTGGCACTGACCAGAAAGCAGGAGACAGAGCTGGAGGTGGCAGAGTTAAAGATGCTAAGATTTGCATTGGGTCTGACGAGGATGGATCGGATTAGAAATGAGTACATTAGAGGGTCGGGTCAAGTTGGACGGTTGGGAGACAAAGTCAGAGAGGTGAGATTACGTTGGTTTGGACATGTGCAAAAGAAGATGATCCGCTGTGGCAACCCCTAATGGGAGCAGCCAAAAGAAGAACAAGAAGATGAAGATTAAATAATTCTTGCCAAGAGATGGTTATTAAAGAACCAGGCACAGCATAAAATATGTTCACCATCTTAGTAAAAAAGCTTTAATGGAGGCTTTTAAGAAGACCAAAATTAATTAGGTAGCCGAAACCTTATCCAAAAATGTTTGCTTGTTCTGTAATTTAGACTTACCCTGCCATATGATATTTCAGTGTTACAAGTGTGTAATTACAAGCCGAAATGAATCTAAACTATCTTCTCCCTGCTATATTCAATCCCTGAACAGGATTTGAAAATGAATTGGGCTGGGCATTGAATGGACACAAATAGAGACTCCATATAAACAAGTTGACTCTGGCTGTCAAGCCGGCACAAGAGAATCTCTTAGAACTTCCACTGGTAGAATTCTAAGAAATAACATTGCTAATGCTTTGCAGACATTTAATTAAGTAGTTCGTATACAAAACAACTTTGACTAATCAAAGACTTAATTATGTATTATTGGAAGTAGGCCTGTACCTGTATTTGGTTATCCAGCTCACCAAAGTGACATGTCGCATATATGAGTAAAATCTAATTACCAATTTTTTTTTATTTCTCTCTCATTTCTTCTTAAATAAATCACAGCATCCAGAATTGCTAAAATACAATCAACCAGTAGTGATTAAAATTTTAATTTTGGGAATTAGCAGGAGCATGAAGAAATTTATGTGTAGTAAACACTGGAAAACTAAATAACCAATAGGAGAAATCAATGCCTAGATGGACCAATAAGGACCAACAAATCAAAATCGATTTTATCGGATAGCATTCTTCCAAGGAACGATTGGAGAGTGTGTGCCCCAAGTTACAGTTACAATGTTTTTGGCACAACTGCTTCAGAAAAAAAAAGATGTTGCACCAGTAGTGACCTTACGTAAGAATAATAACAAGCAGTGTCATTGAAGATACATATTATTTAAAAAATTAAATGGGATTTGTGCAGTTTAGACTCATTTTGTTTTCTAAAGGAACAATATAGAAAAACCAGAAAATGTAAACAAAGGAGTTTGCTGGCATTGCCAAGTAAAAGCAATTTGCGGACACCCTGAAAGCACAATCACCCTGCTTCTTTTGCTCAGCTGCTGCCTCTGCTTCCTTATAATCATCATGCACATCCATGCACCTTTGTTTTTTTTTTAATAGCTGCTTGTACTTTTGGTGTGATTCATGTTTATTTGTAGCCTTTTATTTAGAAGCAAACATTTGCAGTGGATATTTGTGTAAATTTGCACTCTTTATTTAAGTGAAAACTTTCACTATTTTCAAATAAAACCTTAACACTAGAATTACCAAAGCCTACGAAAAAACTCGTAAATCCATTCGCACCTCTCCATCAGCGTCTTTTCATCTTGTAAATGTGTCGATAAGCAGCAAGCAGCCTGCTATCACATCCCCCCACCGCTGCACAGTTTTCTCAGCTCAAGTCTGTTTATCTGCGTGTCAGTTGCTTAGAGTTGTATAGAGTGAGAAGTCAAGCAAAATGACACCTTTTATAAATACTGTATCGTTATTTGAAACATATACATTTCATGTGTGTTCTGTGTCTACAACAATCTATGTAAACACATCGTTAAAACAGAAACGTTTTTCATGTTTTAGTAATAATTGACAAAATGTAGGCATGAAGTGTATAATGTGTGAAGCCTGAAGTCCAAATATCAAGTAAACACTTTCACAAAAGGTACAAATATAACAGAACAAGTGTGCTTCTATTCAAGAATATAACTGCAGAAAAAGAACCTGCTTGTAAAGGTTAGCTTTGTTTTTTTTTTTCAGTTTTATTCTCTCAGTCGCGATCATGCTTCCCCCGATCTGACACTACTGTTTTCACATAAAGACAGCCTATAACAGAGGTGAACTTGGGTGATGACGAGGGTTCTACATCGAAGAACGAATGCACATTGCACTTTTGCCGTTGCTGTACTTTGTAAATGTACACCAAAAGCTCTGCAGTCTACTTGTGACTTTACGCTTTTGGAACTAAATCAAGGTAAATAACATTCGACCTGGCTTTTATGTAAGTAACATATAAATGTTAATGTTTTGGGCTATGCACCGTCCAGATCTAAACACTAGCATGGAGAGTCGCTCGCGTACTGAAGAGTCTATAGCTGCAGGTGGAAGCTGCTGTCACTGTACTTTTTATATAAAAGCCAGATCGAATGTTATTTACCTGTTTACCTTGATTTATTTACTTACTTCCCACACCATGAAGTCACAAGTAGACTGCTGAGCTTCCTGTGTTTGATCGACACGGGCATGTTCAAAAAATACATGTGTAATGCCACAAAAAGTGCATGCTGACACTTCAGTTCATAAGCAATGGTACGAGAAAGCAGTCAGACTTCTTTTTTAGGCACATACACTGTCCAGATCTAAACACTAGTGTGGACAGTCGTTCGTGTACTCAAGAGTCTGTAGCTGCAGGTGGAAGCTGCCATCGCAGTACTTTGTATATAAGAGCCAGATCGAATGTTATCTACCTTGATTTATCTTCCTACAGCTTAAAGTGCTTAAACTGCAGAGCTTCCCATGTACATATACAAAGCACAGCGACGGCAAAAGTGCGACGTGCATTCTTTCTCCGATGTAGAGCCCTCGTCATCATCTGAGTTCACCTCTGTTACTGGATGTCTTTATGTGAAAACAGCAGTGTCAGATCGGGGGAAGCATGAACGTGACTGAGAGAATAAAACTGAACAAAAAAAACAAAGCTAACCTTTACAAGTATCATATATTTACACCGGCTGTTACAGACTCAAATCAAATGTATGTTTTTATTCTAAAATAGTAAGAATAAGGGCAGCTCACTTCTCAAAATGGAGTTGTCCAGGGTCGAACCTGTGAAGTATTGATTACCAGTTAGCACTTGTTACCGTTGTATCCCCAAAGCAGTCGTATCAAAGGGGTGTCAATGTCGCACCCTAGCGTGGGTTCTTTTTCTGCGACTACATTCTTGAATAGAAGTGCACTGGTTCTATTATATTTGTACCTTTTTTGAAAGTGTTTATTTGATATTTGGTCTCCAGACTTCACACATTATACACTTTATGTCTACATTTTGTCAATTATTACTAAAACATGAAAAACGTTTCTGTTTTAATGATGTGTTTACATAGATTGTTGTAGACACGAAACACACATGAAATGCATATGTTCCAAGTAACGATATAGTATTTATAAACGGTGTCATTTTGCTTGACTTCTCATTTTATTCAACTCTAAGCAACTGACACGCACATAAACAGACTTGAGCTGGGATGTGATAGCAGGCTGCTTGTTGCTTGTGTTGATCAGCACATTTACAAGACAAAAGACGCTGACAGAGAGGTGTGAAGGGATTTAAGGTGGAACAGATTTACAAGTTTTTTCGTAGGCTTTGGTAATTCTAGCACTGGTTTAAATTTTAAAAATTCAGCCACAACAGTGCCATATGCTAATTCCCCCGCAAACCAGCAGTATAACCATCTACCAGCAATATTTTTTCTAAGATATTTAAATAAGATAAATATATTACTGGCACAAGCCATTATTGGAAAAAGAATGACCAAGAATGTATAATTCATTCTAAGCAATGTTTTAACACAAATGCTTATGTCTTTCCTTATTATTAGATTTTTTCTTTTCCACTCTTTTCTTCAATGTATACCATTTTCTTGAATCTGATTTTATTTATTATTGTGTTATGTTCAGTATTCTTTAAGTAATCTGATATTTTTACTTTTTATTATTATTAGCTGTTGTTAATTCCATTTTTCTTGTTTTGTATTTTTTTATTTTGCTTTATTATCTCATTTTTATTTTTTTTAGTTCATAGTGCTCTACATTTATTAACGACCATTGTGGTGGTATTATTATGATTACTACATCCATTATATAGTATCTTTTTTATTATTATTATTAGATAACAAATTAAGCTAAATTTTAGTTAGTAGTTAAGTCATCAGCTCTCTCTAGAAGGCAAAAGTAATATAAAAATGAATATCTTTCCCAATAGGGGCAGCATGGTGACGCAGTGTTAGCGCTGCTTCCTCGCAGTAAGGAGACCTGGGTTTGCTTCCCGGGTCCTCCCTGCGTGGAGTTTGCATGTTCTCCATGTGTCTGCATTGGTTTCCTCCGGGTGCTCCGGTTTCCTCCCACAATCCAAAGACATGCAGGTTAGGTGCATTGGCGATCCTAAAATGTCACTAGTGTGTGCTTGGTGTGTCTGCCCTGCGGTGGGCTGGCGCCCTGCCCGAGGTTTGTTCCTGCCTTGCACCCTGTGTTGGCTGGGATTGGCTCCAGCAGAACCCCGTGACCCTGTGTTAGGATATAACAGGTTGGATAATGGATGGATCTTTCCCAATGTAATTTCTTTTCGGAGAATCCCCATATATACAGTGCATCCGGAAAGTATTCACAGCGCATCACTTTTTCCACATTTTGTTATGTTACAGCCTTATTCCAAAATGGATTAAATTCATTTTTTTCCTCAGAATTCTACACAATAATAATAACAACGTGAAAAAAGTTTACTTAAGGTTTTTGCAAATTTATTAAAAATAAAAAAACAGAGAAATCACATGTACATAAGTATTCACAGCCTTTGCTCAATACTTTGTCGATTCACCTTTGGCAGCAATTATAGTCTCAAGTTTTTTTGAATATGATGCAACAAGCTTGGCACACCTATCCTTGGCCAGTTTCGCCCATTCCTCTTTGCAGCACCTCTCTAACTCCATCAGGTTTGATAGGAAGTGTCGGTGCACAGCTATTTTAAGATCTCTCCAGAGAAGTTCAATCGGATTTAAGTCTGGGCTCTGGCTGGGCCACTCAAGGACATTCACAGAGTTGTCCTGAAGCCACTACTTTGATGTCTTGGCTGTGTGCTTATAGTTGTTGTCCTGCTGAAAGATGAACCGTTGCCCCAGTCTGAGGTCAAGAGCGCTCTGGAGCAGGTTTTCATCCAGGATGTCTCTGTATATTGTTGCAGTCATCTTTCCCTTTATCCTGAATAGTCTCCCAGTTCCTGCCGCTGAAAAACATCCCCATAGCATGATGCTGCCACCACCATGCTTCACTGTAGGGATGGTATTGGCCTGGTGATGAACGGTGCCTGGTTTCCTCAAGCGTGACGCCTGGCATTCACACCAAAGAGTTCAATCTTTGTCCCATCAGACCAGAGAATTTTGTTTCTCATGGTCTGAGAGTCCTTCAGGTGCCTTTTGGCAAACTCCAGGCGGGATGCCATGTGCCTTTTACTAAGGAGTGGCTTCCGTCTGGCCACTCTACCATACAGGCTTGATTGATGGATTGCTACAGAGATGGTTGTCCTTCTGGAAGGTTCTCCTCTCTCCACAGAGGACCTCTGGAGCTCTGACAGAGTGACAATCGGGTTCTTGGTCACCTCCCTGACTATAAGGCCCTTCTCCCCCGATCGCTCAGTTTAGATGGCCGGCCATCTCTAGGAAGAGTCCTGGTGGTTTCGAACTTCTTCCACTTATGGATGATGGAGGCCACTATGCTCATGGGGACCTTCAAAGCAGCAGAAATCTTTCTGTAACCTTCCCCAGATTTGTGCCTCGAGACAATCCTGTCTCGGAGGTCTACAGACAATTCCTTTGACTTCATGCTTGGTTTGTGCTCTGACATGAACTATCAACTGTGGGACTTTATATAGACAGGTGTGTGCCTTTCCAAATCATGTCCAATCAACTGAATTTACCACAGGCGGACTCCAATTAAGCTGCAGAAACATCTCAAGGATGATCAGGGGAAACAGGATGCACCTGAGCTCAATTTTGAGCTTCATGGCAAAGGCTGTAAATACTTACTGTATGTACATGTGCGTTCTCGATTTTTTTATTTTTAATAAATTTGCAATAATCTCAAGTAAACTTTTTTCACATTGTCATTATGGGGTGTTGTGTGTGAATTTAATCCATTTTGGAATAAGGCTATAACATAACAAAATGTGGAAAAAATGTTGCGTTGTGAATACTTTCTGGACGCACTGTATTAACAAATCAGGATAATTTTGTATTCTATTCCTCCCTTGTATAGTATTTAATTTTCAGAAGGTATAAAGTTTGTTGACCTTTGTTAATCATTATATTAAATAACATGTAAGCAACCTTTCAATCATCTTTGTTGAAAATATGGAACTCCTTCATTATGCTTATTTTTTATTTACAATTTAGAAACTGTATCTATTAATTCTATGATGCTTACCACTAGATTGTCTCATGCAATGATGGGAAAAACAACAATCTCAGACAAGGTGTGTAATTTGACTATTCACAACATTCATTTTTCAATAATCTTTGTAAAACGTGCTGTAATTCTCTTAAAACTGTACATCAACTACAGCTCTCCAGATTAAAATTATCTAAAATATATCAGAGGCTGGACACTTATTGTGAATGATGCCATTGTAGATAATGTTTTTTTCAATGTACTTTAAAAAAAAAAAAAGAAAAACATTTGCATTTATTCTTTCACTGATATATTTTTTATATTTTGAAATGTTTGCTGAAATTGCTATTTGAGAATAAAATGCAGCAGTGAAGGAAACATTATTTTCAGAATGTACAGTAATACCTTAGATAAGAAAGTGGATGTATTCTGGGACTTTAGGTAGTTATAAGAGGAAAATTTAACATAAAAGAAATGTGGATATATTTTGTAATTACCGGGGGTTCTGGTTTGGATGTGGGACTCATGCTATCTGCTGCGTCCCTCCTTGGCCCTTCTACAAAGCCACTGCTGATGCCCCAATATCACAGAGTTCTTTGCATACGTCTGTAAGTCTGTGTGTAAGAATGCTGCAAAAATTTAAATAAAAATAACCCAATTTGCCATTTCATTTTCAGCCTGAACAGCAATGAAAATGCAAAAATGAAAAGTAAAACCCATTCTCACTTTGCAGTTTCATTTTGAACTTCTCAACATATAAATAGCATGGGTCAATGGGTACCTCGATTTCCACAATTCTTTGTCCTTCATAACTGTAGAGCCACTTTGATGGATAGAATACTTCTCACTTCTCTTTGACTGTGTTTAGTCTTTAATCTTTTCACCCCCGTACTGCAAGCTTCACAGTGAAACTGTCTCTTAAAACCGGAAGATCATGCATAATTGTAGTAAAGTGAATTTAATTATAATATTTAACATGACAAGAGATTACCTTTTATTACATCATAGTTCATATTTACACTGAAGTAGTAATGGGGTTATTTCAGTCAGTCAGTCATCATCCAACCCGCTATATTCTAACACAGGGTCACGGGGGTCTGCTGGAGCCAATCCCAGCCAACAAAGGACAAGGCAGGAACAAATCCTGGGCAGGGCGCCAGCCCACCATAGGACACACACACACACCCCAAGCACACACTAGGGACAATTTAGGATCACCAATGCACCTAACCTGCATGTCTTTGGACTGTGGGAGGAACCCGGAGCACCCAGAGGAAACCCAGACAGACATGGGGAGAACATGCAAACTCCAGGGAGGACCCAGGAAGCGAACCCAGGTCTCCTTACTGCGAGGCAGCAGTGCTACCAGTGCACCACCATGCCGCTCAGGGTTTTTTCATTTTAATTTCAATTTTTACAGCATTTTTGCGCGCAGACTTTGAAAATTAAATTGCAAATAATTTTGTTATTTTAATGCTAATAATATCTGAAAACATCTCCCAGAGACAATGTGCTACCAAAAATTGATGAATTGAATAATTAATTACATTTATTCAATACTAATTATTGTTTTTAAAGCAAAGATTTAACTGCATGAAGTGGAAATAGAATAAACAAAAACTAAAACAAAACAATTTAAAATGATAAAACTAGAGAGAATTAAATTAACCACACATTACTAACAATAAAAAATAATTGTATCAAAGACAATAACTAAAAATAAAGACAAGAAAACGAAAATGAACCAAAACTAGAAACTGATCATAAATTAGCAGTGAATAACTAAAGAAAGCAGGGAAGCAAAATTAGTCTTTAAACCAAAAGAACTGGCAAATAATGCAAAATGTAGTTTTAGCATTACCTACTGTACTTGATTTAACAGGGTAAATATCTAAAACTGAAACAAAAATTCTAAAAATGGAACAATCAGATTCCAACATATTCAGAGTAAAGAAACAAATCAAAACTATAACTTTAACTTTTTTACAAGAGCCTGAAACTTGCCTGTATATTATTTGTTTTTTTTAACATTTAACATCTATTTTAAAATAATTGTACATTTTATGATTTATAAGAAATAGTGTTTAGTGCTGCTGTGTTATGCATTCAGCATCCTAGGTTTTTTTGGTAAATGAATGGAACACTGAATCACAAGGAAGGTCCAGGTTCAAATCTAACTGTTAGATTTTGTTATTTAACTTAAATTACTATGTAATAATAATTATTAATTTATTATTAAATGCACACAATCCTGTCTCCCCATGTCATCATTTTTTTATTCATTTTTTTATTCTGGTTATTCTAGTTTTCCTCATACATGGTAAGGTTAAATCATGATTTCAAATTGGTCCCTGTTTAAGTATGATTGTGAGTTTGTGTGAGGGAACCCTATAATGAACTAGTGTGATGTCTAGAACTTTTCCTGCCTTGTACCCGGTGCTTCCAGGATAGGTTGCTAAGCTCCTGATCTTGTAGGATGAAAATGATATGAAATGAGAAAATACAATATTGTAGGCCATAACTACAAAAAAATATAACAATGTAACAAATAGTATTCCAACATACTACAAAGATCAGAAACTGCTGTACATTGAAATATTAACAAACATCTCGCTATGAGAATTATTTCCCTGTATATACAAATAAACATTTGCATCTGCATATTATATTTCATTCTAATAAAATAATATGGTTTATGTAATTTGTGATTGACTTAGTTTCTCCATCAATTTTCAAACTCTCTTAATCAAATTGCAAGGTTAGAGAAGTTAAAATCTATCCTGACAACACTGAGCACAAGGTAGAGCCACCACTGGATTGAACTCAAGTCTATTGCACTTACATACCTCCATTTAATCATACTAAGCCAATGCATAGCTGTCAGTTAAACTAACCTGAATATCTTTGGAATGTACAGGATGAGGAAAACTATAATGAAATGAATCGCACATTGCACAACTAACATATATTTTTGGCTGTTACTTGCTTCTTTTTGAAGAGTTGCAGATTATAGTTTTATAGTATGTTAAAATACATGGCCGCAAATTAACTTTGTTTTCAGTTTGTAGTTCTGTTTCAATGTTGGTATCCATTTCAGTATTACAAATTTTGTAATTAAGTATGCAGAATTTTCTACATTTGATTTAGAGCTCACAACAATCAATATTTTTTTCCTAAAGAAATGTAGCTATTGCATGTAATACATTACATTCAGCTGTTAAAATTGAAGTAATAATACCATCAGATAAATCATATTCTTTCTCAGAAACATTTTAATTCACGTTTTTGACTTGGCTTTGTTTAATAAAAAAGATCAAACTTTTCTACAAAGCAGAATTAGCAAATTTTATAGATTGCACACTCATTCTTTTTATGAAGTAATATATTATTAAGTAGAAATTATGCTGTGTCACATAAAGTTAATTAAAGTCATCTGGTTTATATGTGTGTTAATACTGATAACATAGATTGTACTGTTTAAATAATTAATGGAATCTTTTAATTATGATGCCTTTGTATTGGTAAAGAAGATGGTAGTGTTTAAAGTCAGCCTTTAAAATCGAATTAATTGAAAAGGCACATTCATTTATGTTCCTTTGTGACCTAATTGGTTGCTACTTTTGCTTTACCAGTTTAACTGACTTTGTCTGTTGTGAATCCATGCTCGTTATGATCTTTTAGTGGATTCCCATTTCACAGTCTGAAAAGGGAATTGAGGCATTCTCATTGTTGGTAACATATAGAACAGTTGATTTTACCTAGTACTATGCCATATGATGTCAAATGGAATTGAACCTTGCATTATACTTGTATAACCATTGATTTTGTGTCATTTATATGTATGTGCGGTAATGTATATTGATATATTTTTTAAAAAGTAAGTTGATCTTCACAAACATTACCATTTACAAATCCATGTTTATGTTCTTTTCAAATTGCTGTAATTTGCTGTTTTCTACTTTTATCATTCGTTCAAAGATATGGTTTAACCTTTAAATTAAGTTGAAGAAATGTAAGCATGATATAAAATGAGTGGATAATTGCAACATCACAACGTGTCATGTTTAAAAAAGAAAAAACCTGTTAAAGCTATTAGCAGTTCAGTAATTAACCCCTCATGCCTTAGATAGTTTTTGCCACTACTGTGCCTGAATTACATACCCAAAGATAATGTTATTCTGCTTATGTAATAAAGGAGCTGCATATGGCTAAAGAGTAGTGAATACAATCCTCCAAATTTTTAAAATAAATTATTTATATGTTTAAAAACCATTAAAAAACAATGTCAACTAAATAAAACCCAACCAGAATTGGCACTTAAGGCTTTTCTTTACAAAAAAAATGGATTTTACAGTATATAACCATGACCTTTTATTATGCACAACCCTGGAATCAGTTTTCTTTGGTGCCCCAATCTGTTAGCTACCATTATACCAAGTTTAGATATTATATGCCATGGCATCGCAAATTTATATTGTTTGGCACAATGTGTTCCCCTTTCTGGAAACATTTGGTGTCCGTTTTTGGAAATATTCAGTCGCTTGCACCTAAACAATCACTCAAAACAAGTATTGCAGTTGCAGTTATATTTTTTTTTACTTTTAGAAAAAAATATACAAGCAAACTATATATCACTCTGAAGTAAGAAGTAAATAATTTAAAACTATGTACATATAATTACATACTTATCCAAACCTTTACTTTCAAAATTATTTTTCATGCCAGCCCTTGAAAACAATTTGTCTTCACCACTAGACACAGGGAAACCATTTTGTACAATTTATTGGAGTTTTTGTGCAGCAATTGACCTGTCTTCTTCTGCTTTCTGTTGCAGCTTCCTCACAAAGGTTTAGTTTGTTTTAATTTAATTTTATTTTTGTTGTGGCTCTCTTCTTCCATTTCTCTATTGGAGAGTACATGCATACATTTTCATGCCAGCTTCTTCTAGTACTGAGTTACATGGTTTTGGGAACCATGCCTTTGCTGGCATCTCTGTTCACACGGCAGGAAACAGCCCCGGATAGGGCCTCGCTGACCTTACTTAGCACATACACAACACATCTACCTAAACCAGTGTTTCCCAGCCAGGGTTGCAGGTTTGCCATCACTGGTTGCAAGCACACAATACTTGTTCATGGTCCCCCCTTCACTAATGTTAATCATGCTTGCTTCACCAAATGGTCACTTCAACCACTGCCACTTCTCCAAGTTCTGCTCTTTGATTTTATTTCCTTTTTGTGGTCATACTTGTTTTTGCCTTGAATCACTAGCTGAAACAGCTTTTTTTTCTTTGTACTCGCAACGTGATACAGTGACATTTGTTCGAAGGAGTAGAGAAGAGGGGTTCCCCAAGTGAAAATGCTAGAGGTGGCCTGTTTCAGTGACATTCAAAGTTTGGTCCCCTGTGAAAGTTTGAGTGGTGTGATTCAGTGACATCGATCTTGGGGTTACAATGAAATATTTACTAAGAAGTTGAAACTGAAACAACACTGGTCAGAAAAGTAACATAGGAAAAATAAGCAGCAGACAGTATCTGGATATGATATGAACCCATGACACATACAACTGCACTCCACAAATCTTCAAAGTTATATACTAAGCAGTACTCACAAATCAAATGTTCCATCAAGTCCTTCAGAAAAAATGGCATTCTTAATAGAGTGAAACTGTGACTGGCTGTCTTTAGAGCATTCTGTAACTTTTCAAGGACTTCCTCAACCATATATTTTCTTTATTTGAAGAAGGAGGCAGTTCACTAGTACAAACTTCCAAGTCTTATAGCACATCAACCAAAAAATCCCTATGCACTGTGGCAAAAGATTATGTGTAATATGGTGTAAAGATGAGCTGCCTTTTACAAAGAGCTGTAGTAGAAATGACCAATCATTGACAACTCTACATCATTGAAGAGGTGTGGAAGGTATCCATTGGTAATAAGTCTTCCACAGTATGTGGCTCAACATAGGTGGGATCTTTGATAAAAGCAGTTTCATTCACCTGCGACATGCTGTTCACCTCAACATATATGTGTGCAAATCACATATTTTACTTATGAAAGAGAGTAGACATCATAGAACCCTATAGTTCACTTGAAAGAAGACACCATTGGTTATGTAAAAATTCCATTATTGCTTTTAATTAACTTGTGGTTTATTGCAGTATGCACAAACAACTGTGAAGTATGGCAGGACACCTAATGTATTATGCTTAATTTAGTTTTGAAATTCATTGTCATAAAGTATTTTATTTAATAAATAAATAAAATAAGTAATTATGTCTCTCATTCTTTATTCTTAACTTATTTAAGATTAGTAGATTAAAAAATAGTGATCCCTAAGAGTTGTACATAAATAATTTCAAACAAAGTTAATAATGTTTCAGAATGTTCAAAAATAGAAATCATACTATATCAAGAACTAATGTGATAATTAACCAAGTTTGTTAAACACAGAAGGAAATGAAACAAGCTCAACTGAAGAACTCAGATGACATAACAAGTGAGTGTTGAATTAATTAAAAGGCCTGCTTAAATTCTTCAATTAACTGCCTTTAAAACAAACCTCAGGTAACGAGGAAGCCATGGCTAGAGACATACATTATGTGGAAGGTGTGAAAATATCTATGAGTAAATAAATAGGGGTGCCTGCCAAAGTACAGAGAGGAGCGAAGACACATTGCACATTAATTACCAAACTGGAAACTGTTTGGGACAACTGCTAAAAATTAAATTTATTAAATCACAGGGTGAAAAGAGTGCTGATAAGAGAAGAATGATCAGTGAAATCTGTGTAAGATTTATCTTGGGGAAGTTACTCATCATAATGTATATTAACAATTACAATTATAATTTAGTTTTTGCATAGCATTCTTCACTGAGTACAGGTGCTCAAGATAAAAACCAGCATAAAACCGAATAAAAAAGTAAAACTTGTGAAATTTGCAGATGACACAAAAGCTGTGGAAACAGCACATATGAAAACAAATAACGAGATTAGAAAATGTACACATGGCATAACATTCTTTTTTTACAGAAAAAGTAACGGAACTTCCTTAACAGTTTTCTGCCCCCCAACATCCCAGTGGTTGCTTTATTTAAGAGTGGCAGATATGGCTGTGCTGCCCGACCCTCTCCACAGCACTCTGAGTAACCTCATTTGCATGGCATTTTAGGACACATTGCCTTGGTGGTAATTTGTTTTCCAAACTGTTACAATATTATGAATTACTTTATCATCTAAGGCCTTGTTCACACGGGCGTTAAAATCGAGCGTTTTTTTTGCGTTCGTAGCGTCCGGTGAGCGCGGATCAAGCGGCGAGTATTCTCTACACGTAGGAGTCAATGAGAGTGTTCACACGGGCTTTGGTGACGTGCGTTTGTCCGGCTGCGCGTTTATATGGCATAAAAAAAACATTGCATGCAGCTTTTCTTGGCGTTCAAAACCCAACAACGCAAGGAAACCGCTTCTAGTTCGTTTTCTGCGCGCTTATTTTACGCTCGAGGGGGGGGCATTTCAGTGCATAACACCGGTGTAAGCGCACACTCGACTACTGTTTCCTTACCTCAAAGTGACAAGTAGTCTCTCTTCGGGGCTAACACCAAGTCGCATATTGGTTGATCGGCGTGCAATGTGGCATTGCACCAGCTGCAGCAGACAATCAAAAGTGGAAACCGACATCCGACAGTAATTAAAAAACTTGCGCGGAAATTTTCGCATTTCTTCATAAAGCACAAACAAACTTCCTTTAACCCGACGTTGTGCAGTCAGAGGATGAACCCAGTAGCGGCGACGATTTTTTCTCTCCCTACATCGCCGTATTACCAGTATTTTTAAAACAAGAAGATTAATATCTAACAGCAAAATGGTCCATATTGAAATGAGGCACCTCAAATAAAACAAGGGCTTTCATATCCAGTTCCCGACACTGCCTCCACAGGTTAACACACAAACTACAATTTGGGCTGCAGGCTGGCGTTAGACAGAGACAAACGAACGCCAGTGTAGAAGTCAATAGATCGCCACCACAAAACGCAACATAAACGTCTAGGACGTTCAGAGCAAGTTCGTTTATCCAAAAACTTAACTCCCGTGTGAACAAGGCCTAACTTAGATTGTATTAATGATGCTTTTTCTCATTTCTATCCACGTATTGTTCAGGGTATTTTCTCTTTTTCGTTTATTGGACGATTCTCTTTGTTCTTGATTTTTATTATATACAGCTCTTTTTTGTTTGTTTTCGTTTTATAACGTTCATTATCAACGCTTGACACTCTTTTTCTGTTGGGATCTAAAAATTTGACATTCTTGAACAGATAATTTGCTTTTCTGCCTTGCCATTATAACCGACTATATTGAATGGCAAGTTACCACTGACAGTGTCACAGGATACTATGGAGAGGATGTGAGAAGTAGGAGTAATGATTAGGCGAGCAGTGTGAAACAGTGGTCAAGGCTGAATAACATAGGCACAACAAAAAACTTTTTTAATATAATAGAAAGGTGCAAAATAATGTAGTTAGAGTTAAGGCCGAATAGGCTTGTTGTGACTGAGACAGCTTTTGTAGATACGAGATTCCAAATCAAATGATGTGAAAATTATATTTTTTTGTTATCTTTCCATTTTTGTTGTAGGGGGTTTTTGGCTAAATGTAGTTTATATTTTGTAAGTATAAAATTTTTGAAAGAATTACCCAGTGGATAGTTAAAGTCTGTGTTGTAGTCTCAAGCAAAATTGTTGCCTGCAGCCATTTTGACCTTGACATACATCAGAACATTGTGGCACCAGCAGTGATGGAAGATGTGTTTATAATAATTAGAGTGCCAGAGAAATCACTGAAATATTGAATTATTGCAATTTACATATAATGCAGCGACTGTTAGTATTCATTTGGTAAAGCATTTTGGTTTGAGTGAGAAATAATAACTTTTCTCACAAAGTTGTAAACACTTGGACAGTTCAAAAAAGTACTTAATTTAAACTAATAACTAGAGTTGTAGATGTGTAAAATTATTAGGTTTATTAATTGTCCCCTTAAACATCATTGATAGATTTGGGGAATTGCCATTTTAACTGGTTAAACCAATATTGCTTTTCTGCAATTTCTATAACTTTCATACACTGTGACAAAGTATGAAAACACCTTGATTAGTATAGAAAAGCAAGATAGGTGAATGGGTGGCTAAAAAGAAATCAGCATCACCTATTTGGCTAAACTTAAGCTTAAAGTTGGACTCTTCCTGCACCTGATTTGTTCAGAAAAAGGCTAACCTCTAAATATCTGTTAATACTAGTTTTATGGAAATATAATGTGTAAAATACAAAAGTGAATAATATACCATGTTGAGTGAATCTCTATGAGTTATAAAAGCAACATGGCGATTCAGTATCTAAAAATTTTCAAACATTCCTGGAAATTCTTTGCATTGAAGCCATTTAAAAAAATAGTGAATTCATTCATACCACAATAAATGCTAACTAAATGTAATAGAATAAAATAGAGACAGAGTTCATACTTAAATAAAAATGTGCTAAATGACAAAAATTGTCATTCCTTGCATGTTGATTCAGCAAGCCATCATTTCATTCTTTTATTCCTGGCTCTGCAAAATTTTCCAGGTTCCATCACTACAAAAGTCATTTACTCAGCAATACATAAAATGTATTATTTATTATTTTGTTCTGTTATTTCTCTCTGTATTTTGCTCTCAGCTTTCCAGCTATCTTGGTCCTTTGTCCTCAAAGCATGTTATATTTTATACTGTTTCATCTGTGAAGTTTTTACTTTTTATAGTTTATAAAAGCTTAAAGGTTTAGGGTCAGCATCTTATTCATTGTCAAGTTGTGGTTTTATTGATTTTCTTCCGTGGTCAGTGGCTTACATATTCCTATATTACTCTGTGTAGGTTACTGGCTGAGAATAGGTGCTTCATAACTCTAAAGGAGTCACTGAATAACTAACAAATTAAACTGAAAAACAGTAAATAAAGGCTTTGAATCAAGAACACTAAGCTGTTGCCTCACTATCATTGGGGCACAACTGATTAGCATCATCAGTGTTTACCAAAAGCAAACACTGATGAATAGAAATTAATTGATGATACAGACTGCTGATACACAGGAAAACAGAGTTCTTAATTTCCTGTTGGGAAGATCCCTATGTTCAAGAAAAATCAAATAAATGTTGCAATAATAAAACTAGATTTGAAGAAATATTGTCTGATATGGATAGAAAAGCATAAATCTATCAAAATCTGCATTTCTAATTAATTGTTGAGTGAAAAAAAAAAAAAAACATTTTTTGCTTCTCTGTCACCATTCCCTCTTAAATTGGTCATGAAAATACTTCATGCTGTTGGTTTAAACATTATTTTATAGGTCATTTGGGCATGCCACTCATTTTGGAGCTCTACCTGGGTAAACTTGTAGCAGTAGAGTGTTATACCGTGTTAGCCATAGATTGATACAGGAGAAAGTAGGGTGAAATGACACCTTTTATCGGCTAACTAAATAGATTACAAATGCAAGCATTCAAAGCAGCTAAACTTGTGGATTAGATGAAGATTGCATATTTACAGAATTATAAATATTCAGATGACAGCATAGTTTTTGCCATAACAGCATCAGCGGAATGATATTTGATTTGGAGAAGGTCATTTAAATAAAACAGCAATACAAACATAAAATACAAGGACAGTGGATGGCATTTAAACAGAAAAGTCTTTTATTCCTGCAGTTTACATTATATTAAAATCATGTATATATTCAGGGACTATCTGAAAGAAGAGCTTCATTTCAAATGCACAAAGCTGATGCAATGAGTTTTGGAAAATAATAAGATAATAAAGAAATCAAACTTGATCATGACAAGATTACATTTTGAATTCCAGATACAGCATTATGGTTGTTTTGGAAAGTATCACTTGTGCACTGTTACTAATTTGGAATGTATCTTGTAAAGCTTTAGATTTTTTTGTCTACTCTTTTCAATTAGTTAAACCATACATTTTGGCAACCATACATGAAGGATCTGTCACAAAAGATCAGTTTCTGGTTTAGATGCCATGTAAAAGTAATTGGAACAGGAGATCAAGTGGTGTCTCCAATCCTGATCAACTGTTTCAGCAAATGTTTTAAATCCAACTTCATTATTGAGGAAGGCAAGGAGAACACAAAGTGCCAGATAAGCAAAATCAAGGTTTTATTCTTTTTTACTAGGTAGAGTGGCTTTCCCACTGTCACACACAAAACATTCTTCTACTCCCTTCCATCTCCTCCACTCTCATTCTGGGCCTTACTTTTTCCCTGTCAGTGAACTTTAAAACAGCTTCCTTTTCAGCTCTAGATGCACTGATGCATTGTCGGGGCAGCATTTGTAAGCCTCAATTGTGGTTTACAGTAACTCATACCTATCTTCAGAGTCATATTGGTAGTGTTGAAGAAGATCTATAAAATATTGTAATAGAATATGCAATAGCAGAGACTGAAGGGAGGAGGGGGGAGATTGCCATTACTAATGAAACAGCATTTTGTTTTCTTCTAGGATAGTTCAGCTTCTGTTTCAGAAGTTCTGAAAGTTCTTGTGCTGTATTCCAAAGAATATTACAAAGGAATTAAATTCCTGATTTTACTTTGCTACTGCAAGTTGATACCCAGGCTAATATACAGAAAAAAAATAAAAGTGAAAATAACTCCACGCATATATTACTGATAATACTAACTTCTGCTATTACATCAAGATAACTTTCTAGAATGCACAAAAGAAAAGACATATACTTCTGTTATAATAAAGTAGCACATATTTGTCAGTGGGAAATAACAATATATTTTAATAATATTACAAAACTTAACAAAGTTTTAATGAATTCAAACATGATTTTAAGAAACTTTCCAAGATTAGTGTGCTATGCCTGTTTATGAGAAAATATGCCTTTTTGTTATAAGCTTTATAACTCCTGTTACTATTCAAATGATCATGGTTAGTACAAACAAGTCAAGAATATAGTTCATAGTACTTGTATCTGTTACGAATAAAACAGAAGGTTACACTGTTGTGGAATACATAAATCACATGGATCCAAAGCATGGGAATCTGGGGGTTTCCACCCAGAAAATATGTAACTAAATATTTTTGCACATGCGTGTGAAAATGTGGCCATTTTTTAAAGAAATGTGAGGTCATTATTTGTTTTAAATTGCTAATTTCTAGTCAATATTATTTTTGAAAGCAAATAATAATTATTAGGTACCTATTTTTGGAAGATACTGTTGTTAACTTACGTGATTGACTGTTTTCTCTTACAATGCCACCTAGTAGTCTCCTGGAGCCAGTAAAGCCCCTAACCGTTGATAGACATGAAGATGGGCCAGGCAAATAAGAACACACACATTCAGCAAGGGTTTGGTACTAAAGTGGTCTGTGTTTTTATTTAAAATCCAAACAAAAGTGCAAATAGTGTAGTGTAAAATCTTCACAACAAATAAATACTCCAATAAAATCAGATAGATAGATAGATACTTTATTAATCCCAAGGGGAAATTCACAGTGACACTCTTTGAGTTAAAACCAAATAAATAATTTAAGAAGAGAACCAGAGTATAACACAATCATCGTGTCTTCAATTTTCTTCCTCTGTTTAGTACCAAGATTATCGCCAATCCCTCTCTGTCTCCCTGGCTCACCCATAGCTCGCTCAACCATAGAGACTCCAGGAGATGCAGTCTTCTACACCCTGTCTTGGCTGCCTTTGTCAGCATCTGCCAGACCGCCGATCCTTCACTCCTCTGTAGGTCTAACAATCACGCTGCTTCTTAGTCGCCATCTGGCTGGCTCACAGGCACATTCTGCTTCAATCTCCCAATAGTGCTGTCATGGTTTTCTCCATGGATTTGCTCGCCATTGATTCTTTTTTCCTCTCTGCCATGTAGGCTCCCTTATATCCTGGCTGATTTAATTCTGGAGTGACCCTCCTTCCACTTCAAGGTGCGAATGAGCCACCTGACTGACTTCCATTTGCATTTAAGTGAATGATCAGCCAGGTATCCTCAATCAACCCATGGTAGCACATGCTTGCACACTCCAGAACTAGATTGCTTATTTAAAACTTCATTTTGCCACAGATGTCTTCTTATAGGTTTGTTCTTGCTTTTTACTTAGATGCTGCTATGACCTTTTTATAAATGAGTGCATACATGGCTTAAAAATTGGTAGTGTTAAATAACTTAATGGCTGTGTGTGTTATGTGATTCTTAATTAAAGGGTACATAGTGTATAAGAACAAATGAGCACTGTATTCAGACCTCTGTACATGCTGATGTTTGAAGTTAGCCACCAGAGAACTGTGTCTGACAGTCCAGTTAGTACTATAAAAATAACATTAAATAATGAGTTAAGGCTGCTTCTGTGTTGTAAACACAGAACTAAATTTATCATTGATGTTGATAAACTTAATACAACCATATGAAAAAGTTTGGGAACCCCTCTTAATTCTTTGGATTTTTGTTTATCATTGGCTGAGCTTTCTAAGTAGCAACTTCCTTTTAATAAATGGCATGCCTTATGGAAACAATAGTATTTTGGCAGTGACATTAAGTTTATTGGATTAGCAGAAAATATGCAATATGTATCATAACAAAATTAGACAGGTGCATAAATTTGCTCACCCCAACAGAGATATTACATTAATACTTAGGTGAGCCTCCTTTTCCAAATATAACAGCATCTAGATGCCTCCTATAACTTTTGATGAGTGTCTGGATTCTGGATGGGAGGTATTTTTGACCATTTTTCCATACCATATCTTTCCAGTTCAGTTAAATTTGATGGTTGCCGAGCATGGACAGCCTGCTTCAAATCATTCCATAGGTTTTCGATGATATTCAAGTCAGGGGACTGTGATGGCCATTCCAGAACATTGTACCTCTCCCTCTGCATGAATGCCTTTGTAGATTTCAAACTGTGTTTTGGGTCATTGTCTTGTTGGAATATCCAACCCCTGCGTAACTTCAACTTTGTGACTGATGCTTGAACATTATCCTGAAGAATTTGTTAATATTGGGTTGAATTCATCCAACCCTCAACTTTAACAAGGGCCCCAGTCCCTGAACTAGCCCCACAGCATGATGGAACCTCCATCAAATTTGACAGTAGGTAGCAGATGTTTTTTTTGGAATGCGCTGTTCTTCTTCCGCCATGCAAAGCGCTTTTTGTTATGACCAAATAACTCCATTTTTGTCTCATCAGTCCAAAGCACTTTATTCCAAAATCTGCCTTGTCTAAATGAGCATTTGCATACAACAAGCAACTCTGTTTGTGGTGTGAGTACAGAAAGGGCTTCTTTCTCATCACCCTGCCATACAGATGTTCTTTGTGCAAATTGCACTGAATTGTAGAACGATGTACAGATACACCATCTGCAGCAAGATGTTCTTTCAGGTCTTTGGAGGTTAACTGTGGGTTGTCTGTAACAATTCTCACTATCCTGCGCATATGCCACTCCTTTATTTTTCTTGGCCTGCCAGACCTGGGTTTAACAGCAATTGTGCCTGTGGCCTTCCATTTCCTGATTACATTCCTTACAGTTGAAACTGACAGTGTAAACCTCTGAGATAGTTGTTTGTAGCCTTCCTCTAAACCATGATACTGAGCAGCCTTTGTTTTCAGAACTTTTGAGAGTTGCTTTGATGATCACATGCTGTCACTCTTCAGATACCTTTTCTCATGATTGGACACACCTGTTTGGCTTAACGAGCTAATCCAACCAATTTGGTGTTGCAAGTGATCAGTATTGAGCTGTTACATGCATTCAAATCAGCAAAATTACAAGGGCAGCACCCAAATTTTTGCACAGCCAGTTTTTCACATTTGATTTAATTTCATACACCTAAATACTGCTTCACTAAAAATCTTTGTTCGGAAAACACCCCAGTACTCCAATGTTCCTAGGAAATGAAAGACATACCACTGTTATCTTTTTTGTTGCAAGTAGAGTAAATTATTATGCAGGCTGAGAGGGGGTTCACAAACTTTTTCATATGACTGTATATGCCCAAAGGAATGTGACCACAGCAGCGTTGTAAGAAAATATAATACCGCAATAAGTAAAGTTTAACATCATAAACTGATTGTGAGACTGCACACATATTCCTCAAAGAGATATCACTGTGTCACCCATATTATTGTTTTGTTTTGTTTATAGAAATGTCTTGGGTGGCCAAGGCTGTAATTAGAAAGTTCATTAATTATGTTTAATTAAGTAGTTATTAATGGCATTCTTTGTGCTAGTCAGTTTGCACAGATTGAGTTTGGTTTGTTTCCCACAGCTAATGACAGGGCAAATTCATAGAGCTGGGATTGTTCAGTCCCAAGTCACCCTTATCATGTTTATTGGACTTTAAGCACTTCTCCTTCTGTTTCTAATTATCTGTAACAATGTGTCTAGAACAAATTCACAGTGCTCAAAGTAACAATCTCCTAGTCTTTACTGCTTACTTTATCTGATTGTGTTCTTTTTCTTTGTAGTGGCAACTTTTGGTATCTCCCACACTTACATTACCAGCAAATGTATTATTAATTGTAGAAATATAACCATGTAGCTATGATCCACTCAGACCAATTTCTATGGCGTACACGTAATTAATATGGAGCCTGTCAGGTGTCATGCCCTATTTATTCCTCAATTTTTCAAAGACACATTTAGTCATATAACTTCCTATTACTTGCTAGAGTTGCTATTTAAGAAAGAACTTGTTCACAAGACATTGCCTATAGCTGAAGATGACCTGAATTTGAGGTGTTGCAATATTTTAGCAAAGGGCACAGAACCTTCTGAATGTATTCTTTTCTTTGTTTTTTTATGATTTAAAATTATTTTTATACTAATTTCAGTACCACTTTAGAGGTTATGCCTTGCTTCTCTTCATAATCTTTATTTCTCCTATTTATAAAATCCATTGTCTATATTCAACTATAATTCAGTAATGTGAAAGGTTTTAGTTTTTCTGTGAGGCTAAGACTTGGCAGTAACCATGGCATTTTTTTATAATTTGTGTAGAACTACTACTTATAGTTTGACCCTACAAAAACTATGCCTGCCATTAGCTATCAAACCTTAAAAGACCTTGAGTAGTTTAGCATGTTGCAGCTATTGTCTTAACTTAAATATGTTGATACTACCAAGGATTGAGAATTTATAATATGTGGTGATTTCAACCATGTGACTTTGGAATAAATTATGACAAACTTCCATTCATTTGCCTCATGTTCCACTTGAGGAAACAAGGCTGGGCCAGTTATATTCAAACATTAAAGATAGTTTTAAGTGTAAACCTGTGGCACCTTTGGGCAGATCTAACCACAGTCAAATCCATTTTACTCCTAACTACAAACCAGTTATTAAATTACAATATGTTTCCACCAAGTTAGTGAGGAAGTGGAGCCCGGAGGCTCAAATGGCTCTGAATGACTGCTTCCAAAGGACTGATTATGAAATGATGTGTGAGACATAATAATATTGAGGAAATCAGACACTGCACCATAGACTTCTTTGTAGACATTAATGTACCCTCAAAAACCTTGCACCGTTTTCCAAACAACAAGTTCTGGATTGCTACAGAGGTAAAAAGGTCTTCTGAATAAGAAAAGAGCTTTCAAATGTGGTGATAAAGAAGCTGTAAAGGGCATACAGAGAGTGCGGGAGAAAAATCTTAGTGAAGGAAAGGAAGCTTACAGAGCTAAAATAGAAAATAAACTGACTCAGAATAACATAAAGGATATTTAGAAGGAACTGAGCATAATTACTCGACTCAAGCAATCCAGGGCTCAGGTTTGCTAAAAGGGAATGTGGACAAAGCTAACACCCTGGCACAATTTTTTTATATATTTTCCCTTCTTCCATAACCACCACCTTCCAGTGGTCAGTTCACCCGACACCATCCCTACTACATCATCAACTAATATCACCTCAGCTGGAATGGCCAGTGTTGAGTTCCCCTCCAGTCAGTGTTGGCTGTCCTTACCTGGTGACCCAGTGGGAAGAAAACTGAGGAGGCTACACACAGGAAAAGCTGCAGGTCCGAATGCAGTCAGTCCTTAAGTTCTTATACCTTGTGCTGACCAACTTTGTGATATACTTTGCAACTTTTTTCAGTCTATTTTCAGTTTTATTTCTTGAGTGCCTTCAACAACATGTATTCATTCTTGATAAAGGGGTAAGCTAATTGATACACTGGTAGATGAGCCCATGGTGTCCTGGTTAATGGACTATCTGTGGGGGCACACTGCAGTTTGTGAGCCTTAAGGATTTTTTTTTCTGATATGGATGTGAGCAATACTGGAACACCATAAGGAATTTATCTCCTTTTCTTTTCGCTCAATACACATTGCAATAAAAATATAATACCAGATCAAGTTACTTTTGAAAATTCCTTAATGATTCTACACTAATGGGGCTTATTGGCAAAGGTATGAGACAGAGTATACAAATTAAGTGGAGAACTTTGTTTCTTGGCACAGAAAGAATCGTCTAACTAACCCTAGCAAAATGAAAGAACTGTTTATTGATATTTGCTACACCAATGATCCTGTGTCCCTGGTCAGTAATCAGGGAGTGGATGTTGAAGTGGCGCACTGCTACAAGAAATTGGGGATCCACTTTATTGACAGACTGGACTTGTTTCATAACACAGTGGAACTAACTAAGAAAGGGCAGAGCAGACTATTTTCTTAGGAGACTGCGCTCCTTTTATGTGAATACTGATTTCCTTTACATATTGTACAACTCAGTGATGGCCAGTGTAATTTTCTGTGTTGTAATGTGCTAAACCAGTAACATCACATCAAGAATCAACAAATTAATTAAGGGACACCCTCTTGACAACTGAAGGTAGTAGTGAAGGTGAGAGAGAGAGAGGTTGGGAGCATGTGCTGATAGCGCATTGCCGCATCTACCACACGCCAAAACACCCGGATTGGGACCCGAGTGCAGCGGGTGACACCTGAGCACATGAGGATGACAAGAAAAGTGACAGCCAGTGCTGCAGATCTTGTTCCTGATGCACTAACACAAAGGACTTTCAGCCAAGAAATTATTCAGCAGAAATATGTCAAGAAATGCTACTGGGGACCCTTTATACAAATGGCAGTGTACCTATATAATGCTTCACTGTGACTGCCAAGTCAGATGTTGCAGTATGGAATATTGCAGAGTGACTGGCAATTAACATCACTGAAGACTTTGTCTGGCTAGAATCTCTATAATATATATGTATGTGAAGAAAATTCTTTGTGAAATATATTTGTTCCATCTTAAGACTTTTTATGGATTGGATCGCTATGTGTGTGTGTGTGTGTTAATCTTTAACAGCAAGATTAGAACCACCTAGTAAACATTCTTGATGTCTCAGAAATTTCACGATAATACAGTAACCATTCTGCTTTTTTAGATAACTGCCTCACTTTTGTAGTTTATTATTTCAATTAAGTTATCTACAAATAATTAAATAAAATGTTCCAGGTAACAAACTTGCTGCTTACTACAACTTGTATGACATCTAATGTTCTCTGAAGATAGTTCAGGCACATTCTGGAACTGAATGAATTATCTTGAGACAATGCTGTGTCACTTTTATGGAACCAACTTTCTGAAACTGTCTGCCTTGTTGTGTTGATGTAACTTTTTCTTCTATTTTTTTAAGTATTCGTTCCACGTATATACATTACAGAAGAAGTTTTATAAAATGATAATCATACTTAAGTTTCAGTAAAGCACAATTAAAAGATTTAAAAAAAAGTCTGTTCAGTCAGAAATGCAGTCAATTCCATTCAGTCAATTTGTAAACGCCATTAGACCATTTTGTTATTGGGGTGCTACACCAATAAAAATCCTGTTTAATAAAGTTTATTTCTCATAAAAAAATAAACAAAATGAAACCAAATCAAATGCCTTTGCACTGTGATTAAACATGCTGGTGTCAAGGAGCTGCATACTTCCTTTGCCTTCTGTCATCAAAAGATGCTATTCCTGTTAGACCAGCTGTTTATATATGCCCCAAGCCCAAGGAGGCCAGGCTAGGCTCCTTTTCCTGGAGACTGCTTGGAGCTGTGGACATTGTTAGCAAGCAGCATCCCCTCCTGCCTTGGAGTGGTATTGACAGGCTTACCCAGGCCTCCAGCATGGTCCCTAATCCGACATGCATAAAACTGAAAATAATATGTTGTCTCAATACATCAGTTCAAAAGAAGAAAATATATCAATAGTCACTGTAAGGTGAGTTACTAAGGAAAAATTCTAGGTATTTAGTCCATTAACACATGCATTTGATAACTTCAAATAGCTTAATATTCAACCAAATAAGACATATGTGCAAAAAGCACACAGGGGTCATCATGGGGGAATTTAACTTTCCAAACAATGATTTATAAGCCCCACTCTAAAATACAGAAGTAGACGTTGTAATGGTGCTCATTGCAGGTTAATGTTTTCTCACCAAGTTTGAGTCAAGCCCAATCTTGTCTTTTTTGAGAATTAAACACAGAATAAAAGAAACTGATGTAATTGATCCTTTAAGAACAAAACATTTGAAATCATATTTGCAAAAATGCACACCAGAACAAAATGTGTAATTTGTGAAAAGTAAACTTTACAGGGATGACTAAATTATCTAGAAAACACAGTATGAGAAAATAATGCCAGCGCTACTCTAAATAATATACAGTATCCTTTCAGAGACATCCATATCCAGGACCAAAATAAATAAATATTTTTGTGTTGGTAATTTTCTTTTCTTTTCTTTTTTTAAATGCATTAAGTTGACTTTTGACTTGAAATTGATTGTCAATATTGGCAACACTTCTATTATTGGGGATAGCAGTAACCAAGAAGCAAGAGTAGCTATTATGTTGGCCCAGCTCTGAATGGACTGGGACTTGAGATATTCTAAAAAGCTGTATGGTGACTTTACATACTGACAAATGTGCACATGTATTCAGTAACAGCAGCATTGTCTGCAGCAACCCAATCAGTTAAAAAACAAACAAAAAAAAAAAAACTTGTGACATAATTTTTGCATCGTCTTCAGATCAGGAAAACCATTAACAAAACAAAGACAAAAATTACAAAAACTACAAAATAGCACAAAATCTACAGAACCTGGCATTCATTTCAGTTCATCATGCTGTGCATAAGCCAATATATAAACTGAAGATTAGTGATCAAATATAAAAAAAAAAACTTTTACAGTTAGTTTTACACAAATTAGGGCAGCTTCTATGTATACCATTGCTCTGCAGGGTTTTTTTTTTGTCCAAGGAGAACAGGCAAAGAAAAATATATTCAGTTGCCTGTGAGTATTCATCTGCAGCAGCCCCCCTAAATTCAGTAGTTTCTGAGAAACAGCTTCTTACTTAAATCTGACTGTAGTGGGATTGTCCTCTCCAGACATCATTAGGCTAAATTGCCCAAGGATAAATGTCTAATGTGCACACTTCAAATTTAAATTTTCATGAGTTTTATGCATCATCACATATGGCGTCTTCTGGGTTCTTGATATTAATCCATGCACTCTAAGGAATGTCTGTTCAATGCTAAAGCCCACAAGCTTATTTCTCCTACTATTACATTATATAAAATTCTTCTTTAAAGATGACAAAATTACATTTAAAAGTATTTACAGTAATTGATGTTCTTTGTTGCTTATTTAGTACAAAAATAATTAATTGGTTTATGTCAAGTTCTGAGAAACTACAGCAGTTCACTTTTCTAGTAATTAAAAGTGACTTGTTCATTATTATGTCATTTTATTTCTCCCTTCACAGGCTGCCTTATACCGGCTCAGTGGGGATTGGAATCCGTTACACATTGATCCCAATTTTGCAGCTATGGCAGGTAAATACCACAAAACTGGATGACTTAGAAATTAGTAGTGGCATTTTACATTATATTGCAAATTCTGCCTTGATAACTATGAACATAAAAATATTTATTAAGTTAACCTTAAAATCATTTCTCTTAGGCATTAAATTTGTGACTATAAAATATAAGTTGATAAGCTGCATATTTTAAAAAGAGATATGCAATATGATGGATTTTTTCTAAAGATTAAACCAGTGTTGAAATATTACACTAACTGTATTTGTTCCATTAATTATTTAAAATTGTTTTAAATAAACACTAATTTAAAAACAATAAAAAGAACTTGTGAGTGCTTTGTATAAGTAGTCTGAGTGATATATTGCTAAGAAAAGTCCTGTATTGTTTTACCTCTAATTTGTTTCTCTCTGCTGTTGTAGCTTAACATTTATTTTTTACTGGACTCAGCAGTTGCCCTCAATTCTGGTATTTCTTCACAGAATCCGGTTTACCTCAAACATCTAATCTTTATTTTATATAGTTCCTTTCTTTAACAAATACAATCCCAAGGCAGTTGATGAGTACACATTCACAGTATAACTTTTTGTGTATATTTTAACTTGCTGTGGGCAACCTATTGATTCAAACTTTTTTATTCATTACAACACACACTAGCTGAGAATTAAATGCCATTACTACTATTTGTGCTAGCATTGCGTCACTTGAAACGGATGTGTTTAAGGGACCTTCAAGTAGGGAATTGCCTCCCATTGTCATTGTCTTCACTTTACAGAACCTCAGTATTCTGCTTTTAAATGCTGTTTTAGCATCCCTAGTGAGAAAGTTACAATAAGCATACATACTGGAGAGAGCAAAAGATGTCTTAATTCATAAACACCACTTGACATTGGTTACATGTACTATTGTTTGTCCAATCTAAGCATTCCATTATTAGGTTAAGTAAGAAGTTAACTGAACATTTCTCATTCAAGCAAGAAAATAAACCAGTTTTCTATTCTCCTTTCCAGGTCTAAGGTTTAATGCTGTGCTTTCATCAAGGTGTTTGAATACTACCCAGAGGGTCCAGCAGATTATAAGATTCCTTAGGCTGAAGTGTTCAAGTTAAAAGAAAATATTAACTATTATTACCACAGTCAAGAATTCTCTATAAATATATGTAAAGTCAAAGGTTTCTTTATCTATCAATCCCCTATACTTTCCAATGATGTTTGATATTTGCACTTTGAAAAATTATTCCCTACAACCCTACAATCAATGGAGGGTACCTTGCAACCCCCATTACCACCTAGCACAGACAAACAGTTAGACATACAGCAGATATTTTATTTTGCCAAAAATTGACAGATGTCTCTTTGCTTTATGACAGAGTAAACACCTAGCCCTCATATTTCAGGTTGTTTTCCTTATACTTAATTTATATATATGATCTTAGAGGTCAGACCTCCTATGAATTACACAACTAATCACATTTTATTTCTGTTGGATTTTGCACAGTGGACACATCAAGAATTGCAAAACAAAGATTTTATCCAACATCTTTAGAAGCCATGACTACTTTGCAAGTGATCGATTCTGGCACTTTAAAATGATATTGTTAGTAATAACAGTGTCCATATACGGGATCAATCAGAGATTAGAAAGGTCACAACATACAATTCCATTGGAACCAACTGGTGTGTCACAGCACATCCCAGTTTTAAAAACCAAAGCCCCTGTAATGTTTTAGCATAATTCTGAACAACCTAAATTGTTAGGCTAATTCACAAACTGGTTTCCTATCATGAAAGTTGTTCATATGTATTGTTGACTGCTGGCAAAGCAGAATAATGTTAATTCCAATAAACTATGCAGTTGAGCGCATTTTAATGTGTTTTTTTTTTCACGTTATGAATAATTTTGAACTTTAGTTGCAAATTTGTAACGGTTAAAATTTCTCCCCAGAAGAACATTTTGTATGCATGACAATATAAATTGAAATCTGTTATTTTAATCTGTTTTCTTATGTGGGCCAGTGACATACACTAGCTTCTTATGTGTGCTTGCCTTAGCAACTGTAAAGTACTGGAACATTACATACTTTAAGTGGCACAATAAAATAGCTTTATTTATTTTTATTTTATTGATTTTGAAGATTGCATCACAGTGAGTCAATTACAAATCAGGAAGATATTCAGTACTACATTTTGTTCATGACAGATAAGATTCCATTCCCCTACACATCTACCATGCAGAGAAAGAGAAAAAATTAATGTGATTGCAATCACATATGGTGGTTAGTTTTAACTGTTTTCAATTACAATAATTTAATGCTTGAGAATATGCCGCTATAGCTAGCTTTGTTAAATTTTATTAAATTAATTTAAGCAATTTTGTCTTAATATAATTTTCAAACCGAAGCATTGCTGACTTGCAAGTGTAAAATTACAATGTAAATTGATATTAAGACAAAAATAAGTATGCAATAATTTGTTTTTAAATTCTTTTATTAAAATCTGGTTTTATTAACAGAATGCTTACATCGTAGGAAATATTGTGGATTATCCCAAATGTTTACTTCAAGGTGCATTTTAAAGTAACTAATATCATCTTTCTGTAGTGTTCTTTTATGTTAAATTTATATTGTGATGTTAAGAGGATTGCGCACAGCATTTTATAGTTATGGTTTTTCATAATAATGAATCTGTTAATCAAATCAAATATTATTTACTTATGTGTTTATAATTTATGGATTTAAACAATTTCGTTTAATTAAGAGTTGTTTTTATGGTAACCTTACATTTTATGTGTAAATACACAATTCTATTATTATGATAAATTTAAAGAATTATAACCCTCGAGGTGACATTTAAACTTTATATCCGGTAGTCTAACCCCTGCCCTTAAACTGATTAACTATCTCCATTACCATGTAAATCATTATTAATAATAACTATTTTATTCTAGGTTTTGACAAGCCTATTCTACATGGATTATGTTCCTTCGGCTATGCTGCCAGACATGTTCTAAAGCAATATGCAGACAATGACATCTTAAAATTTAAAGCAATTAAGGTACAGTTATATATACAAAGGTTGCTTGCAATAATTATCATTTGAGGTTGCTACTAATATTTTACAGTTGCTAAAGGACAATATTTATAAATAAGATTGTTCTAGAATTTGACATGGATTTCCTTCTAATTACCTTGTATATTACAAGCACACTAAGAAAGATATACACAATCTTTATTAAATACAAAGCATAGGAGAAAATGTTTCTTTTTATGTTCAGACCTATGGGAAATTTATATTTGACAAAAATGATGTTCCCTTAACATTGTATTTTTAACTTAATCCCAGTGTGGTTTGAAAAAAGTTAATGGCTCTTCAAAACTCTTTGTTTATAAATCATTTTGGGAAAAAGCAAAAAGCTCAGGAGTGAAAAGAAATAAATAGTTGTTGACCTTTGTAAATCAGACAATGAATGTAAAGATAATAAAAATATCTAAATGTGATTAAATTTAGATGGTTGGATTTGAAACATCTGGTTTGCCACACTTAAAGGACATAATATTAGCTGGCTTTATGTATGCATTGCATACAGTATATGATGTTTTTCCTTATGTTTGTCATTAGTAAATTATTAATTTGAAGGAAGTAAAAATGGTTCCATTTGTGTGAAGAATTTGTAATATTTTTAACCTCAATGTCCTTGCGAAATGCCAGTAGTACAGTTATTGTTGAGTTTCCTTCAGTTAAAAAAAAAGGCATGCAAACAAAGGGCACACCACCTTTAAGTTTGTTGTTTTTTTTTGTTTTTTTTTACAAAACACTGAAGGAAGATAGACTTCTACCAAACCATTGCTCAAGTGCTAAAATGAAGTATGGCTGCAATATTACCTTGACAAAAATGTCTGCTGGACATTTCAGTGATTCCTCCTCCCCCACCCTGATACTAGTCTAAAGTCAGATCACTGTTTTTTTTTTAATATTTTCTGGGGAGGTAGGAAGGCTAAACATTAGCACACTGTGCTCTCACACAAATTGATCATCTTTTATACAGTAGATATGCAATTTTGTCATTGCACTTTTATCACCTGGAACTATAGTATTTTGGTTTGATTCCTTTTTTCCACATCATGGCCAGAATTAGACTGATCCTTGGTAGCCCCATATGTTTTGGCAGAGCTTCCTTTTACTAGAATCAAATTAAAATCATTCCAACTATATTTTAGTCCAGTAATAGCATATGTGGTTTCAAAGTAGAGGGGAATTAATTTAGCACAATATCCACATGGCATTCTCACTCCTGTATTTAATAGAAATGTGTTACTAATGAGTGGGTAACCTTATTCATTCCCCTAATAGTCTTAATGTGCAAACAGGCCATTTCCTTCAAGAACTGTTTGAAACTTAGATTTTTGCTGAAGTCATATGTCTTTTCTTTTACAGCCTTACTTTATTCTGTTTTTTTATATTCTTAACTCTTAATAGTTTGACTGATTCTGCGCTGTATCTTCTCCTTTTTAATTTCTTCCATCATTCAAAATCTGAGATGGATATCTTGTTACTCCTGTTCTGTTGACTGTTTTTAGTAACATAAAATTTTGTTTCAGGGTTTAAACTATCAGTTTACTCAGTTTCAGCTTGTACATAGGTTATTAATATCCCATTGTAACCAGCACAGATCTTTTCTGTTGTGCCTGTATGTCTAATTATTTCCCATATATTTTTGCATACCTTTTGCTGTCGTTCTCCTGTTTCCTATTTTTGCGTAGATGTCATGTGTCATGTGTTTAACGTACAATTTCCCCTTATTAACCAACATCTTTATTGTGATGGATACCTCGTCAGTTCAGCTTTCCTAAAGAAAGCCTTTCTTTTCGGTTCTATTACATCTTAACTGTTGCTAGTGCTCAGCTGGAAATCACCTGAATTATTTAATCACAATCGTTAGTCATTGTATAACATTATTTTATATTCTTTTTTATTCTGAGATCTAGGTATTTGTCCAAAGAGTCATGCATATAGAAAAGAAGATCTCATGTCCATTATAAAGTATAGTGGCTGTTCCTTAATGATATTGTCAAGTGAAATGTATTGTTCTTTATACATAGTACAGTGAAATTCATACTTGCAAGGCTACCTAGATAACAAAAACACAAGTCAAAATAAACGTAAATAAAAAGTATTCATTAGTTAGCATGAAAGATATGTGTACAATCATGTAAAAAAGTAGGCACGCCATATGAAAAGCTTGTTTCTTTTTTAACATAATGTGGACATATCAAGATTTGATCTTCATTTACATTAGATATATAGATAAATGTGTTATAACAAACATCCTGCTACTGATGCATTTTATACTCCATTGCTTACATTTTATTAATAAAAATAATTACAATTTTTGTGGAGAAAGCAAGTGCACACCTGCATTTATCACTATTGCGAATACCTAAAATTATAAACAGGTACACCAGATCAGGGTCTCATTTATAAAACATTGCGTGGTTTCAACTATGAAAATATGTATACTCCAAAAGGTAGGAAAATGCGTACGCCAATAAAAAATCTAATTTATAAAACCTGGTGAACACACTGTACATTTGTATGTAATTTAACATTTATGGGGACAGAGTGGTTGGCTTTAAGACCTAGGTATCTGCGCTGGCAATCAAACGGTTGCCGGTACAAATGCTGTAAACGCCAGAAGTGACTGTGCTCTGCTGGTCCCTTGAACAAAGCCCTTGACCTGCAATTGCTTCGTCCTGGGTATGACGTTAATCTACATCCAGCCGTGAAAGTAGGTCAGCCAATTTACAGGGAAAACAATGCGGTTAGTGGCAGGATTGGCACTCCAGGCACCATAAAAAACCTCACACTGTTCCAGTGTTGTGCTTAGGTGTCACCCACTGCACTCTGGTCCCAATCCAGGTGGGAGCGGCAACGCGTTGTCAACACGTGCTCCCAACCTCAGTCTCTACGCTTTATAAATCACAATCATCTTGTAAATGTGCATATGTGAACACGCCTCAAACTTTGCCCAGTTGCCACTCTGAAACAACCATATATAGACCATTTTAATCAACCTTGTGGACATCTAATGAACAGATTTACAAAGAACCTTAATTTGGGGGCCTAAGTATGGGTGCCACCAACAAGAGCAAATTCTGTTAGAACAAACTCCTTTTTTAACAAAATCCTTGTTTTAGCGATTTTTTTGTTTTGGTCCTTGCTATTTTCCTATAGAACTAATATTAGAAAATCTTATCTTATCTACAAAATGCATTACAACAAAGTAATTTTTTGAAAAAAAAAAAAGAAAAACATGCATTTCTTCTATACTTGGCCCAAAACTCATGATTCAGGAGCTCTACTGAACAGCCAGTTAGATTAACCATTTATGTCACTTGGTTTACTTGATAGTAGTCATTCCCTTGCTGCAGAGCAGAGCTCAAAAAGGTTTACTGCAGACCAGAGGTGTTGTGAGTATATGGAGAGGCATAATAACTCAGTTAAATTTGACTTCCGCTGTACTTGCGTATGAAGATTTGCTGCAGCAAGAATGTGTTACTTATTTCTGGGTTTCTCAACTTATGGTTTGACTTCACTGAGACCATTGATCAGATTGAGGATTAATTTTTCACTCACCCTTCAGCAAAATTGCTGACTGTTGAGCTTCCCTCGCGTTTAGATAGATAGATACTGTAGATACTTTATTAATCCCAAGGGGAAATTCACATAATCCAGCAGCAGCATACTAATACAAAAAACAATATTAAATTAAAGAGTAATAAAAATGCAGGTAAAAACAGACAATAACTTTGAATAATGTTAACATTTACCCCACCCCAGGTGGAATTGAAGAGTCGCATAGTGTGGGGGAGGAACAATCTCCTCAGTCTGTCAGTGGAGCAGGACAGTGACAGCAGTCTGTTGCTGAAGCTGCTCCTCTGCCTGGAGATGACACTGTTCAGTGGATGCAGTGGATTCTCCATAATCCATAATCAGCGCCCGTCGCTCTGCCATGGATGTCAAACTGTCCAGCTTCATGCCTACAATAGAGCCTGCCTTCCTCACAAGTTTGTCCAGGTGTGAGGTGTCCTTCTTCTTTGTGCTGCCTCCCCTGCACACCACCGCGTAGGAGAGGACACTCGCCACAACCATCTGATAGAATATCTGCAGCATCTTATTGCAGATGTTGAAGGACGCCAGTATTCTAAGGAAGTATAGTAGGCTCTGTCCTTTCTTACAAAGAGCATCAGTATTGGCAGTCCAGTCCAATTTATCATCCAGCTGCACTCCTAGGTATTTATAGGTCTGTACCTTCTGCACAAAGTCTCCTCTGATGATCACGGAGTCCATGAGGGGCCTGGGCTTCCTGAGATCCACCACCAGTTCCTTGGTTTTGCTGGTGTTCAGGTGTAAGTGGTTAGAGTCACACCATTTAACAAAGTTCTTGATTAGCTTCCTATACTCCTCCTCCTGCCCACTCCTGATGCAGCCCATGATAGCAGTGTTGTCAGCGAACTTTTGCACATGGCAGGACTCCAAGTTGTATTGGAAGTCCGATGTATATAGGCTGAACAGGACTGGAGAAAGTACAGTCCCCTGCGGCGCTCCTGTGTTGCTGACCACAATGTCAGACCTGCAGTTCCCGAGACGCACAAACTGAGGTCTGTCTGTAAGATAGTCCACGATCCATGCCACCAGGTATGAATCTACTCCCATCTCTGTCAGCTTGTCCCTAAGGAGCAGAGGTTGGATGGTGTTGAAGGCGCTAGAGAAGTCCAGAAACATAATTCTTACAGCACCACTGCCTCTGTCCAAGTGGGAGAGGGATCAGTGTAGCATATAGATGATGGCATCCTCCGCTCTCACCTTCTCCTGGTATGTGAACTGCAGAGGGTCGAGGTGTGGCGGACCTGTGGCCTCAGGTGGTGAAGCAGCAGCCGCTCCATGGTCTTCATCACATGTGACGTCAGAGCGACAGGCCGGAAGTCATTCAGCTCACTAGGACATGATACCTTTGGGACAGGTGTGATACAAGATGTTTTCCAAAGCCTTGGGGCTCTCCCCTGTTCCAGGCTCAGGTTGAAGATGCACTGTAGAAGACTCCCCAGCTCCAGCACACAGGCCTTCAGCAGTCGTGGCGATACTCCATCTGGACCCGCTGCTTTGCTGGCATCCTCAGTCTCCTCAGCTCTCTGCTTACCTGTGCTGCTGTAATTGTGGGTGGGGATGTCTCTCCTATGCTGGTATCAGCAGAAGGATGGGTGGAGGATGCAGTACTCCGAGGTGAGAGTGGGTTAGGGTGGTCAAACCTGTTAAAAAAGTTGTTCTTTTAGTTTGCTCTCTCCACGTCCCTCTCGGTGGCACCCTGCCTCGAGCTTCAGCCAGTGATGATCTTCATCCCATCCCACACTTCCTTCATGCTGTTATTCTGCAACTTCTGCTCCAGCTTTCTCCTGTACTGCTACTTCGCTGCCCTGAGCTGGACTCTGAGTTCCTTCTGCACGCGCTTGAGCTCATGCCGATCACCCCATTTAAAAGCCCTTTTCTTCTGGTTCAAAAGGCCCTTGATGTCACTTGTAATCCATGGCTTGTTGTTAGCATAGCAGCGTACTGTTCTTACTGGAACTACAATGTCTATACAGAAGTTGATGTAGTCAGTAGTGCAGTCAACAACCTCCTCAATGTTCTCACTATATGATCCCTGCAGGATATCCCAGTCCATAGTTCCAAAGCAGTCTCTCAGAGCCTGCTCTGCCTCAGGGGACGACTTCCTGAATGAGCGTGTGGTTGTAGGTAGCTCCCTCATTCTTGGTTTGTAGTGAGGCTGAAGCAGAACCAGGTTATGATCTGCTTTCCCAAGCGCAGGCAGCGGGGTGGCGCTGTATGCGTCTTTAATGTTTGCATACAGCAGGTCAATAGTCCTGTTTCCCCGGGTGTTACAATCCACATACTGGGAGAAGGCAGGTAATGTTTTGTCCAGCATCACATGGGTGCGTTTGTAATTTAGCAACTGCGGAATGGATGATGTCACCCGCTATCTCCGCGTTCGCCCAAGGAGGGATGTAAACAATAACAACAATGACGTGTCCAAACTGTCCTGACACTTTAGGTCCTGACATTTTTCACCAGCGCAGCCAGTTCGTTGATCTTATTTGGTAGTGGGTTCACATTTCCCAGGATCACAGAAGGCACCGAAGGTTTCTAGCGCCACTTTCTTGCTAGACGCTTGGCTTTTAACTTAGTACCAGCTCTGTTGCCACGATACAGCCTTCTTACCTCATCAGCTAAATAGGGAACCACACCGGCACAGGCATTTGTTCTCGGCGCTTGAAGTTGACTACTTGAATAGATGAGTCTCGGCGTGTCAAAATCTATGTCCAAGTAGTAAAAAGTGTCCAGGGAACGAGTCTACATAAAAGAAAGTGGTAGGAGTTAAGAGTGAAATAAAGAAAAATAGAGAAAAAAGTTAGAAAGATAAAGTCATACACAGAGCTGCTGGAAAGGCTGCCACAAGTTTTGATCATGTTTCACAAATGTGCCAAGATTTTACCCTATGAACACTAGCATACCATAAAGTTAAAAAAAAATTTGTTACATTTGAATGTGTCTTTCAGTTTTGTGCTCATAGATTCATACATCCAATTGTTCTTATTTATGAATGTGACCTTGACTTCATCAAACTTTTCTTCGTGATCTTTTTATGTAAAACTTTTCCTTGTTTAAAAGAAACGGTGAATTACAAAAGAACAGACTGGAAGTCAGAGATAGCCAGCCAATCCATAAAAAAATAACTCAACCTCATTTTTTTTTTCTTTTTTAACATATGCGGGCATAAAAAGATTTGATCTTCATTTGAACAATATCTTTTTATAAAGGGGATGTAAATAAGAAAAAAAACAATGAAAATTTGGCTTTGCAACAATCCATTTCCAACTGTGGAAAAAAGTCAAACCTTGGCTCAAATAACTGGTATTGCCCCCTTTGGCACAAACAGACTGAAGTTGGCATTTCTTCTCTGACGTGGACTGGGAGAAAATTTTTTTTCCACCTTTTTATGAAGAAGTCCCTTAAGTTGTGCGGTATTTGAGGGGTGTGTTGTGTGCAAAGCCCATTTCAAACCCCACAGAATCTTGATGGGGTGAATATCTAGGAGTGAATAATCCAGATGAGAGTGTGTGGAACCACATTGTTGGATCTGTCGATGGCCACTCACACCAATGGAACATGGCCAAGAAATAAGGAGACAGACAACATTAGCCCCACCTGTGCAAACCCACGCTTTAATCCCACCATGCCTACACCTGAACGGGTTTCTAAAATACAACACATATTCCTCTTATGTTAAATCCACCTCTGGTTACATAGTTTATTACTGAGGAATTCCAGAACACATCTGCTTTGTTAACTGAAGCATTACTGTAAATGGTACAGTATTAAACTGAGAATCTGAAACATGTTAGAATGAACATCAGAGTTGGCCTCGCCCCTTATGCAAGAAAACTTTATTTGGTGGCCTAAGCACATATGTCACCAACAAATGCAAATATGTTGAATTGTCGTGAACGTGTGAGCTCTACCAGCCATAACATGCCTAAATTAAAAAAAAAATATTCTGGCCTCAAACAAAGAAGCAAATCGCTCAATACTGGCAGTGTGAGCACATCTGGAGGGGGAAAAAGCGCATCTGTGCTCCCTGATTTTGATCTGCAATTGTAGCATTATGCTAGCGCAGTCCAAAATTACAGATTTGGCAGCTGAGACAGCTGAAGCAGAATCAGGTTAAACACTTAACATATGCCTTTGAGTGAAATAGCCATGCTAGTGCAATATATACAGTTGTCAGAAGGTAGATAAGGGGCAGAGTGATCTGGCTCCATATCAGCAAGGTCAGGGGGTATAAGATAATTATGCCATATGAGGCATTGGTAGCACCTCTCCTCTGTGCTCTGGATTTCGATGAAAGGCATATGGCACCAGCATTTGAGCGGGTAGCTACTAGCACCTGGCACATGTAATTACATGATTGCTGTTACAATGAACAGTATAGGCCATATGAAAAACATCAGGATTCAGCTGGTTGCCTTAACCAACAAGCCAGCCATTATGTACAGCACCATCAGCAAGTCATCTTCCAGTGCAAATTTTCCTCAAAATAAATGAATCACGGGTTGATGCAGGTCACTGAGCCACAATGTTTGTCCATCTCATCTTGGCATCACAGAGGACCTGTGCAATAATGGAATTACCAATTTTTATAGCTGTACAGTAGGATTGCCAAATTGAGTGACATTATTCAAATATAATTTGAAAGTATTTTTAAAAAGTCAAATTCAAAGGTAAAATCTGATAATATAAAAGAACAGTTGTTTGTTTTATGTTGCACTATGTTTGGCATTGTGTTGCTCCAAACAGGCTATACAATACAATTTTTTTTTTTTACAGATCCCTTTTTGCACATTACTTCCACAGTCAGTTTTTTAATAACTTCGAAACACTAGCTTGTATTGCTATTAGTAAAATGGAAAGGATTCTATCTTAAAGTCTAACACAATACATTTTAGCACAAATGTTCCTATAGAACTTGAGGCTCCTGGATTTACAGTTGTACTTATAACATTTGTTAATACATCCTGAAACTATTGTTCTTCTCCAGGCCCTTTTGCTGTTGGTATTGAACATGAGATCCCTGACTTAAGTGCTGTTTATTTTAGAACTGTTAGGCCTCTTTTGCAGTAAGCAAAAACTGGTTTACTTTTTTATTAATAATAATTGAAAATAACTAATGTATTTCTGATTTTCATTTTGTTTTTATAACAGCCAGCAATTTTTGCTACCTCTGAGAACTTGTGCCTTCAAACATAGCCTGGGTATTAATTGGCTGCTGATATGACATTCAAAAGAGAGACTGGGCTGAATTTAGTTCTCTATGTTTTCTTTGACTGCTTTCCATCACCAACAACTCTCAGCACTATAAAGTATCAATCTGGGTCCCATACACTCCCTACACTTCTTGTGCTTTCCTTTTATATTTTGTTCTATATTGCTTGTTAACATTGTAGTTTCCCTATGAATACTCAGTCTCATTTTTTTCAAAGTTGCTGTGAATAAATGCATTTGCTAAATAAACAATTATAATGTGGAGGAAATAGTTAAAGATCATTATAATGCCAGCTATAGTACATTCTTTTGTGAAACACATAAGACTCACTGTGCCTTCATTTATATAAAAGAGAAGCACTGGTGTCCTGGAGCAAACACAACATAAGTGGGAAGACAAAAATGAATTATGGCTATGTTTAATGAATTTGAGAAATTAAGAGAGATTTTGCCTGGGATTTTAATTTCCATTGCATGCATTCTGCTTTCTCTTTAATGGTGTTACTTTGTGTTCACGTTTTGTGAAGGGCTGTGTTTTCAAGTGTCACATTCATTTGAATTTTCATGTATGTCTTTTAAGCAGCATTGCAGGTGTCATAAGAATGTAATTCTTAACAAATGCTCTGCCCCAAAAATTAAAAATAGTAATAATAGTAGTAATGCTATTACATATAGGTCTTAGAAATTTTACACAGATTCAAATATATCTGAATATATAGTTATTTTTAATATGAATATTTGAACCTCAATTTTTGACTAATTTGTCAGCGTTAACCTACAATCAAGTTCATCCTCTTTGGCTATATTATATTTCTGGTATTGTACCTTTTCAGTTCATAACCACAAAACACTAGAGAGGATGGAAAAGTTAGCTCAAACTATTACTGGAATACAGACATCATCTGTTCAAGATATATTTAACACATGCTGCTTTAGAAATTCAAACAATATTATTAAAGACTTTGGCCATTCCGTGCACTAATGATTTCTCTTTCCTAAATTCTGGAAAATAGTTCAGGACCTGACCATGAGCACTTTCTGCAGTACTGTAAAAAAAAGTCCATAATTTGAGGATATTCATCAATGTCAATGCAAAGTGGCACCCCTTTCATAGAAAAAAGTTCATGTGCACCTTAGCAGGGGAAAATTGATGGTATATCACATCATTTTTCAGATTATTAAGATGCATCTTAATTCAAACAGTTTGAGATAACTCAGAACTTCACACTCTTTGTCCCTTTATTCAGAGAAATTGCTGCCTATTTCTCCCATACATTTAGTGTGTTAACCCATTGATGCTGACTTGCCTGATGCTGTACTTGCTGAGTAAACAGTCCCTAGCCTAATTTTACTTGATTGTTTACCTCTTTTGCAATTAATCAATCAATCAACATTTATTTATATAGCACATATTCATACAAAAAATGTAGCTCAAAGTGCTTTACAAAATGAATAGAAAAATAGAAGACACAATAAAAAATAAACATAAGTCAACATTAATTAACATAGAATAAGTAAGGTCCGATGGCCAGGGTGGACAGAAAAAACAAAAAACAAAGTCACTTTAGATAAAAACATCTGCTAAGCAAATAAATGTAAGTCTTTAAAACTTAACTGAATGTTAAAGAAGCTATATAAAAGAAATCTCAGTTGCAAGCAGCTCAAATACTGTTAAACAAATTGTAACTAGACCAGATATGTCTCATGGTATATATCCACAATGGGTGTTGTTAATGCATATTTCTGCAGCTAGAGCATTTATAAGGTTATGTGACTTTGTAAGCTTGGTTACTGTATGCTCAAGCTTTACACAAGCCATACAGTATGTCTTTATTTTGCTCTTATTAAATGGCATTATTTGGCAATATTAAATACTTGTAGAAGAGGAAGAAAAAGAAATAAAAAAGAATTGAAGCATTTCATTTTAAAACCTGTGCCTGTACATGCTTCATCTGAGAGATGTTTTTTGTTTGCTGTAATAGTAATTTTCATTCCAGTACTGAACATAACAATACATGTGAACAATGGTGCATAAATCCAACAACTTTTGGTTATTTTCTAAAAGCTTTGAATTCAAAATAGTGGGAAGAATTTAGTATTGTTTAATACATGAGTGATTCCAGCAACAGAGAGTTCAGGCATTCACCTTGGTGTGTGGCGGTAGCAAATGATAGAAAACCTTTTGTTCAAGAGAATTATGTAGGGCCATGTGGTGAGAAACCATTAATTATTGTGCAGTACCTTATTCCAAGTTCTTGTTTCAGCATTCACTTTCTAAGTAGCCAGTACTGAATTAAATGTAGTTTGAGTTTAGCTGTGTGCTGCACATCCCTTATGCAAGTCCAAAATAATACACACTATTAAAAAGAACAGTGAACTTATCATAACATTTAAATTAACATGCAGCAACACACAAAAATGCACAGGACACAACAAAGACACAAAATATTTACATAAAATATACAAATAGACAAATTTATTTTTTAAGGCTAAATTAAATAATCTAAATATTAAAAAAATATTAAAAGCTTTGAATGTACTAGGCTGTAACTAAAGGAAATTGCAAGCAATGTTTTAGTGTGCACAAATGTTCTCTGCATGTGGTGAAACTGAAGCTCAGCCTCTTGCAGCATACACTAAAAATATGCTATAGTGCAGGTAAATTCAATCATTTTGGCATACTAGGATAAGACAAAGAAAGAGATTCAGGGCACCTTGAAAGCAAACCTGTATATTATAAGTGTGCAAAAGACATACAAATATATGTGTTGTACAGTACAAAATTGAGTTGTGTGGAAGAATTGTTTAGATTGCCCAAGATGGCGGTGTTTCCTATTTTGAAGGATTCTTGGAAGAAAAGGTATGTCCAGGTGGTCTAACCCTGGAGGTGATGTCATTGGTAGATATATGTCAGTCTTTCTTTCTGCAGAGGAGAAATTAGAAGTGAGATTGTTATTTTACAGTGCCCTCTTGTGTCTTAGCGGAGAATTATCATATAAGCCCTTAACACTAGAATATCTAAAGCCTACAAAAATATTCATAATACTGGGCCAACTTGAAGTCCCTTGCACCTTGTCTTCAGCGTCTTTGTTTTGTAAATGTGTCAATCAGCACAAGCAGCCTGTTTACTAATCCCCCACCAGTGCAGCTGGAGTCAAGTCAGATGCAAAATTCTCAGAGCTGAAGTCTGAAGGTGTCTGGAATTGTATACGGTAAAAAAATATTGTTTTTTGGAATGCATACATTTCCCAGTCGTCCTACGGGAGAAAGACTTTCCGAGACTGTGGTCATAAAGTTTAAGGAGCCGTTTCTGAACAAAGGCAGAACCGCCAACTTCTTTACGTCGCTTTCACTGGCTAATAGACTCCTGCACCTCAACACAACTTGGCTTGGCGCCATAAATAAAGTGGGACTTCCATATGCAGTTAAAGTCACTTCAGTACACATGTAATTCTCCACGCTAGTGTTTAGATCTGGCAGTACCATGCTGGCAGTGTCTATTCCCAAAAAGAATTCTCAATACCATGCGCCATAACGTGAACTTTGGGCTAGATCGGAAAAAAAAACAAACATGTTCAAATGACATAGCATTTTCAAATAGTGATATTTTCATGTGTGAATGTCTGTGTTTATGCATGAGAGAGGCAGGGGCAGATTTGATGTCATTCAAGTGGTTACTGGAATATAAACGCGTTCACAAAGGTATAACAAAATAAGTGTATTTTTGTTCAAGAATAAAACTGAATAAAAAAAATTCAATTGACAACAAGATACTAGGAAGACATGATTCAGCAGCGTTGGTGTTTCCTCTTATATCCCTTCAGTGTTACTTTTTTACAAGTAGCAAAAACTTATACTGGGTGTTAAAGACTCAAATCAAATGGATGTTTTTATTATATAATAATACCAGCTCACTGCTCAAAACGGTAAATGTAGGAAAGATCCAGGCTCAAACCCTCGATCTTTTGATTATGAGGCAGTGGTTCTTTCCTCTGCACCAGCCAAGTTGATAAACATGTAAACTGAATAATTTCTTTTTTCTTCAGTTATATTCTTGAATTTAAGCATATGTGTTTTGCTATACCTTTTGTGAAAGTGTTTATTTAATATTTGGACTTCAGTCTTCACACAATATACACTTCTTGTTAGCATTTTGTCATTACATGAAAAATGTTTCTGTTAATTAACATTTCTTTCCTTGCATTTCCTGTCATCCTGCATTTACACAGATCATTGCAGACACGGAACACACATGAAATGTATGTATTCCAAATAACAATATATTATTTACCTTATACTATTCCAGACACCTTCAGACTTGAGCTTTGAGAATTTTGACCTAACTTCAGCTACCTTGGTAGGAGATGGGATAGCAAGCTGTTTGCTGCCTGTGCTGATTGACACATTTGCAAAACAAAGACGCTGAAGACGAGGTGCGAAGGAATTTAACATGGCTCGGCATTCCAAATATTTTCATAGGCATCAGGGATTCTATTGTTAAGGTATTGCCTTACATAGTGGCTTCTATATACATACATATATATATATATATATATATATATATATATATACACACACACACACATACACAGTGCCCTCCACTATTGTTGTCACCTCTCTTTGTAAAAATTAGTAAGAATGGTTTGAAAAAAATCACTGCTGAAGAACCATCATCTTGCACTGAAAAAATGAGAAACATTTGATTTTAATTTTTTAATTGAAAGAAGTTCATTCAAAGAAAAACAAAGCCCTCACCAAGAAATAAATATTTTTAACAAAGTAAAAATATATATTTAACATCGCCAACTGCCACTTCTCTTGTTATTTAAAAGTATACTTGTTGTTGGCTTCTTATTAATGAAACAGTATATTTTTATACTTCTACCTGCATAGAAGCATCCCGAAAAGTGTAACTAAATACACTAGATTCAGTGTAAACTGAATTATGGAACATTAATGACTTTTTCTGCTGATTTTAATACCAGAATCATTGTGATGAGCAAAATGCAGAAGAACAGCTATTAAAATGTAATGATCTTTTTTTTAAGGTTCGCTTTATGAAGCCAGTCATTCCAGGTCAGTCACTTCAGACTGAGATGTGGCAAGAAGGAAGCAGAATACATTTTCAGATGAAGGTAAGAATAATGCAGGAAGGCAAAAGAAAACTTTTATTGTGTTTTTCAATTTTAGAATGAGTACAACTGCTTTGCCTTAGTGTTCTGATTATATTATTACTAGCCGTGTGCGCCCAACTACGTTGCGTATGTTAAAGTTGTCTGTGAAGGGCAGCTGCCAGTCGTGAACTGGGCCCTTCGTCGCACAGCATTATGATTTTTTATAAGGGAAACAAAATTTCAAAAGAAAACCCTTGGACATTGATTTGATAGGAACGGCCTACTCGGAATCACTGTCCGAATAGTAATTATGTGGTGGTGTAGGAGCATTTCTGGTTCTGTCCATTCACAGTCCGTCTCGTTTTCACAACGCTATCGTTTCCTCTCACGATGTCTTCTCAACCACGGAGCAATGGTTATAAAAGGGGGACACATAGGTATCCAGGCTCTTTAAAGCATAAATAGGGATCACTTCACTGACATGTGAGCAAGGCACAGTATAACTCGCCGGCTACAACGTAACAATAATAATTTCCAGAACGTGCTGTTACGTTGTCATTCATTTTACCCACTGTCTTTCTTTCATTCGTATGTTATGTAGGCACGTACCTTTTATCTTCGGCAATCTCATTCTCTAACCAGGCCTCAGGAGCTAACCAGCGTAACACTGTCCACCACCCCTTTCGTTATTCCAGCACATTGTTGACATCCGTGAGTAACAACAAGATACTAAACTGGAAGGTGGTCTACGCATGCGTGGAATTCGCGGACAAAGATCAAGATCTAAATGAAGATCTCTTTAATTAATTTAAAGCACAACAATTTGTTTAGTTTGAATGTCTGTGTTTTGAGGTGTGACTGGAGTACTACAGTCTTCAGTAGTATAAGCCTGGAGGAGATTCTTAATGCAATGCCTATGTTTTAGCTGTCTCTCTACTGCCATCTAGTGCTGTTTCTTCTTCTAATTCATTCGTGGACAAACAAAGATGAAGACCCAAATGAAGATTATATATAGAGATTCTATAAATGTTCAAGTGATGAATAATTAGTTGTAATTATCAGCAGTCATGTATCTGCATGTATTTACACATTATTTTAATGAAAGGGATATGGTACATTTCTCAGTATTGTAAATAAAAGTAAAACTGTATATGCATTTATTTTATAACTATGCCTTAACAATATATGCATCTATAATTTATTACACAATCAGCACAATACGACTTGTATTGGATAACCAGTCACTTTAGACAGATGTATCTTTCATATCATTTTCACTCACTTTTTTGTTTTTATTTATTTATTTTGTTCCTTACATACATTTTTTTGGTTTTGTCATATATACACTGCAAAAAATGCATATGCAAAAACTAGACAAAAAAACTTTAAATGAGAGTTGTTTTGCTTTTATTTAGCAAAAAATGCCAATGGGGTAAGCAAAATTTACTTGACAAGATTTCTCAAAACATGCTAAATAATTGTAAATACAAGTTTTTTGACAAGTCAATAATTCTTACAATGAGGAAAAAAAGATTTAACGTCATGATATAAGTACATTTCACTTGCTTAGATTTTGTTTTTTGCAGTGTATTTCTTTAAATTGGTTGATTTTACAGGTAAAAGAGACTAACCAAATTGTTCTTGGTGATTCATATGTGGACCTTTGCGATGTACCAGTAACTTCACCTTCTAAGAAGCAACAGAAGGTAAGCAGCTGCCAGACCCAGTATCAAACAGTATTATTAATAAAAGTATAAAATACAATTCTGAAATTAAATTAAGTTATAAGGTGAAAGCAGAAATTAATGAACAGTATAAAGTACCTAAAGTATGCTGATTTATGTTTTCTATTAAACAATTAAATTACATATTCTGCTACATTATTATTTATCATAGCACTGTAGAATAGGCAAGTGTTGGATGTGCAAGCAAAAAAGTTATTCTGAACATGTGACAGTACTTATATTCTAGTAGTGCTTAATTTATTTGTAATACATACTTTCATGTATCTTAACAGAAGTCTGTACCCTTATTGTTTCTGATAATACATTGATTTTGTTTGCATGATAAATATTGACAAAAAGTAGTGTTTTGTTCTTGTATTTGCAGAAAGCCCCTAAGTCTACATGAATCCTTTGCACTTTTACCCTTTGTTTATCTTTGTACTTTGTACATTTTTAAGACAAATTTGTCAGTAATGTTAGCCAGTTTATATTTACTGAAGAAATCTGTAGCATATATTTATCTAATATATTGGTGAAAATTTATGTGTATGTAGCTGTAATTTTCATATTAAAATGCATATTCAAATTTATGTTTAATTCCTTATTTGGTAAATTTTAATAGCAAGGATGTCATTAATCTGTTGATTTTTCTTTTCTGTTTTAAACTGATATATAAGATGTGTTGAACATTGGTCTCACTCATTGTGAGTTTAATGTTAAGTAACATTGGGGAATAAAATTCTGTGATATACTATATCCCACCTTATAGAGTGGGTACGGAAAGTATTCAAACTCCTTTCAATTTTTCACTCTTTGTTATATTGCAGCCATTTGCTAAGATCATTTAAATTAATTTTTTCCCTCATTAATGTACACACAGCACCCCATATTGACAGACAAAAAAAAGAATTTTTGAAATTGTTGCAGATTTATTAAAAAAGAAAAACTGAAATATCACATGGTCGTAAGTATTCAGACCCTTTGCTCAGTATTTAGTAGAAACACCCTTTTGAGCTAATACAGCCATGAGTCTTCTTGGGAAAGATGCATATATCTATATAGATCTCCAACTCCACTTCTGCATTTTTTTTGCCTTGGGAAGACGATATGGCCGTCGTCACAATGTCATGCGCAACCAGGGATGTTCGTCCGGGTTGTTCACTTACTACCTCTGGGACAGACAGGATAACTGCTTCCAGCTCCTGTCGTTGTAGGCGAGTCAGATTATCACCGAAGTTAAGGTTTAATTTGTGAGCGAAGAGTGAGCGGGGCTGTCCGGAGGAGGGACCGAGTTCCCTTTCCTTCCACAGTTTCAGCAAATTCACGTTTTAAATCCTCTCACTGGGTCAGCAATTTGGTTGTTTAACCAAATAATCAACCGACCACTTCCTCTAATTAACTTCATATGGGCCTTGCCAATATGCCAGTAATTTGGAGTGTGAGGTAGGAAATAAAACTATGACGCAATCTCCCAGGCAGAACTCCCAAAGAGACGTACCACAGTTATAGCAACGGACCTAGGCTGCTTGCACCTTCTCCATGTGAGACTTTAGAATAGGTCTAATTTTGGGAAATTTATTGCGTAATTGTGTGATATACTCAAGTACATTTATAGAAGAGAGTGCCTCCTCCTCCCAACCCTCTTTTAAGATATCCAATATACCTCTGGGTTGTCCATATAATAACTCAAAGGGTGAGAACCCTATAGATGCTGGTGGGACCTCCCGATATGCAAAAAGGATGAGAGGGAGGAGCTAATCCCTGTTCCTTCCATCATCATTGGCTACCTTTCGTAGAATCTGTTTGAGAGTTTTATTTAACCTCTCGACTAGACAATCGGTTTGAGGATGATATACCGAGGTCTTTAAATTCTCTCAAATGGGTTGTCAAGTAAGGGTAATGGAACTAGAGGAGCACGGTCCTTCCTAGGAATCTGTCGCAATTGACATTCTTGAAAGTACATGCAAAAGTGTCGGACCTCCTCATTAATTCTGGGCCAAAAAAATCAGAGCTTAATTCACTCTAGTGTTTTCTCAGGGCTCAGATTATAAAAGTGATCACACCTCCCCCTCGTGTTCTGCCACCCGATACAAAAGGTTGTTATTTATTACAAAATGGGCACCTTGTTGCATGGGGTGTAGTGTACATTGGTCTTTAGGGATGAGTCAGACTGTAGAGGTAACAGACCATACAGCTTCCTCCTACTCACACGTGTGTGACTATATACTGTATGTGTATGTTGTGTGTGTGTGTGTGTGTGTGTGTATATATATATATATATATATATATATATATGTATATGTATATATGTATGTATATATATATATATGTATATATGTATGTATATATATATGTATATATATGCGTATATATATATATGTATATATGTATGTATATATATATATGTATATATGTATATATGTATGTATATATATGTATATATGTATATATATATATATATATATATATATATAAAGATGTACATATGTATGTATGTATATGTATGTAATGTTCCAAGTTGAAATGCCCTATTTTTTCAGGATATCAATTATTTTAGATTTCTGGTAATCCTTGGCTTGTTATTAGGGTATATTTTGGCTGATTTTGTGGGTATTATGTTGTTTTCGCAGACTTTTATGTAAAAACTTACAGTGTCCGTTAGTTCATTAATGTCTTCACAGGATTTTTCAAACACATACCAGTTTGCACTGTATCTTGCACAGGTACTCAACAGAATCTTTGTTTCAGACTTTAATTTGTTTGCTTTGTGGCATTTTTTCTCTTAAAGACGGGTTTATAGATTGGAATAAGCTAGACACAGTAATGATCTGATGAACCCAGCGTCAGATTTGTTGTCTGTTCATAACGGTTTTAGATGTTCCCGTAGCACTGATCAAGCAATTGGTTGTGACAAGTTGGGCAAGTGAAATATTGGTAATGTTTTGTTCAGTGTACACCGGTTAAAGATCAGGGAGTCAGGAGACAGCGATTCAATCCTCTGTATCACTCTGGAGATGATGTTAACAACTTAGCTCACCACTGCCCTTGGGTGAATATACATAATATGTATGAAAATCTGAGAAAATTCTCTGAGCAGATAAATGGGGTGCAGCGAGACAGACATCTTTCGTGCACGTTTTTTCTCTAACCATGACAGTTTTATACCATTGTGTATTTTTTTTTTGGGCAGAATTGTATCATGTGCAAATAATTGGAGTACAAAATAACTGTTGATGACCTGTTATTCATGATGACAAATGTTACACATCCACAGAAATGCACAATTACAGTTGTACATTTTAGACTGGTTTCTATAAAAAATGGTTTCTTCTTTTGTTATTTTTATGGGCCCTGCTGATTGAAATCTTTAGTTTTCCTTTTCACCAATACTAAAACATTTTTTTAACTGAGTATGTATGTTAATATCCTAAGTAAAATGTATGCAAAAAAGAGTTAATGTGCCAAGAATTGATTTATTTCTACTTTCACACTACCTGTTTTAGTCTTTTCCTTTTGGAGGTAGGACTATAGTGGTAGACTATCAGGATGATCAGCAGATGAGCCATTACTGAGAACAACTGAATTCAGATGCCACTTGGTGTATTCTTGGCAATTATACTACAAAAACAAATGTTTTGTTACCACAACCCTTCACAAAGGCAAATCATGGATTTTTAACATGTATAAGACATGCATTGAAGGGCACATGTCACACACTCTCTTTCTGCCTGTAATGTTTATTACAAATTACATACAAATTTCTTGTAATGTTAGTAATAGTAGCAGTAGTAATATTGTTACCTATACAGCATGTTTAAATGCATACATCAGAGTCATTAAAACATTTGGAGTAGTAATTCATTAAAAATAACTAATTTCTTCTTCTATTAAAGAGGATTAAAGGCCAGAAGTCCACATGATCATCATCATCAAGTTCTTCCATGTGAACCCTGAATACCATGAGGACTGATTGAGGTCATTTATGTTAGGTAGAATGCATAGAGGGGGCTGGGCGGTCTCGTGGCCTCGGAACCCCTGCAGATTTTTTTTTTCCAGCCATCTGAAGTTTTTTTTGTTTTTGTTTTTTCTGTCCTCACTGGCCGTCGGACTTTACATTTATTATATGTTAATTAATATTACCTAGTTTTATTTTTTAGCAGATTTAGTCGTTTTTACTCTATTTTCATCCTGTAAAGCACTTTGAGCTACATCATTTGTATGAAAATATGCTATATAAATAAATGTTGTTATTAAAAAAATTAGCACAACAAACATATACATGTCTCTCCCATTTCAGTTATCTTTACACTCTCAAAAAAGCCATGCAGCGATCAAAAATATCCAAAATATTTAAGGGCTTCATTTAGATGAAGAGGATAAAAAGCTGAGGCAGTGTCTCTTATTTTTCTTAGGCTCTTCAAAGTGACCTAATTTTTGCAGAAATTGGCCGTCGCATTAAAGATGTTGGTAAAGAACTTGTAAAGAAGGTCAATGCTGTATTTCAGTGGGAGATAACTAAAGATGGCATAACAGCATCACAGTGGAGTAAGTATTTTAAATCATTTAAATTATGAAATATGCCAATTAAGAAAATATAAATTTCAGGCCTTTTTAAAATCATTGTTGTAATTTTCAGAAACCTTTTGTGTTGCTTACAAATCTAATCTGAATACTATACGTCCATATTGGTATGAATTAAATCAGCAGATGTGCCAAGCATTACTTATTTCATCTTCATTAATCACATTGTTTGCAATGTTGAATTTTTAGTAAGATTTATTCCATTTTTTTGCTGTCAGTTACTTTTTTCTTTCTGCTGCGGTTATCAGAAATAATTAACAATACTACAAATAAGTTCTATTTTCATAAATAAATTAATTTACTGTCCTAACAGTGTCTGTTGCATGCAATATAATTTTGTAAAGATTGTAAAAGTAATCAACAATATAGACTTGCATAATAAGGAAGATAGTGGATATTATTTCACAGAACATCCAAACAACCAGTTTAACAAAAACAGAGATAGTAATTTTCAACTAAATTTTCATAAAACTAGGAGGCTTCGCCCCCTGCTCACTCAATCGCTCGTATATGTGGATTTCACTTTCACCAAACAGCAAATTTTTTAATTCTCACGGATACGCCTCTTCATTGGGAAGAAACACTACTTTTTTTCCCTGATGCCAACACAAATTGGACGATCTGCAAGTCTGTCTACAAATAATCCAAACAATGTATTCAATCTCTTTTCGCTGTTCTGTTATTTCACCAAGTAATAATTTCTGTTTGAGCTAATGCGATCTTTACTACCCTTTTTTGAGACATTCGAATTTTCGTACTTCCATTATCTCTGACCTGCTCTGCATGTGTACTGTGCCAATGTTTTTGAATTCTTTATGATGTTCTACTTTGTCTTCTGCTCTTTGTGGCTGTGGTTAAATCTCTTGGCACAAAGACTCGTCTCGCGGGATGTGTGTGTTTCTCCAGGAAAATCACGTCTCATCTCCTTCCAAGATTTTTTGCTATAATAGAGAGAGAAAACTCTTGAGGTCAAGACATTAGCTTCGTGCTTGTGGGTAAGTGTTGTTATGAAATTCAATTTTCCTGGTTTAGATTGTTTTGAGAAGTTTAACAGATGGAAGGAGAGTATACGAGTCATATAAGATATTAATATTTTTAGGTTTCAGTCTGGAAAAATAAAATGATTTCATAGTGGGTAACTGACCATCAATGGTTTTAGATGCAGTGTACACCACTCTGTCTACCCACCGCCTGTCCTTGTTATATTTCCGTACGTATTGATTAGCACTTCCCATGATGCTCCTAACATCTTTAACTACATGAGGAATAATAGCCTCTGGTGAACTTTCTACACCATAGCAGAAGTGTTGGTCTTTCATGTTAGAGTGCTGGAAATGCCAGTTCTTCAGCTTTACAAGTTAATAAACATTTTAAAAAGTGTAGGCAACTGTTTTCACCAAGAATGAATATGTATACGTACTAATGGCAAGTTGTGCTCACGTGGGCATTAATGAACCAGATTTTTAAAAGATTATTAGAGGTTTTCTGATTATTTAAAATAACAGTTTTATTTGTAATTGCCTTGTTTTTCTCTTCAAAACACCATTGCTGTCTAATTCAGCTTGCTGACAAAAACATATTATTTTACAAGAGGTAGATAAAGAGAACTGTCTAACTCATTTTATCTCACCCAGCTAAGTTCTTCATTTCTCAGTATGGGTAGGCTGAAGTCACAGTTAAAGATATTTGATTGGAATAATGTGGCATGGGATTGTTAAAGATATGTATGAATACCCATGAAAGTGAACAGTAAAATGAAATGTGCTACAGTAATTGCTGTAAGGGAAGGATTTGTTCAAGGAAAACACCAACATTTTTTTAATAAGTATATCAAACATTTTACGGTCAGCATTGATTATGAGCAGATTTTACTTCACATTAAGTGTAACTATAACATGTCTACATTACTACAAAGGAAATGGAAGATTATATTATAATACCTACAAGCTGAATTCTAAAAGGAATATTCAAATAATTCATTCTCATTCTGAGTAGAAGCTAGTTCAGTTTGTGATCAGCCTTGCTGTTGGTAAGGCATGGAGGGAAAACAGTTTCAAATAGTACTTAAAGTATTAAACATATTGAACATACTGGTGTGAAGGCTTTAAGCTGTAAGTTCATCATACAAAAGTAACACAACCTTTAATCATAGAACATAACAGCAGTTTAACATGAAAAAGCTGTGGGGTACAGCCTGGACACAGACAGGCAGACATGATGGTTTGACCACACACACGTTTATTTACAATATTTACACAAGACAAAGTGCACAACCCAGTGCCGCAGCACCAATCACCCCTTAAGTCCAGGCCTTAAAGTCCAATGCCTTTTACTCCTCTGGTCTGCCTCCACTCCTCTCCTCCGAGCTCTGTCCTCTTCCACCTGACTCCAGCCATCGAATGGAGTGCAAGCCTGGATGGGCTCTAGGTGCTTCCCGACCCTCCTCTGCAGACACTTCCCTGTGTGACGGAAGTGCCAGCTGTGCACCTGGAAACACTTCAGGTGTCCCCAGTCTTCTTCCCCCCAGCACTTCCATGTGTGGCGGAAGTGCTGAGGTACAGGGCTCCAAAGGCATAGGGGCGCCCCCTGGCAGTGACCATGGGCCCCTACAGGGTTGAGCTTCCAAGCTCCCCCCGACATGATCTGGGGAAGACGCAAGCCCTCCTCCAGTCTTCCTGGGCGTCCCGGCCAGGTCACCTCCCCAGCCGTCTCTGACAAAGCTAAGATTGTAATGAAACAGAATAAACCTTTTTTTCTCTTTTCTGCCTTTTATTCTGTATGTGTAGTAACTCTTTCTAATTTCATGAAGCTTTTTTAAACAGAACTTTGTTGGACTATGGAATTTTTTTTTGTTACATGTTTGACCCATGCTGGAACCTACCATGCTATCTCAGTAGCTACTCAATTTTGAAAATCTGGAAAAGACACAGCTACACAGCTCAAACAACACTGAGCGGTGTAACTGTGTTATAGAGATCTGAAAAAGCAATTTTCATTCAGAAAATAAGTTTATTAAATTAGATGTAAAGACATATATAATACCACCCATTTCTTTCTGTTGCTGTTTTAATGCACTGAATTTCAGGTGCTGGCCATATTGCCAGCTTCTGCACTGGTACTGACTGACTAATTGTATAGGGATAAACATGGGGTAACTACCAGCTCTTTATAATTTGAGGTTGATTTAAACAATCTACTTACCTATATATTTCCTCATGTTCAATCAAACTGCATATGGTCTTTAGCATACTTCAAGCTGCAGAAACAGAAATCCCAGGAGTGGGGTGAGACCTGATCCAACTCCTTCTGTACCTCAATGCCAGAAACCCAGAGTCTACCTCCCCTATCCCCTACAGTCTCTTCTTTTTTTCTTCAGATAGAAATTATCTTGGATGCCATATTATGTCAAGCATATCACATAATAAATTTAAAGATGTTTCACATCAAATTGGGGATCGTTGATTTTTATTAGTTGGAGCTGGCCCTAGTCCAAATACCTAGACTTTTTGATTGTGTAGCTTGAAGTTTCTAACGCTTGGAGATAAGTTAAATTAGACTTTTAGTCTATTGGGTCTAGTACCTTTTTTCTGTATGAGATAAATCTTATAGTTAGCCTGCCTTTCTCTGCCCAATCAACTTAATGCTTACTGCATAAATTGATTAATGGGACATGACTTGAACCTCAATGCAGGAGTGTTAGAGTTGTTTCAATTAATTAAACATTAATTAAATAAGGAACATCCAACTGTTCTCGCCATTTTTATCTCACCATATACAGTAATTAGTTCAAAAATAAACATCCATAATAGCTCTTGGTATATGAGCTGAACAATGTCACCAATCACCAATTATTCACAATAATTTTAACTTATAGTGTCATGCATTTGAAAGAGGGAGTTAGATACTGATATTAAATCTGCATTCATTCACTGAATGTAATGGACAAGGCTACAATTAGCTATTGAGCAATTCATCTAGAAAATGTAAACATTGAAACCGGATTCAAACTGTGTGGCTATCACTGTGGCTAGTCTATTACTTAATTCCAAAATAAAAAATATTTATTTAGTTTTTCAATCCAATACATTTATGTGGCTCAGATCACATCTGAATTAAAGGTAGTCAATGATACGACATGTAATGTGCTAACGAAAGCACACAATTGCAGAGACATGCATTTAACATAGCAGCTAAAATACCATACTTCATTGCTAAAACACTTAACCAGTGTTTATTAGCATACCAACTAAAATGTGATGAACATAGTGAGAATATTGTGTATTATAACCTGAATTAATTTTTATTCCATATGTTTAACCTCTGTCACTTCAGGAAGTAATACTTTTAGTGTCAGCACCTGTTTACAAAACCTGAGTGTTGTATTTGATTTTAAACTGTCATTCCAAGCTCATATAAATGTTTTTAGGAAAACTTAGCTTGTTGAGTCCTATCTGAACTATCGTGCTGCTGATACTCTTGTTCGTTATTTTGTTTTTTCTCCTCAGGACACCTATAATGCACTTTAAAGAAGTCTTCCAAAGTGTTTGTTCAAATTTAAAATTCATTATGTCACTTTTTGACACACATAATTTGAGAGAGAATGTGTTCCAGTACAGTCTTACTGAACACTTGAGAAAAACTGAGAAAAGGAATATGCCTAAAAAGATCAATCAAGAGAAGCAAGTTCAATCTGCTATCTAGAAAGTCAGAATCCAGAAACAAGCAATAATCTACAATAGCAAGGAAAATCCAAACAATACTTACTATAATAGACACCTCACAGTAGAAATTAATTAAAAAAAGAGAAAAAAATCAAAAATAATAAAAATAGCCATAAAATGAAAAATAAACATAAACCAGGGAACAAACTGTGCCTGTATCATAACACCTTGAAATTATTGTGAAAGCTTATATGACACATATTTGAGAGGTACAAGAGAAATTGATATGCAGTCTTCAGGTGGTAGTAGTAGTAGTAGTGATTAGGCATACCAAAAAAAAACAATAATTCAGTACCAAGTTGATTCTAAAACACAGAAAACATAGCAGCATTAGCTTTTTTAGGGTATCGATACCAAAGTGAAAGTCAATTCTACAGTAATGAGTGACTGCAAGTAGATGTACTAATTCAGAAGACACAATAATGTGTGATAAAAACATTATAAAAATTCTATATATGAAAAGGCTGATAGTCCCATAGAACCGAATTAGCACACCTCGAAAAGAAAAGCAGCAGAAGTCATATCTGGAAATGGCAAAACACCCATTATAGAATTAGCACGGAAATAGATTTGTTAATGTTTTGAGAGCACTTAACATCATCAGTTAGATGTTAACTGTAATTGTTTAGCTTGTAAATAACAAGATTGATTTCTTTTTAATACCATGTCCTGCACTATCCAGATAAAAGAACAGAGACTTTATTCTTAGTATTGATTTTAAGCAGTATTTTTTAATTTCACATGAGAATATGTCAAGAGAATAAAATTAAAATGTGCACTTGCTAAGATAAGTCAGGTTGTCTGTGACAATATCATTCTTTATAAAGCCTGTGTTGAAATCCCCCTACAGTAATAACATTAGAAGAGTTCCTATGTCTATCACACATTAAAATTAAGTCTTGGCATTGTAATTTGATGTTTATGAATGATAATACTAGTGTACTTAAATGAGATCTGGGCAACTATTTCATTGATAGCCCAGTGTTTTAAATTTGTTGTTACTATTAGTTGTTTTTATTCTATTACAAGAAAAAGAATATAAATTATATAAATAAGTATTGAGTATCATAAATTTTCAGTGATATTAGTGTCAAATACAAAAATTCTGGTATTGCGACGTCTCTAGTAGTAAAAATAATAGTAGTTATCAGTAATTACTACAGTTAAGGTTAGTCAGGTTTAACGTAAACAGGCATAAAGAATAACAAAGTCTGATCTAAATTATATGAGCATATTGAAAACAACATAACAAAGGTTGCTTTATGGGAATTCATTAATGTTCATTAAACATTACTTTTTAGTAAGTGTATTAACCAGCTAATGTTTCCCCCATATACTGATGCAAATACCAGTCTGCCAACATCAAATGTCATAAACTTGACAAAGTGAGCTGCTGATTATAATGTAGTTTTTTTTTACAAAAGCAGCATTAAAGAGATTGTATAAATGAAAATATCTTAATAGTTGTATTCACTAATATTAATGGTGGAGTTTTTATTTTTTTTTAATTTATTTTAAGTAGTATTTATTTTTGATCTACAGAATAGAAAATGACAGTGAATTATTGAGTACCAGTAACTGAACGATAATGTGCAGTGAATACACTTGACTTCAGTTTTCATAGTTTTCATCCTCTTTCTCTGTACATTTAGCATTCGTTTGCTCAGAGGTTGATGCGCTTGCTGCTTCTTGAGCAGCTCTTCTTTTGTTCACCCTAGTGGCCCGCTTCTTCTCTTCTTTTGTCGGCATCTTTTTAAATTAATACTGATTCAGTGTTTGTGTTGCAATAACTTAGTATGTTTTCTTTAATTTTGTACTTAAACTGGCACTTAAGTCTTCAATCTGCCTCAAGAATTATTTAAGATATGAAGAGGTGTAGGGGAGGGGACAGTGGAGGTGGTAGGGGATGAGAACGTCGCCCTGCTGGCCGCTGCCAAGATTTGAATCTACAATAAAATTAAATAAAAATAAAAAGACAGATAACCTTCGAGGTCAATCATCACCCGGAAAGCGGATAGTAGACGTCAAGTAGTTTATGTGTACCAAATTTCAGGTCAATAGGTCAAACGGTTTCCGAGCTACAGGTGATTTAAAATCCTGGACAGAAAAATAAACAGCCATGGTAGTGTATTATATATAAAGAATGTAATAAATGATTGAATTAATTTATTGTATAATTTAGTATGTTTGGTCAGATGAACCAGAAAGCCCATTTCATATTCTGTAAACCTTATGCTGAAATCTATTTCAATTTGGATTACTTCAGAAGGTTGGTGACACCAATCACAATAAATCTTTCTTTTTGAATGATGGAGGTAACTAAAAATGGCTAGCTTCCCATCTGCACCCAAAGTATTAACAATGAAAGCTAATTAAACACTCTAAAATACAAATGGTTATGTAAACTAATTACATAAAAAAATAAATCAAAGTCATTACACATTCACTGATCCTGGGAGATTATTATTCTCATTTAAGAATTTATAAATTGGTTATAATATTTTGTGTGTTTGGAATTTCTGGATGTCTAGTCTCAGGTTTGCATTCTTTTCTCTAGGGTCTCTCTGAGAACTAGTCTTGGTATTAAATGCAAGAATTTCTGTAATGCCCCCATGCCAGAAGCCCATGGCATTGTCCTGTGACAGGGTACCTGTAGTCATGAATGAGGATGGACCCAAACATAGCCTAGGAGACAACAACTTAAAACTGCAAGAAGAGTACACATTGTGTATTTATTGTATTTATAGTCATTGTGTAAGTGATTATTGCAGGTATATATGAAGCATTTCTTGAAAAATCCATAAATAAATTATATCATTTAAAACATACAAACAGGTTAAACGACAGAGGAATCTTCATTGAAGTCAGTGTAAAAATAATGGAAATACATTGTCCATTCTGGGGAACAGTGAGTAGCACAAAGCGTTGTCACCCCAGTCGCACACAAAGCGACTCCTCTGGTTTCACATACAGCTCCACTGAAGGTTTAGTACACAGCATAGGCTTCAATATCCTTCCCCTCTGGACACTTTCCTCCCCTATTCCCTGGCTTAACTTCAAAATTTCCTACCTGTGGTCAGATTCATAAACTAAAAGTTGTGTGTACACATTTTACATCTTCAGTGCAAATGCACAGCATGACCCTCCTAAAAGGGGATGAAAATAGAGTCTATACATAATCATTCGTCACTTTTGAGCTTTAATATGTTTGTTAAATTAATGCACATTGTAATAACTGCTGACTGATATGAACTATTATACGTATGATTAGTAATTTAGCTGGTTGGGCTAAATTTCCCTACTTGTTTAAGGGTGTCCTCAAAATATCTCTTTATGTATGTGCTACTCCTTAAGTTGAATTTTATTTATTTATGTATTTTTTATTGATTGGATGTAACATCTGTCCTGTGAGTCTGAATTCTTGTTTTTTATGTTTGTGGTACTGCATGCATTTGAATTTCCCTATGGGATTAATACAGTTTTTCTGATCTAATCTAATCTAATCTTCCAAAATCTTAAAATTTTAGAGATCTGAAATATTTCTGGTCCCAGGCATTTTAGATTAGGGATACTATTCCTTTAATTGACATCTGGTGATTTTAAAACAAACCCTTACTTATAAGATATCTTACATCTTGGGTAAAACTGCATTTATCTTATTCTGAAAATGAAGAAACTTTCTGTAGCAAATATTATTGCACGGATATAGTTAATGACTTTTTGGTAGAAGCATCTAAACCTGAAATGTCTAAACTGTTTACTTGGCTTGTAGGTAAGGTGTACAGCCACTCAGAAATGTTTAATATTCATTGTTTTTTTAGTTTACTTGGCTTGTAGGTAAGGTGTACAGCCACTCAGAAATGTTTAATATTCATTGGTTTTCACCTTTTTACCATCTGCTGAAATGTCATTCCTACAGCGGCATGTACAACCTACACAGAAACCAAACTTTTGACACCTAATGGCCCAGTGTGTGTGAGTCATAATGATTATGGATAACATAAAGTAAAAATGCATATTTGAAAAGTAATAAGCGAGAAATACTGTTGCTATCTGCAAGGAATTTAATTCTCTTAAAAATTAATTGGGTGATGTATAATGTGTCTGAAATAATTTATTTTGCTTCTTGGATATTCTTTCAGTACTGTAAATGAATGAAAAAATGTAATGACTCTCCACTTAACTTTCTTTTTAGCAGTGGCTAATCACCTTTAAGTTTTTCCTTTAGGGAGCCATGGATTCTGTGCAAGACACACTCTTGTTACTGTTACTTTTTCTTCTGCAGTTTTGTATTGTGTTGTGAAAATGTCATTTCTAATGTGAGTAACGTAGAACTTTTTTAGCCTTTTATTTCAAAAGACATATTTATATTTGGTGCCCATGCAAAACAGCAATCAAAGAACTTACGTTTCAGTGGGGTCAGGATTGAGAGGGAAATGGTGTAGCTCCAAACATTAAGATTGTTCTGGTGTAGAATCTACAGGACTTTGGACAAACACCAAAATGCAAGAACAATTTTACATTTCAGCATTATAGCCATCAGAGGGCACACACACAAATCAAGTAAGGAATCATTTAAGTATCAGTGTACTGAAATTGCCCTGTCTAACCACAGACTTCAGTCCTACAGAAAATCAGCAGATTTACTTAAAAGGGCTTAGCACAGAGAAGCTGTTTAAAAAGAGTTCAAGCCTACATAAATGACAGCAAATACTGAGAAATCCGTTGTACCCAGTGGCAAGACAAAATCAGTAGTGCCATTTTGTGCCTACGATTATGTCAACCACTAGTTTTGGACATTGTCAATAAAGGAATTGGTTTTGGCACCATGGCACCACCACATTCAGTAGCTCAAGTTCTGTAAAATGGTGCTTTGCAGGGACCGGGTCTACTGTAATTAAATTGTTGTGACATAATTATGATATTATCATTAATGAATATCATATGGTTAAGATGCAAAAGATTTCTTGATCACTTGTAGTTAGGAAGTTTGGTGGTTGGTGGCTGTTTTTCCAGTTGACATTTAGGTAAACAGATCGTTTTTTTTTTTCTTCTTCTCTAAAAAATTAACAATTGTATGTTACAAGATCTTTTTAAGGTGGGGAAGATCTGAAATGATTATACCATTGATATCAGCAAAACTTCCGTTTTAGTAAGAATGAGAAGACTTTAAATATACAAAATATATTTCATATGATATGAATTATGAAGAAAGTATTTACAGGAACAGTGTTCCAGGCTTTGATTGCTCTTTATAACAGAGCACAGGGTAATCAAATGGTTTGAGGAAAATTTCCCAGAGTCCTGTCACATATAACCTCTCTATATATCTTACTTAGTTATCACTGTTGTTTTTTCTTTTCTAACCTATTTCCTAATGAGCATGCACAGTATTCAACTTATGCAGTGGTTTAGCTGTAGCTGTTTCTAAATGATCAAATTACTTGCATCAGTTAATTTATTGTTCAAACTTGACTGATGCCTGCAAGTTTCTTACCTTTCTAACACAGCGGTGGCTAACTGGCACTTTCACTAACAGAACAACATGTTTTACATCACTGGCATGACTGCTTTCAGTCTAATCTGCATTATGTTCTGAAAGACCAAAATATGCAAGAGGGTTAGTGTATAATCAGATGCATGATATCATTCAAGTAGAAAGACGGTTTACATTTTACTGATTACCGCCTAGTTATAATGTATATATTGTGAGGTGTTGTGACATATATATGCACGTTTTGGGAGAAATAGCATATAGCTTTCTGTGCTATTTTTTGGCATGAGTGAATTTAGTACATACGTTTAATAAAAAATGAAAACCAGCAATTTTCACAGAGTGATTGTTAAATATACTGTATATATTTAAAAAGTCGAAATAACTAAATGACAACTTTTTTATCAGATGCTTTCTGCATAGCCTATTTACATTATCTACGTACTGTAAGTGGAGGTTTCTTTAAAATAATCTACTGTATTAAAGATACCACTTTTCCTTTTTTTAAAGCCCATAAACTATAAATGTAATAATAAAAAATAATTTAAAATACATCATAGTAATATTGTAACATCTTTTCCATTCAAATGTTAATCACACCTAAAAAACAAATATATAACCTTTTATGATGTTCTGGTTTACTTGGAGCTCTGATATAATATCTTTTCCATGGGATATTTTATCAGTTATCGTTTATTTTCTATATGCAAAATGTGTATTTTTGTTTTAAGATACTGTTGTTTTAATATGAATAAAATATAATATACTTTATTATTTTTGGCACCCTCACAACCCTGTATTGGTCTAAGGTGATTTAAAAAATAAATGGGTGAATTATTTTAGTGAAAGTAGTCTAATTTGTGAAATGTGCTGAGTTCCTTTCAAGTGAATGTGAGCAAATTTTATTGTCCCTCTCAGGAAGTGTTTCAAAATTCATTAGTCAGTAATCAGCAATTACTTGACACATCAGTCACTTAAGTTTTTCATTAGTCACTCCTTAAAACAGAAGCAATTGCCATAAATGGGTATGACTGTGTAAAATATTTTATAAACATGCACAGCTGAAAATGAGATCCTAACTAAGAATTGAATCTCTTGTTATGTGAAAATGTATGTTCTTTGTTCTTAAGTATTAACACAGTTTCTGCCACTTACTGAAAGTATTTCTAATAGCATCTCCTGAGTTCCTCTGCATTGTTTACATTGATGTCAAAATGGTGTTCATTTTTATGGCTTCATTTATTTATCTTTCATGATATTTTGTCATTGCTTCATAGACATATTGAATTTGTTTTACGAAGATATACCTTTTGAATTACATGCTATTATTCACTTTCAGTACTACAGTCAAGTTATACATAGACTCCAACTTTTAAATTAATGTTAATAATTTTCTCATAATCCTATTCATCTTTAAAATATTAACAGTTGCATAATATTTTTGTTAAGTGTATAAACATACTTTATGTGTGTATTTTTAAGTAACATATGCTTGCAGTTTTCCTAACTAATCTCAGAAACAATTTTGATTCTGTTGTTTTCTGAAACATTTTTAGCCAGGCACAATTTTCTTGTATGTTCCATATCTTTATGATTATTATTATTTTTTATCCTTAACTGTTAGTTTTGCTTTATTAAGCAAATTAATGTCCTATTTGTGCTAAATTATTCAGTTGTTAACATTTTTCATTTATGACTGCAATTAAATATTTCACTTGCAAAACAGTGTGCAGCCAACTTTCCATATAATATATCCACACATAGTATGGTCTGAACACACACCTGAATGGCTAAAATAAAAGAATTTTTTAAAAGGAAGAAATCTTCTGACTTGAAAGTCGCATTCAAAGTGATGCATTATGCAGGCATATTGATGTTGGTACAAAGGAGCCCCAATAGCGTTTTTTGAGACATTCTGCTGAATGATTCATTTGCTGAAAGTATTCAGTATTATTGTGTTAGTGGTAGCATTGTTCATAATGGCACTCAGTTTTGTTTTAATTCACTTCTTTCTGCTACTTCCAGTGGATCCAGAGAGTGACTTATAAATGCACCCGCTGTTTTAATTAGCTTGTTGATTTGTGGGTCTCTCTTGAAATGATGTTGCCAGACCAGGACACCACAACATAGAAAATTGCACTGTCCATCACAGAGTTATAGAAGATCTGAAGGATGTCACTACCCAACTTAAAGGAATGCAGTCTCCTAAGAAAAAAAATACCCTGTTCTGCCCTTTCTTACACAGTTTCTCTGTGTTATGAGACAACTCTAACCAGTTATTGATATTGACTCCAGGTACTTTTAGAAGTACACCTCCTCAGTATCCACTCCCTGACTATTGACCAGACACAGAGGCTCTTTGGTGTGGCCAAAGTTGGTTTTGTTGATGTTAAGGTGCAGACAATTCTCTTTGCACCAAGAAACAAAGTTCTCCGCCTGAATCCAATACTCTGTCTCATCCCCCATATCGATATACCCCAAAAGTGAATCATCTGAGAATGTGTACAGGTGACATGACCTGGCATATATTTATAGTCTCAGGTGTACAGAGTGAAGAGAAAAGGAGACAAGACTCTTTCTTGTGGTGCTCCAGTGTTGCTCAATCCATATCAGAAACAGTCCTTGTGTCTCACAAACTGTGTCTGCCTGACAGATAATCCAGTTTCTAGGACACCATAGGCTCATCCCACCTGCATATCTTTGAGATTACTCCTTAACAGATATGGTAAGATGGTATTAAAGGCACTGGAGAAATCAAAGCTGGCAGCATAATTCTGATGAATATGTTTTTTATCTAGATAAGAATAAGCTTTGTGGTGCACAAGTGGATGGATGTAGAATGGATTACCGGGGCATTTTAGAGCAGAATGTACTAACCAGCATTAGAAATTGAGTTTGGGTTGAAGGTCATGGGTCCTGCAACAGGCAAGTGACCCAAAATGCACAGGCATTTTTTAGCACAAAAAGTATTCTTTTTAGCACAAAACAATACTAAATGAATCCTTAACCTTGATTTTATTGAACACCTTTGGAAAGAGGTGATATATGCTAATTGTAATTTAATTGTAAAAACATTTAAGATTTCAACTGAAGAGTGAGAGATACTACCTGCAGAAAGGTACAAGAAGGTTTGGAGGCTGTCATCATTTTCTAAGATTGTAAAACCAAGTATAAAGGTATTTTCTTTAATACCACCCAGGGGCCTCATACAGTATATAATGTTGTGTGTAAAATTCACACTAAAACATGACTTAAAGACAAAACTAAAAATGTGCACATGCACAAAAAATTCATAAATGCATAAAACTGTACATAAACAAAGTTCTATTCACTTTCCCTTTATACATCCCAATTAATGTGAATTTTATACACATGCATATGTCTAAAGCTCCACCCCGACTCCTCCCCGAATTTCACCTATATGAATATGCAAATAAATATAAATAGCCCCTTCCGTTCAGTGTTTTGTTAAAAGACAATGGCAAAAGCATGTATAAAAAGAAGAATTTCAGCCAAGTCGAAATGGAGGTCCTGCTCAGTAAAGTGGAGGCAAGGAAAAACATACTGTTTGGTGGCTTAAACAGTGGTATGAGCAAAAAAAAGGAAACTGATGTGGCACACCATGGCGAAGGCACTGCACAGTGCCCGAAATAAAAAAGAAGTGGTCAAATATCAAAGTCAACATGACAAAGTGAGTCACAACCCACAAACTCAATGTCATATGGAAGCGTTTTAGGGCCACAGAGAAGAAAAAAAAAATTGACCTTTTTTTTTCTTCACTCTATTCTTATGTTGAGATAAATCTCAAAATTTCAACTTTAATCTTGCTACTATTTGAAAACACTATGCCATGGAGTACAGGCAAGATCGAGAAAAAAAAACATGTTTAAAGGACAACTCATGTTCAAATGGCATACTACATATATATATATATATATATATATATATATATATAGTATTCAAATAGTGACTTTTTATGTATGAATATGTGTCTATGCATGTGCTACAGTGGCAGAGACAGATTTGATCTCATTCAAGTGGTTACTGGAATATAAAATAAACACTTTCGGAAAAGTATAACGAAACAAGTGTGCTTTTATTCAAGAATGAAACTGAATAACAAAATATTCAAGTGACAACAAGATACCCAGAAGACATGATTCACCAGCGTTTGTGTGTCTGCTTATATTCCTTCAATGAAGTCTTTTACAGGTATGAAAACTTTACACCAGCTGCTATAGACTGAAATCTAAGGCTTCTTCTTCTTGGGCACATACACCATCAGCAGGACACTGCCAGATCTAAACACTAGCGTGGTGAATTCCTCGCATACTAAAGTCACTATAGCTGCAGGTGCAAGTTCCATTTTACTTTATGATGCCAAACAGAGTTGCGTTGTGGTGCAGCAGTCTATTAGCCAGCGAAAGCATTGTGAAGAAGCTGTCTCTTGTTATAGTCCTGCCTGTTCAGTGTGATAGCAGTCATAGGTACAACAAATAGGTATGAGCAGGTATCTGCCACAGCACCCACTGTTGTCATCGCTGCTCTTGTGAAAAGAATGGAGATAAATGCCATCAACTCAGAGAGGGAGAGGCAAGTTCGTTGTACCACATAAATGTCACTGACAGAGTAAAACTGAATAATAAAAAAACAAAAACAGACTCAAAACATATGTATGTTTTTATTATATTATAGTAATAATAATAGCAGCTCACTACTCAAAACACGGAGCACACGGTCCCAAACCCAGGACCTTTGAGTTATAGGTAGCAGTTCTTACCTCTGCACCATTCAAGAACACATATAAACTCCCACGCGATTGACATTTGATCTTAGGTTTTTAATTCAAATTAATTCATCCATCCATCCATCCATTTTCTAACCCGCTGAATCCGAATACAGGGTCACGGGGGTCTGCTGGAGCCAATCCCAGCCAACACAGGGCACAAGGCAGGAACCAATCCTGGGCAGGGTGCCAACCCACCGCAGGACACACACAAACACACCCACACACCAAGCACAGCAACATTTAAATCAAATGCTTTTTTTTTTTCCTTTGGTTATATTCGTGAATAAAAGCGCACATGTTTATTTGATATCTGGACTAAAGCCATCACACATTATATTCTTCACATCATTATTAGTATGCTAATAACCTATAGTGGACTTTGCCAGTTTTGAAAAAGAATGTATGTATTTTTATATCTTCCCATCTTACATTTGTTTACATGTCAGCTTGAAATCCACTCTGTACTACTGCTGGGTAAGGATATATATGCCTTATTTACATTTGTAAAAAGTATTAAACCTTTTGTGAAGGACGGGGTGAAGTAGAGGCTGCTACATTGTTCTACATATAGTGCGTATACCTAGCCTTTTTTACCTGTAATTTCAGATTTTAACTAGAGATTATTCCAGTTATATTTTTGTTTTTTTTTCCACATTTTACAGCTATTGACCTGAAGAATGGCTCAGGGTCATTATATAAAGGACTTGCACAAAATAAAGCGGATGTGACATTTAGCCTATCAGATGAAGACTTCATGGAAGTAGTTCATGGAAAGCTTAATCCTCAGAAGGTACTCTGTTGTGTGATTTCAGTTACACTAAAATACTAAACTATGGTAAATTATTATTAACTGTATTGACTACTAATTGCCAAAGCAAACAATGCTCAATTGTAGACAAGCTCATACATTTTTGCAAGCTTTCTATTGCAAATTAGTGTTATCTATCAAAAAAATGAAACTGTTAGGACACAAGGTTATAATTTGCTCTTTGTGAGGAGACACATGGCGCCAGTCTATTGCAAAACAAAATATAGTACATTAGTCTTTACATGGTTAGTTTTGATTCAACAATTTGCCTACATTCATCTATATTCAATGTATCTATATATACAGTATATCAATATATGTACTGCATGTGTATGTGTGTGTTTGTGTATATGTATGAATGTGTGTGTGTGTGTGCGTGTGTGTGTATGTATATATATATATATATATATATATATATATATACACATGGCCGGCTTTGTATCCCTGCCAATACCCCCAGGCCGCCAGAGGGAGCCCTCACAGTGGCATGGAAGGTCTCCGAATTCCAGTGGAGCCTCATGGACATTGTAGTTTTTATGGACAGCCCTGCTGGATACCATGGGGGCCACCAGGAGCCGCTAAAGGGAGGCATGGTGATTGTTATTTGCCCTATGCCCCGGAAGTACTTCCAAGTCATATGAACGGAAGGAATGATGTACTTCCGGGGTGAGAAAAAAAGGACTTTTATTTGACCCGGAATTGATAAGGAATTTTGGACTAACGGATGAGAACACTTCCTATCGGGAACTATAAAAGGACCATGGGAACTCCCAGACAATGGGCTGAGTTGGGTGGTAGGAGGGCAACGCGTCTGGGAGTGGAGGATTGTGATTTATTGGATTGATTATTGTTTGGTTAATGAATAGTGTAGAGTGGAGGGTGCTTAGTGCACATTATTATAATAAAAATAATTATTGTAGCACTTTTACCTGGTGTTTGGCGTGGTACCTGAGGGTTTGAGGGAGCGATAGCGCCCCCTACTGCTACAATATATTGATTGTAATAGGTTAGCCTGGCCACAGACAGACACAACAAAACAGTGTCCACAGCACACATGTTTATTTACACACTATTTACAATTATTATTTACAGTTCAGTCCTTGGTCCTTCGGCCGCCTCCACTCCAGTCTCGCAAGCTCCGTCCTTCTTCCACCCGACTCTGGCTCCCTGAATGGAATGAGGTGGCCCCTTTTATCTTGCCCTGGATGTGCTCCAGGTTCCTGACAAAGAACTTCCGGGAGCACTCCCCAGTGTGGCAGAAGTGCTACCCTAGCACCTGGAAGCTCTCTGGGCGTAAATGATCCCTGGTCTGTCAGCGCTTCCTGGTGTCCCAGAAGTGCTGTCCCCCAAGGATCAAGGACCGTCCGGGTGCCCAAGGAAATGTTCCTCCTTCCTCCAGGCGTACAGGCAGGTTTCCTGGCTGTCTATCACTATATATATATAGTCCATTTTCTAACCCGCTGAATCCGAATACAGGGTCACGGGGGTCTGCCGGAGCCAATCCCAGCCAACACAGGGCACAAGGCAGGAACCAATCCTGGGCAGGGTGCCAACCCACCGCAGGACACACACAAACACACCCACACACCAAGCACACACTAGGGCCAATTTAGAATCGCCAACCCACCTAACCTGCATGTCTGTGGAAACCGGAGTGCCCAGAGGAAACCCACGCAGACACGGGGAGAACATGCAAACTCCACGCAGGGAGGACCGGAAGCGAACCGGGTCTCCTAACTGCGAGGCAGCAGCTACCACTCGCCACGTGCGCCATATATATATATATATATATATATATATATATATATATATATATATATATATATATATATATATATATATATATATATATATATATATATATATATATATATATATATATATATATATATATATATATATATATATATATATATATATATATATATATATATATACACACACACACACAAGCTATCCCCTGAGTTTAAAAAATCAATTAAAAATTTTTAAAAAATGCAGTAATTTGTATTGAGAAGAATTTATATTTTTGGTTTTGCTATCAAGGTCAAGAAATGTAGCTGGGGTCTCTTTGCCAAAAATGTAAAAAGTTGGCAAGGTATCTCTGGCCAAGCAGAAGGTAGGTACGCTCCAATTCAAACGTTGCTACTGTATTTGATCTTGTTCAGCTCTGATGGGAAAGCATCCCCTGCGTGAGGAAAAGAGCATGTGGCCAAGATATCTCTGCCAGTGAGCAAGTGCCGTCTAAAACATACATAGCTGTGATCTCTCTCTCAAAAACATCAAATGTTACTCTTTAACAAACTCTACATTATTATGTCTGCTGAACAAACAGGTATCACTTGCGGAGCAGAGGCAAGGTATGCTGCAGCACGTGGCGAGAGATAGAGCGACTCAAGCAGAGGCTGGCGCTTAAATGAGGATGGCCCCACCTGGCTCCCTACTCCTGAGGTCCTGCTTCCTCTTCCCCACGGTCCGCAGCCTGTCTCTCAGATTCACGCAAATGAACTATAATAAAATCAATTGCAATGTTCAACCAATTATAGAAATAAATATATATAAAAAATGCAAAGTTGACTAGTGACCCACAAAATCATCAACAATACTATTTCCTGTGTTTAGGGCAATAGGTATCCACTAAGAAAGACACATTTCAAAATATAAGTATTTACCTGTTAAAAACTTTCCACAATAGAAAAAATAAATACTACAAAATCTCAAAAACGTCTCGATGGATTTGATTGAAATTTGGTGACAGTATACATTCGATTAACCCAAGGCACAATAACCGAGGCAGATTGACTTATAAAATGTGTATTATTATAGAAGGAAACCAGAGAATCCAAAGACATATTGTCATGTACACAAGATAAAGGTGTTAGAGATGATGATTACGTCAGGAATTAAACCAAGGCCCCTGGAGTTTAAGGCAGCAATGAAGATCACTGCTCCACCATTTCGCTTGCTTATAAGTTTTTAATTCCTTATTAAACATTTGTAATTTCAGTTTATCATAATATACTTTAAATAAATAAAAAAAAAATAATAATAATTTTTCACTATTTTTGAGCGTTTTCATGGAAACATTGCTAAGGCCACCTCTGAGTAAACAGATAGATGAAATGCCAGTGGTATAGATTTGCCATTTCAGGTGCTTTCTGCTAATTAGACTTATGTTGTGATAGAACTCGCCAAACAATTCTCTTTCTTAATAAGGAAAAGGAACAGTGAAATTGTCAAATTAGAGATGATCTTGAAAGAGAAAAGGCAGTTTAAAATTGTGAAGACATAAAGGAGTAACAAATAGTATTAGGACAGTCTAAAAACAAGTGCATGATAGTATGCTGTTAAAAAAAAAAGGACATTAAATCAAAGGCATAAGAGAAATGTATACCTGAGCCAGGTCCTGTTTATTGCTAGAGAGCTGCTGGGAAAAACAGCAGTTGCCAGCATATTAGGTTTCAGGAAGAGTAAAGATCTTATAACAAATACAGAAACTTTCTATTTCATATGATGCAAATTTACGATAGTATAGAATATAATTAGCTCAAAAATAATTTCTTAGGTTTGGTGGTTAGTTTTGAGAAAAGGATATAATGATGTAGTTATAAATCCAGAAGGGACTGAGCTACTGGTCCAGTTTGGAATAGTGGTGTTCCAGAGCCTGTTCTAGAAACACTGGGCGCACGGCCGGAGTCTTTTGGAAATGGTGTCAATCCATTGCAAATACGATTGAACATAGCACCCAATTTGGAATTCTTAATACAACACCTTAAAAAATGAATCGCCAAATAGTTTTTTCCTTTACATTGTGTAGACTCATAGTTTATTAGTTTCAAATTTTTTCTCTGTGATCTCCAAAGCTTTGCACATTATGTCAAAATGAATGGGAAATCTCAAAACCTTTCAACAATGAACACAAATTTAAACGTTGAAATCAAAATTAAACCCTTTCTAAATCTGGATGCCTTAATTTGCTAAGCTGTATTAACTTAACATGCTACACACTTTGTTAATAAGCTCCACCCGTACATTATGCATCGCTTGCTTTAAATTATTCAGCGAGCATAAGCACTTTTACTCATTATTAAAACTAGTTGTGCTAGAATGGCCTAGCCATAGTACTGATCTTAATGCCATTGACATAGCCTGGAGATATACCAAAGAGAAACTGTCAGATAGTACATCAAAACAATGCTCAAAGTTAATACAGACTTGTCAAAGTGATTATTGGCTGTTAAAATAGCCAGAGGTGATTAAACAAGTACTGATCCATGAGAGTGAATACTTACAAAATTATTCTTCCCTATGATTATTTTATTATTATTTATAAAGGCTCTTACATTTTCTCAGGCTAATACATCAAAATGGAAGGTTGTAAGACTCTTAAATGAAATGGGATAAGGGATTTTTTAAGGTACTGTTTTTGAAATTGTCCATTTATTGAGTAAGAGGAAATTCCATTCAAAGTGAAGAAAAGAATGAACATGCAGGTTTGAAATGAAACAATAGCTTTGAGTAGGAAGTGGTTGAATAAGCTCACTTTATCTAATAGCAGATAACTCCTCCGTGAGACAGAAGAACAATTGCCAGTTTGCGGATATGGTGTCATTAATTTTCATCCACTCTTCCAGCACCATATTCAGTAGTCCAGCCAGATTGGTCAGATACATCGGGAGGCGTTTCACTCATTTCTGTTCTTCTAGTTTAAGTGTATTATCACCTCAACTAAGGACCCATTTCCTAATAATTAAAGTACCTACCACAGAACATGAAAGAGCCTCCTTGGAACACAGTCCTCATGGAAGACATAATCTTTCCAGTTGTCAATAGTGCAGTTAGCAAGGGCCTGTCCTGTGGTACTCTGCTGCAGATATCCATGGCATGCAGTTCATTCTGAGTGTTTGTTCAGAAGTGGCTTGATATGGGCCTGCATTGACTGTCTACAGCAATTCTTGCCTAGTGGCAAAGCAGTTTGCTGTCACAATGTGTGAAATATGTCAACTGTCCCTGATTAGTGGTTGACTGCTATGTAAGCCGCTGCTGGCAGACCCGATGGACTGTATGTATTGACACACCTGCAAAGTCAACAACTTCCACTAGTCTATGCCCCTTTGGCATGGCCAAACACAAATGAAGCACTGATTGCTTTGCGGAACTACATAACGACTTTTTTGTAGAATGCATAGCTTATTTTTTAACCTTCTGCTAATATTCTTTGATTTAGTAAATTCTGTGTTTGTAATTTTAAACTATCAAGCACATAATTTTCCCGCACAGTAAACCTGCACAGGTGGTGTAATGGAAGTGTCGCTACCTTGCAGTGAAAAGATCATGGGTTCTAGTCCCGGGTCCTCTATGAGTAATGAGTAAAGCATCATGTAAGGGTAAAAAAAAATATTGTTATATACTTGATTTATCAATTTTAAATGTTTGTTTCACCAAATAAAAGAAACATGTTTCACTAGGACTGTCGGCCTTTGTATACCTTCACAGTACCTCAAAATTGATCCAAACTAAATGTATGCATACCACCACGTTTTTGTTTACAAAAAAGGCACTGGCACTGCTAATCACACATGTGGTGATTTAAAAGGAGCCTATGTTCCATCAGTGACGTTGTATTCATGCATTTTAGACACTGTTATCACTTTGTTATGGGTTTATGAACTTATAGCTTTGATAGTTCTTTTTCATTCTGTTAAATGCACTTTGAGATGTGACTAGATCAGATATGACCAAAATGTTTACTTTTTTATTTCAAAAATTGGGAAAATCGTATTGCTACTACCTCAGATTCTGTTCAGCTATAGCTTTTTATTGCTTTTTGGGCAGTTTTTCAAGCACCTGTGTCATATGTGACCAAATTTAAAAAGGAAACAATTAATAAAAATTAGTTGTTTTTCAGTACATTAATTTGGTGTTGCTTTAAAAATCGTCGTTACCTGCTGAAAATGTCTGGCCCAGCTACATTATTTGGTTTGAAAATCTGGCCCAACTGAATTTTTAATCTAATAACCCCGCTGTAAACTCTTAGTTAAATCAAGTTGTCCTAAATTTTGTTCCTAAATATTTTTTATATTGTTAAATGTCTAAATGCCTAGTATAAGAATGTTTGCATGTACAGCATGACAGATCATGTCACATAACGTAACATTTTCAAACCTGCTTCATTCAGTGCCAGTCTTAGCAGCGTTAGGCCAAACCATAAACATGTCCTAAACTTTACAGGGCTCAGTCATGTGTACACCCAGACTCAGACTCACACTCACACTTACAAAGGAGTCAGTTTTCAGTCACCAGTTAACTTATTGATCTGAATATTTTTTTATAATCCCAACACAGACATAGGGAAAACTTTACTTAGACAATAACCAGTCACAACTCATGACAGCTGAATCTGTGAATCAACAGTTCTAGCCACTGCACCATCAATTTAATTTAAATTCTTATTTACATTTCTTTCAGTAGTTTCTTGTGACCATCAAATCCATCATCAAAGGACAATTACCAATTTTAAGATGGTTAGGAATGCATAGTTAATGCACAATTGCAAATTGACCTATTTTTTTTATATTGATATTTAAGTATGCTGTTCGGAGTAAATCATTTAGATGTAGCATTGTTTCATTAAACATTAATGAAGTTTGACAAATGTAAAAAAAAAAAATCTAACTCCAAATTTGTTTTGTCTCATTTTTATACTGATATTAAATTACTCAAAGCACTATGCCATTAACAATTAATTGAAAGTAGTAACCCATTCTTAATATTGACATTGCTTAGGCAGAACAATCAATGTTGTCTTGTTTATTATGTATTTATATATGATATGGAAAATTAAGACTGTTACCAAAAATTGTCATTTTCTTTAGGCACAAAACTTTGTTATACAAAAACAGCATTTCCACCCATGTGGGTCACTAATTACGTAGGAGCTGGCATTTTAAGAAAACTAGGTTACTTCATTAAGATTCTAGGCTAGAGCTAATTGTGTATTTTTCTCTTTTCAGGCTTTCTTTGCTGGGAAACTTAAAGTAAAGGGGAATATTATGCTCAGTCAAAAACTGGAAACTATCCTGAAAGACTATGCAAAGCTGTAAGAATAAATTTGGATTTTCAATTAGATGACATCGGACAACAACTTCAACTGCGACCAATTTCTTTGTTTAAAATAGTTCCAGTATAAGGAATTCTGACAGCATTTTTGATTAATAATCTAATTTGTAAAATTAATTCTGAACATGGATTCCTGTTTCTCATAGTGTAAAGCTTGTTGACATGATCTGAATCTTAACAGACAGTACTCTTTGAGATGCATGAATTGCTCAGTATACTGTAAGTTAGGAGTAGATATCCTCTCATTAAACAATAAAGGATATTGTTATCGGAATTGTCATGACAATGCATTTAATTCATACAATGCAATGTCATCTCCAGTTAATTTAATGCTGTAATATCTAACTGTATTTTAAGTAATTCATAATAATTTTCTCACATAACTATAATACAGTAATAATAGCTTATTTGGGTAGGTGCTAAATGATTCACTTACATTAAAACTATATTTAAATTTTAAAGTTAAAACTGTACTAACTTACAAATGACTATTAATTTTACCTTTTCTCCAAAAGCTTACTCAAAAGAAGTTGTTATATTATTATGTGTATAGGTTCTACTTACAAAACTGTGATTTAATACCGGTTAAACAAATTATTATTGTAACTAAATTACTGTACCTTGAATGAAAAGCTGTGTGCAATTTTTTATTAGGAATAAACAATCTCTTCAAATTTTGGTTATTCTTGAACAGTTCAGGTCTGTTTTTTCCCTTTTCCCATATCAGTCTTACACTTACAGTACTTTGTCCAGTAAACAACCTTTCCATGTTTCCCCAGTTGGTTTAAATGAATACAGCAAAATTTACCAGATATACAAAGATTAGAATAGAGTAAATAATTATTTTAAATAAAATTGTGGTTACTGTATGTTGGACTGATACCTGGCTAATTGTGATACAACATATTCATTGTATGCTTGTAATGACATGCTTATCTTACTGAATGATTCTGTCTACAGCAACAACAGGATGTTTTCAGTTGGCTCTCTGGTATTGTGTTGGTGGCAAATAGTTCTTGAAAGGAACTCGTCAGTACAAAAACGAGTATAAGGTCATAAATAGATAAAGCCGTGCACATTCTATACAACACGACAGGATACACTGATGCTGGATTCTATATCATGGCCAAAGGTTACTTTTGAGCCCTATCAAGGTAAACACAGATTTTATATATAATCTTAAATGATATGAACTTCACATGAATAGTACATGTTTTAACACTTATGAAGGTGCAGGGCAAAATGGTATCTGACTTAAAGCTCCTTACTGTGAATTAATGCTGCAAAATATGTGAGTATATCATCATTTTAGTCATATACACTCACCTAAAGGATTATTAGGAACACCATACTAATACGGTGTTTGACCCCCTTTCGCCTTCAGAACTTAATTCTACGTGGCACTGATTCAACAAGGTGCTGAAAGCATTCTTTAGAAATGTTGGCCCATATCAATAGGATAGCATCTTGCAGTTGATGGAGATTTGTGGGATGTACATCCAGGGCACGAAGCTCCCGATCCACCACATCCCAAAGATGCTCTATTGGGTTGAGATCTGGTGACTGTGGGGGCCATTTTAGTACAGTGAACTCATTGTCATGTTCAAGAAACCAATTTGAAATGATTCGAGCTTTGTGACATGGTGCATTATCCTGCTGGAAGTAGCCATCAGAGGATGGGTACATGGTGGTCATGAAGGGATGGACATGGTCAGAAACAATGCTCAGGTAGCCCGTGGCATTTAAACGATGCCCAATTGGCACTAAGGGGCCTAAAGTGTGCCAAGAAAACATCCCCCACAACATTACACCACCACCACCAGCCTGCACGGTGGTAACAAGGCATGATGGATCCATGTTCTCATTCTGTTTACGCCAAATTCTCACTCTACCATTTGAATGTCTCAACAGAAATCGAGACTCATCAGACCAGGCAACATTTTTTCAGTCTTCAACTGTCCAATTTTGGTGAGCTCGTGCAAATTGTAGCCTCTTTTTCCTATTTGTAGTGGAGATGAGTGGTACCCGGTGGGGTCTTCTGCTGTTGTAGCCCATCCGCCTCAAGGTTGTGCGTGTTGTGGCTTCACAAATGCTTTGCTGCATACCTTGGTTGTAACGAGGGGTTATTTCAGTCTATCTATCAGCTTGAACCAGTCGGCCCATTCTCCTCTGACCTCTAGCATCAACAAGGCATTTTCGCCCACAGGACTGCCGCATACTGGATGTTTTCCCTTTTCACACCATTCTTTGTAAACCCTAGAAATGGTTGTGCGTGAAAATCCCAGTAACTGAGCAGATTGTGAAATACTCAGACCGGCCCGTCTGGCACCAACAACCATACCACCCTCAAAATTGCTTAAATCACCTTTCTTTCCCATTCTGACATTCAGTTTGGAGTTCAGGAGATTGTCTTGACCAGGACCACACCCCTAAATGCATTGAAGCAACTGCCATGTGATTGGTTGATTAAATAATTGCATTAATGAGAATTTGAACAGGTGTTCCTAATAATCCTTTAGGTGAGTGTATTCTTGAAATTCCTTAATGTGAATGCATCATACTGTTCTTTCTCCCTTGATTTTTGATTTGGGGAAATGGGCAAAGGTTGTTTTATTCGGTGAATCTGTCTATCCATTGCTTCTGTGCTTGGTGTTCCACGTTTCATAAAGTTATAAATATTTTATGACTAATAGAGTGTAATAGCCAAAGTAACACTGCTTGTTTTGATGTTCTGACACTCCAAATCAATAAAAGAATGGATCCTGAAAAAATAAAATAACAAACCTTTACTACGAACTATTAATCATTTGGCCAAAATCTTTTTTTATGTATTTTATTTATTAAATCAAAAAAACATTCCATACATGCATGCCAAGTTTAACAAAACTGGTTTGAAACAAATGAACCCCCACCCATGAGAAGGAGAGCTAGGTCAGCAGAGTAGCACTTTAATAATAGTAAAAATATGTAAATAAATAAAAATAGAATAGAAAAAGAGGGGAGAGAACCCACTTCCTCAGTTGAAATGCTTATTCTAAAATGTTATTTATCAGATCCTACCAAGTTTTAAAAAAAAGTTTTGTACAGATCCTCTAAGCAAGAATTAGATTTTTTTCCAATTTTAGATAATATATACAGTAATCCCTCGCTATATCGCGCTTCGACTTTCACCGCTTCACTCTATCGCGGATTTTAAATGTAAGCACATCTAAATATATATCACAGATTTTTCGCTGGTTCACCGCTTTCTGCGGACAATGGGTCTTTTAATTTAGGTTACATGCTTCCTCAGTTTGATTGCCCAGTTGATTTCATACAAGGGATGCTATTGGCGGTTGGCTTAGAAGCTACCCAATCAGAGCATGTATTACATATTAACTAAAACTCCTCAATGATATAAGATATGCTTCCCGTGTGGTACTTGAGATTGTTTGCTTCTCTCTATCTTTCTCTCTCTGCCTGATGGAGGTGGTGTGAGCAGAGGGGCTGTTTGCACAGAGGACACGGACGCACCTCTACAAAATGCCGCTTTATCGCGGTGCTTCTGTATACTTAAAAGCATGTATTGATTTTTTGATTGTTTGCTTTTCTTTGCGAGCGCTCTCTCTGACATTCTCTGCTCCTGACGGTGCTCCTTTGAAGATAAGATATGTTTGCTTTCTTTTAATTGTGAGAAAGAACTGTCATCTCTGTCTTGTAATGGAGCACAGTTTAAACGTTTGACTAAAGGGTGTTATTTCATGTCTAGAGGGCTCTAATAATGTTAACAGTGTGGGAGAGTTTATAATATATAAAAATAACCATACAAACATATGGTTTCTACTTCGCGGATTTTCACCTATCGCGGGGGGGTCTGGAACGCAACCCCCGCGATCGAGGAGGGATTACTGTAATATCAGTTATCCACTGACTTAAAAGAGGTCAGTTAGGATTCTTCCAGTTGAGTAAGATAAGTTAACGTGCCAATAGTGTAGTAAAGGCAATTACAGTTTGTTTCTCCTTCTCCACTTTAAGCCCATCTGGAAGTACCCCAAACACATCTGTTAGAGGATTAGGAGGGATTGTGATGCCCAGGCTGTCTGAGAGGCATTTAAAAAAAAAAATTATGTTAATTTGGTGCAGCCCCAAAACATATAGCCCAGTGAGGCTGGAAATGGATTGCAACGTTCACAGGTTGGATCTTGCCTGGGAAACATTTTGGAAAATTTTAAATGAGAGAGATGCGCTTGATATGTAATTTTAAGTTGAATAATTGTATGCTTTGCACATATGGAGCTCGAGTGAATTCCCATCCCCCCACTGACGGAGGTCAACTCAAGCAAAAACCTCTCCCACCTCAAGCCGTGTTTATCTCACTGTGATGTGCCTCGAGTTTGTATAGGGTAAATAATATATCGTTATTTGGAACACATGCATTTCATGTTCATGTTCTGTGTCTACAACAATCTGTATAAGTGTAGGATGACAGGGAATGCAAGAAATGTTGAACACATACCTAAAATAAACTTTTTTCATGTTTTAGTACTAATGACAAAATTTTGACATGCAGTGTGTAATGTGTGAAGACTGAAGTCCAAATATGAAATAAACACTTTCACAAAAGGTACACATAACAAAACAAGTGTGCTTTTATTCAAGAATATAACCAAAGAAAAAGAAATCGAGTTAGGGTACAACACTGACACAACTGCTTTGGTGGTACATCGATAAGAACTGCTGACTCAAGATCAAGAGGTCGTGTTGCGGGTTCGATCCTGGCTACTTCCCAGAATTAACGTTTTGAGTAGTGAGCTGTTCTTATTGTTAATATTATGCAATAAAAACATACATGTGATTTGAGTCTGCAAAAGCTGCAGTAAATCTATGGTGCTTGTAAAGGTTAGCATTTTTTTTTTTTTTGTATTCAGTTTTATTTTCTCAGTCGCATTCACGCTCCCCCCAATCTGACATTGCTGTTTTCAAATAAAGACGTGCTATAACAGAGGTGAACTCAGATGAGGATGAGCAAGGCATGCCAAGCTCGCCAAGGTATCGTGCAAAGTTTTGTTTGTGATTATGTTTTGTGATGGTGTTAAAAAAATGTATATGTTACTTATATAAAAGCCACATTGAATGTTATTTACCTGTTTACCTTAATTTATTTTACTTATCTTCCTGTAGCGTAAAGTCACAAGTAGACCGCAGAGCTTCCTGTGTTTGATCGACACGGGCATGCTGACAAATTATATGTATAATGCCACTAAAAGTGCGCCAGCAGCTGCCACTTGCAGCTGTAGACTCTTTAAAATGTGAGTGACTCTCCACGCTAGTGTTTAGATCTGGCAGTGCCATGTTGGCACTACAGTACATGAGCAAAGGTACGAGAATGCAGTCAGACTTCTTTTTTTGGGAACATACACAGTCAGGTTTGTCTCCCATATAGCAATTTGAATGGCGAGAAGCCCGTTGAGGCCTGTGACACCATGAAATGCAGTCTTGGTGGCTTTGAGTCAGTGGTTTGTTGTCCACTAACAGAAACTACAGCATTTTTTGCAAATTTCAGTGAGTCATCATTCACCTTCTCTTGCCAGAATGAACAACCACAACCTAAGTATTGCACCACATGGAACCGTGCATGGCCAGGCTTTTTTCCCTGAGCATGGTCAGTCTGCAGCCAGTCCCTGCCCAGTATCATAGCACCTGGTGGGTGCAGCAACACCACCACAGATTCTGCAGAGCTGCTCTTGTGAGCACACCTAGCACAATGCGGTTTATTTCCACAAAAAACTGTGAATACATGTAAGATGAGCCCTTCTTAAAATCCAGGGACAGTTCTTTGCCAGGTTCCCTGTTTTGCCACATTTATAACACCATGGGGAGGTTTGACGATTGGTCTATTGGTCTCTGGCCAACTTCTGTTTCTTTGTGAGTCATCTCAGGGCCGGATATCTGGGCCGCAAGGCTCGGATTTCACATACCACCCTTTCCACTACACAGTCCATGGTGTTCCATCCATCCATCCATTATCCAACCCACTATATCCTAGCACAGGGTCACGGGTGTCTGCTGGAGCCAATCCCAGCCAACACAGGGCGCAAGGCAGGGCACACACACACACACCAAGCACACACTAGGGACGATTTAGGATAGCAAATGCACCTAACCTGCATGTCTTTGGACTGTGGGAGGAAACCCATGTAGACATGGGAAGAACATGCAAACTCCATGCAGGGAGGACCCGGGATGCGAACCTAGGTCTCCTTACTGCGAGGCAGCAGTGCTACCACTGCGCCACCCTCTGTGGTGTTCTCCCCCAGATAAAACAAGCCAGTTTCCCCTAAATGTGAAAATTCTGGACTCGGGCTGGCCGCTTGGGGTCGAAGAATCAGTTGCGGCAGCAGTGCGGGGATTGGCAGTCCAGGGTCAAGACATAGCGGGTGAGTACCTCCCACTTCAGAGTTGAGTAAATGTGTGCAGAGCACTCATCCTTATCATAGTTGGGTGTGGTCCTTTTGAAAATTAATTAAAATTCTCTATGTTGTCCTTTGGGTGCTTGGGGAGGAAGATCTGGGCTGGGCCTTGGGGTCTTGCCTCGCACTGTGCTTCTGCAGCCTCCCACTGAGTGTTTGCCCCAACCAGCTTGGGCTGCTGTGTAGCTACTTGCAACTGCAGCTGGTCAACCTGCTCGACAAGCTGCTTGACCAGTTCTGTGAGATTTGTTGGGACGTCATCCTGCCAACTACACCACTCTCTGATCAGGTGAACCTTACCATAGTACAGCAGATGATATGTTGGGGTACCAGCTGGGCTACCCTGTTTAATTGTGAAATTAACAAAAAAGAACATCCTAACAGCACAAAAAAACTTGGCTTTGCACAGCCTGTCGATGGGTCACAAAAAAGCAATAGTGGGAGCTCTGTCCTCTCTGACTACTTGGTCAAAATGCAACTACACATTCCGTTGATCGCCCATTTTTATGGTGTCTGGGCCACCTCATATCACTGTGGGCAGGGCTAGGTATTCTACTTGAGTAACTTCTTGGAACTACTGGCGGTGGCAGAGAAGATACAGTTAGGAACAGCACTGTCTTGTCCCAGAGTGATGCCCCATATCTCATCAGAACACAAAAGTTCCCGGGCACATATGTGTAACACCATGCACAATGCAGTGGGCAGGCTTAGGACAGGTTTTTTTAGGGGGGCATTTGGTGTTACAGGTTCATTTCAGCTTACTTGGGATCCCTCAAGACAAGATGGAATCTGATTTTAAAGAAACGAACCTTAGGTCCATCCTTGCTTAGGCCGTCACAACTGTCTTCCTGTCCATTTTCTGTATATTTCTGCCTAGTATGGCTGCATAGCATTAGTCATTCTGGCTTCAATATGAGTAAGCTATTGCTTGTTCAATGTGTATAAATCCTTTAATATTTTTTCTCTGCTTGACACCTTCCGATTCACTCTTGAGCATAATGCATCTTGCATTATTTATTTCACTCTAAACACATTAGCTCTCTATCTTCCTGCTCTGCTGCTGGCTCAGAGTCTAAATCCTAAAAGTAAACCTTTCATTTTTGGCTGCTAAAACTTGCTGCTAATTCCCTGGTTTGTCAGCAGTAGGGTCCTGCTCTGTGGGGTTAGGAGCTCACCCCAGGTACCTTCTGCTGTCTGCATATTAACTACTAGAATTATACGCCAGCTTCTTCCTTGCAGTCATTCTTCGTCTTTTCCCACTTATATTGTATGTGGGTTCAATGTTCTTAATCAACCTTTTCCGTACAGCTCATTCCTGCACCTCCTTGCCAGTTAAGACTTTTTCCTTCAAATCTTCTTTTACTTTATTTGTCCACTTCCGATTTAGTGTGCTTTGCTTTCTCTTCCCCCGTACTTCCATTCCCATCCCTCTTTTGCCCACGTATTCATGCTCTCTTCTCATCACATGTCCATATCACTTAATCTGCTTTCCTGTACTTTGTTGTACCTCTGATTGTCTCATTTCCTATTCAGTCCTTTTTATAACTCCACACATCCATCTCAACATTCTCATTTCTGCCACATCTAACTTCTTTCCCGTGCTCCCTTTACTGCCCGTGTCTCAGCTCCTTACATAATTGCTGCTCTTATCAACGTCTGCAAAACCTTAACTTTAATCTTCGCCTTAAGCCTTCGATCACACAAAACTCCTGATACCTTCTTCCAGTTGCTCCACCCACACTGCACTCTATTGGTTATCTCTTAATTTCTGTTTTCACTTTCATTTGTAAAGGATCACCGCAAAGACACTTTTCTGCCGACATTGATGAACTTCTAATTAAAAACTCTGTCCGAGTGAATAAGCTGTTGTATTTCCAGCATCCTCAATTATTACCCTCTCCTACTTGGACAATAAATTGATCTTTTCGGTTTGCTGTGGGCACCATTCATTTTACCTTTTTTTTTTGTTCTGTGTGGAGAAGTGCTTCAAGGACCAAGCACACACAAGGACATAGACGAAAGAGTGAAATGTGGCAGTTACTAGGGTGCATCCTGCAGCTAGTGTGAGACCACTGACATATTATAAAAGCTTAAAAATTGCTTTTTCCCACAGCTACCCAGTCTCCATATCAATCCTAAGAAATAAAGGCCATTATTTTTGCCTCTGCTGAGTCTCAAGTCAGTAACAAAAAAAACTTTGCACTTCTACTTGTGATTGATATTGATGAAATTTATAGAAGAAAAAAAAAAAAACAAGCATGAGTATTGCGCGACTGTTTCATTCGTGAGTCAACAGTAATCAAAATCCCATAACTAATTCACAGCCTGCAGAATGGGAAATAACATTTCAGCCCGGGTCATTTTCACTCCCAGAGTGAGTTATCGGCATGCTGTTTTAATTTACGCTCTTGGGGTCTTATGTGTGCTACTTTCACATTCTTGGCTTCAGCAGCCAATTAATCATGTGATCGAAATGAAGAGCGAATGTCCGTGGCAATCTATTTGTCCTAAGTAAATACTAGAAGCCCTTTTTTGAGTTAAGCATTTAAAAAAGAGGATATTATTGCACTGTGTACTGAATAAGCTGCTGCAAACGTATGTGGACATACTGATAGCAGATAACGGGGGACATGCTACTGGCTCACAGCTCCAAGTGACTGGGCTTGAGTCACCACTGGTGTTTAACTACAGTATCTTTAGTCTCCCCATGTCTTTCTGCCAGTACTGTCATTGACGTTGGTGTAAGTTAACTGGTGAATGTGAACTGGCCTACCATGCATAATGCACTGTTGGGCCATTAGAAGCTGATTTCCGCTTTGCAGTCAGACCTTGCATAATCTCCTAAATGGATTAACTGAGTTTAGAAATGGAAGCATGAATGCCTAGCAAATTAAACACAAAATGAATGATACCATGCAATGCTTGCAAGGTGTGGGGGGATTGGAGTGCGGATACAGATTAAAGATGCCGAGTTACAAATGACATACATTATTTCTTCAGATCATAACAATACATCTTTAAGTTCCACTCCTAGCATAATAAGCTACTGAAACGCCTTGCACCTTTTGAACTGTTAAAAATTCCATTCAGTGCACAAGCCGGCACACGACTACTCGGTGCTGTGAGAAAGGCGGCCATAAACTGACTTGAAAGTCAAGACAAAAAAAGAGCAAATATGCTTGAGTGCTTATTTAACATCTTCTCGTTCCACTGTCATCGGTCTCCTCTAAATTACCCTCTAGACAATGCAATTTATCAAGCTTAGCTTTATAATAAATTATCTGTTTTACAAGAGAATATAATATAAATATAAGATTGCTTACTGGAAGATTTTCATATGTAGCCGGGCTGTCATCCACATGCAATTTATTCTCCCTTCCTAAGTCTCTCTCTACAACATAATTTTAAGTGAATCTCTCGAGCGTGCTTTAATCACATAAAACATTCACAGGATTTACAGTGTATTTAAAAACTGGGGCCCTGTGTTTTTATTTGCAGGAAGGGAATGAGCAGAAATGTGCATTTATAATTTCTAATCTGTTTGGCACTGCTGTTGCACGGCTCCAGGCTTTTGGGTTCAGTTCAGCACAATTACCCCGTTTATGGGATTTGTGCGTTCGGGTATTTCAGCTCCCTCATCCTGCAGGCTGTGTGCTGGAGTAGTTAAGGCTTTGGACTTCAAACCCTGAGGTTGTTGGTTCAAATCTTGCAGCTGATACTGAGCAAATCACTTAACCTGCCTGTGCTCCAATTGGAAAACCAAAAGAAGAAATGTAAGCAATTGTACCAAACATGTTGTAAGTGGCCTTGAATAAAGGCGTCAGCCAAATAAGTGAATGTAAATCCTAAAGACGGTGGGTGGCGCTGTGTACCATGCAGAGGCTTAGCCCACTCTTCACATTGGGTCACTCATTGAACCTGATACTAGTGTAACGTTCCATTCAGGATCTCATGCCTGGCTCAACTGTGTTTTTAATTTCTTTTTTTTAGTTGTTGTCTTTTAAATATTATTACATACTGTAAGCAATATTGATTTTGTTTCTTTTTTGTGTTGAACGACTTGATTGGTATTGATAATTTTTTGTTTGTGAATAATATTACCTTCATGGTGCTTTGCCCTTTTACTTAAGTTCCATGTAATCTGTATGCTGAGCCAAAGGGGGCAGGGCCACCTGACGCAGCAGTAGAGGAACCGTTCTCACTGCTATTTTAGGAGAAGCAGCAGAAGAAAGGGATACTTTGGCATTGCAGTTGTTTGTTTCTTTCTTTCTTTCTTTCAATTTGTGCTTTTTCTGGATTTGGATTCCCTAGTTTTGGTCCCTTGATCTCAACTTCAGGTGCTTAATCTGGTTTTTCCTTTTTGGATTTGTTTACATTTAAGCTTACCTGTGTGACAAACCTATTTTGTTATTCATTTTTACTCCCGCCTTTGTTTTTGATTGCCAACATTATAAATTTATTCAATAAAATTGTTAGTTTAAAGGATTTTTTTTTTTTTTGGGACAAATTAAAAAAAATTTTCCTTTGTCCCTGCTTTTGTGGACATTTTGATTTTAAATGCCTTTACCACATTTCTGGGCCTGTGTAGGCTATACACCTACCCCTTAAGTTTGGAGCTAGGCTGTCTTTGGTGTTGAGACCTACTGTGTGAGTTGAATATCTGGCTTTTGGTTTTTCGAGGCCTGCACCAATTTTGTGTTCATAAGAATCACTTCAGTATTTTTTTTCCATTGCCTCCTGACTGGTATGAGAACACCTTCACATATGATATAGCATTCGGCTCCTCTAGTCATGCAGGACATTGAGCTTTTTGGGATACCTTCCTATTTTTTGCTCTCTAAACCTGAACACCTCACATTCTTAGACCATATTTGGACCATTTTTTGTGTAGGAAATTACACCCTTATTGTAAAGAGCAAACCAATATGTAATCAGAAGGACCTGAAAATTGCTCCAGAGGCGCTATACAATGGCTGACCCTGAGCTCTGACTTCTAAATGTCAAGCAAAAAGAAAATGTCTCCTCGAGGATTAATAAAGTATATCAAAATTACATCAAATAGTTGTGCCTGCCACATGAACTGACCCCCGGGATTCCCCCATAATAGGATACAAGTAGTCAAAGTTACTTTCTTTCAGAAAATTAGGATCAGTAATAAAGGCGTGTAGAGTATCATTTTATATGCTGTTTCAATGTTGCTGATCATGAATGTGATGTTATTTTTCATATTTGATACCTTACCAATGGTCCTAGCCCCCTAAGACCCTAAGAAGATTAAAAATGACAAATTTCAAACATACGTATGTGGGCTAACATTTTAGACTATTTCAAGGTGAAGCATTATGAATACGATGTAAGTTTTCATTTTTTTTCTATTACAATTGAGAATGTTTAGATTTAAAACATTTTAGTTGAGGCATTTCATATTTCAAATATTTGGTGCAATAATTATGTTTATTATGTACTTCTACCTCATGAAATAAATCACTGCATTTCTTATGAACATCCTGAATTAGGGTGGCTTACTCTAATTCACATTTTCTGAGTTTTACAATTTACAGAACAGCTAGAACTGGATTCCTGTTGCTCCATAAAGGAAAGTGGGAAAGAAAGGAAAAGGAAAGGAGAGCCATTTAAGAAATCATTTAAAATTTAAGGGTCTATGTTCAAAGGTGGCACTCTATCATGGATGTTGTAATGATTCACAGATGTTTTCTTATTCTTTATCATGTTACATTATAAAGTTACTACGATGATTTTCTTCCAAATGAGAATTAATCATCTGTTTTGCCTAAACTAACTTCCTCATATTTGCTTTCTTAAGACAATAAGAAATGAAAAGTCAAAACAGTTTGCCTGTGGCTGGTGTTGAATGTGAGCAAATGCTTTTGTAAGGCATCTGAAATTAATTGCATCCACTTTTTTAAGTAAGGCCTCTGCTGGGGGAGGCAGTTTCATGACCGAGATCTCCAGGACTCCGAATAAATCTGAATCCTCATATGTGATATAATATACTCTTGCATTTTGCTTTGTAGTTTGTACTGTTCATGTCATGTGAGGTCCCATTGAAGGTATCTACAATGTATTGTGTGGGATGCCACGCAGGGACTGACATCCCAGCCAGAGCTGAACCAAGATCTTTACCTGACTGGAACACCCATGGTATGGAAGGACAGGGGAAGATGCTAGATGGCAGCTGCCTGGGTTACGGTACCACCACAGATTCCCATAGCCCTGTTGGGTTCCATGGGTGCCTCCAAGGGGTGCTGAGGGGACTAGTGAGCCCTGCTTTGTTGGGCCGCAACCTCACCTGGAAGTACCACCCAAGCTGTAGTCTCGGGAAACCGGAAGTAGTTCTGGATTTTTGTATGAACCTCAACTCAAGGAGTCAGAGTCAGGAGAAGTAGGACGAAGTTGGCCGAGAGGAGCAGAGGAAGAGTTATGGAGAGTGGAAGTAACAGAGTTGTAGTTGTGATATGGGAAACATTTATTGTAAGTGTAGCAACCGCAAGAAAAACGCACGCGGTTCGTACACTTCACAACCCAAAGGGAAGTGGATGATAAAAGAAAGTTAAAGTAGCATTACCATATTCGGTCCTCGGCCCCTCTTGTCCGATAATAATAATGTTCTCCGAAATGTCAAAAAAGAAAAATGTACTTAATCCACCTATAAGGAAAATAAATCCAGTTCAGTTCCTTCGGTGGAAACGGCTTCTCCTCGGACTATCACGAAGGAATTGCAAATTCCGAATCTGACTCACCAGACGGGAGCACCCGGAGAACACCAACCCGGCCTCTTCTCGGGGATTCGTCACCGGATTATTTCTTCGGGGCGGCCACCCACAAATAGCAGACGTCCCTGGGTGAAGAAAGATCCAGAATGATCCTTTAAGCGTGGATAGTCACTCCTTGCCTTCAGCCTTTTCCTTCCTTCTTGATTCTTTTTTTCCCTCTCTCCTTGATCCGCCATTCCCCTTAAATAGGAAAATTTTCCTGCCGAAACATCCTTGCCCCTCTCGGTTGTTATGGCAACCTCACGCCGGCAACAGCTACATAGTTCCCCCCCCACAGGTTTCCCCAAGGGGGTACCGAAATATGGTTTAATGCTACTTACATTTACGGTATCTATTTTGGACTCCGAGTTTGTCCCTTTCTGTACCCGGTAATTATTCGGTCCAAGCTGCTTTAAAATAATAGCTGGTCCTAACCATTTGGGCGCAAGATTAGAGGTAAATTTACGAGCAGCATCAGACAGGTGATGAGTTCGAACCCAGACCAAGTCTCCCATCTCATAGTGCACTTTCCGATGACGGGCATTGTAATACCTGGCTTGTCTTGAGGTTGACCTCACCAACCTAGCCCGTACCTTCTTTCGTAATTCCTCTAGGGTTGCCAGCGTACGATACTGGGGTGTATCTGGCAAAGGGACGGATTCCATTAACCGATCAATTGGGCCTCTAATTTGATGACCCAGAGCAACCAGTGCAGGAGTTTCACCCATAGCCTCGTGCTCCGCCGTGTTAATGGCAAACCGTAATTCAGGAAGCCATTTGTCCCAGTCTTGATGACAATCTCCAACGTAGGATGCAACCATTGTTTTTAGGGTCCGGTTCACCCTCTCTGTTAGATTGCTCTGGGGATGGTATGCTGTTGTCAACTTTCGCTTTACTCCCCAAGCTAAATATAACCTTTCCATTATTTCACTGGTGAACTGAGGACCACGGTCCGATACAATGAACTTGGGGACCCCCCACCGAGTGAATATCTCATTCTTTAAGAGGGTGCAGATCCGGTGAGTCTTAGCATCGGGCAGAGCAAAAAGCTCTACCCATTTAGAAAAATAATCGACTACCACCATCAATATAGTCTTCTTGGTGCTAGAAGATGGCAGTGGTCCCATTAAGTCGACTCCCAACATTTCTCCTGGCTCTGAAGGAATCATGGATTGAAGCTCCCCTGCTGGTTTACCAGGTGGAGATTTATACTTTTGACAGATCTGACATTTTTTAATGTAGTCCCATACATCTCTGCGGACTGACGGCCACCATGCCACTTCTAGTAACCTCAGTAGGGTTTTTAACTTCCCCAGGTGTCCACCAAAAGGGCTATCGTGATAATAGTGTAGAAACTCCAGTACATATTTTTCTGGGAGTACCAGTTGGAGCTTGGTGCCCCCGCTCTTAGATGGTAGGTTTAAATAGGAAAATTTTCCTGCCGAAACATCCTTGCCCCTCTTGGTTGTTATGGCAACCTCACGCCGGCAACAGGCAGCTGGAATACTTACCGGGCGGGGTCCTCCCAGACTGAAACGTCACCAAAGGTGCCTGAGGGCTATTTACAAGCACCCTTCCAGCCAACCTAATAAAGTGACAAACAGTCCAGGAGGCCAACCCGACTGTCAAGTTATGTAGCTTTGCTACATAAGAGTTTCAAACAATAAAAACCTTGTTGTTTCTCTGGAAGTTGTGTCTGAGCCTGTTGTCTAGGACTTGAAGACACAAAAAGGCATAACTGATTTGCAGAAAAAAAAGTTTAACAAGCAATGATTTAGACACATGTTCAGTGTTTTGCAGACATTAAGTGGAAATATTCTAGCATTTAAGAGCAAGATTTCATTGTCTAATTTAGTAGTAGTAGTAGTAGTAGTAATCTAGACTAAAATAAGAGATGCCTTATGGTTATCAACACAAATCAAAACATAATTTGTTTTTTAAGATCTGCAAAAGCAGTGGCTATTTTCATTGAACATGCCTGCACCAACTTTACAAAAGGAGTTACAAATAGGTATGGATAAAAGATGCCTGGCACCATGAGTGTATCTATCAGGTGTAAATACGTTGTTAGTTTGATAAAATGTTAGAAGAGACATTTTAAATTGGTTCTGGTGTGGGAAATTTAAAGAGAGACTGATTACAATAAATCAAATTGTTATCATATTAATTACCATATATACTCACATTTAAGTTCTCCCGTGGATAAGTATAATTTCCGGTATTTTATAATGTCGGCCGTATAAGTCGAATGCAGAAAACTCTATTGGTCCAAGAGATTATGATATGCTAACACCCACCAGAGAGATAAACCACAGAGTTCACTGCCTTTTTTTTTGTTTATAGTGTGCCTACGTGACCACACAGTAACACCCAAACTACAGTATTCTGAGCGTACAATCAAAAGAAAACATGAAGCTTGTTTTAGATTAAAAGTTGTTGAAGTAGTGAAAGAAATTGGTAACTGCACTGCTGCAACAAAATTCGATGTGTCTGAGAAACTGATGCGAGATTAGAGGAGGAAAGAAGATGTAAAAAAAAAATTAAAAATTAAGTGTTGCATTTTTGAACAGGCATATAAGTTGGGGTCTGATTTTAGGATCAATTTTTTGGGCTTCAAGACCCGACATACACAAGTATATACGGTAATAAAATAAGACCACACAACATTCTAAAATTGTGAATATTTGCTAACAGGTAGCCTGCTATGAAAGAATGTACATAATCAGAAAAAACGTACGATCATCCTGTTGTCATTCAAATGCTGTTTTAATCACTTTAAAAGACTCAATGTGTACCATGGAAATATAACTCATAGTTTTATACCACTGGCACACGGCTTCATTGTTGACACTTGAATGGGCGACTTTGTTTTCTGATACCGCTATAAACATGAATGAGCTGAAAACAATCTTTCTTCAAAGCAAAAATAATGCAAGTTGTTGAGTTACCAGTCTTTGTTTTTACTGACAAGAATGGAACACAGTTAGATTATCACTTGCAAATTCTTACCTGTGACCAAATGTGATGATATATTATCATGGAAGTTCCCCTGCTCATTGTTTTGGTTCATTTATACTACAGAGTTTTAATTAACTACTTTGTACAAATGAATGTTAGGGATATCTACTTTATTGTGCCCTACATCTACAGCTTTACCTGCATACGGACAGGTACCTCGTGCAAAGAGATTTACTAGCTTGGCATGTGCAGACCAAATGGTTGTCTTCAGACCTGAGTGTCACTCTACAACAATGCCACTTGCCAAAGCAGGTACCCACTCATTGTGCTGCTTCTTTCCAGTGGTGTCTCTTAATCCCTGTGGGAATATGGCAATCTCCCACAGTAGGTGCTCTTAATGCTATATCTTATCCCAACCAAACAATGTAAACTTGCTGCTTCAACAAAGAAAAATTAATAAAACATAGTAAAACCAAAATTCAGCAAAAAATAGGAAATGTACATGAAAAGATTATTTTATAGATACCATTTTTACTCGTGTAAGACCTGCACCCTAATTTTTACAAAGAAAATCGCGAAAATCGTTTTGCCCCGTGTATGACACGCGTTGTGATTGTATAGGAAGCGTTTAGAGAGAGAGAGGGAGCACGAGCAAGCGAGCGAGAGAGAGAGAGAGACAGCGCGAGTGCGCGAGCAAACAAGAGAGAGAGAGTGAGCGAGCAATCCCAAGCAGAAGTAAACATTACAGAATTACATTTCTTCATGTATGACACGCACCTGATTTTCTAATGCTAATTTTCAAGAAAAAATGTGTGCGTGGTACACGCGTAAATACGGTATTTTCTATAAGTATACAGATGGTGATGAGTCTGAGAGCAGAGGTGCCACAAGTTTCTTCAGTCTGCAGAGGTCTTGTACGCATATCTGCTAGCAGTGCAGTCATCCTGTGTGGGTGATGGTGCAGGCCTTCTCTCTGTCTGTGTACAGCATGCATCCCAAACTTAAATGTCTCACTCCACATGAAGTTAACAATGAATACGTGAATGACTGACAATCTTAAAAGCACTTTTATTTTTTCATTAAAAAAATGAGTTTGATGACAACACCAATCTTAAATAGCCCAGTCTAATAAATAAGTTGCTTTTGGACTTTCCAAGCATTCAGGAATACTAAAACAATAAGTAAAAGGTACAAAATTCAAATCAGTAAATTACCTAGCAGTCTGCACTACTATCAGATCAAAGACGCAAACAAATAAATAAGTATTGTTTTAAAAGTTATAGTCCGAGTATCTTTATTGCAGTTCAATTCAGTTCAGTTTTGTATTTTTTGAACATTTGCTAAAGAAGTCTTCAGTATATTTTTCATCACCATACATATTCCACTATGATCATTAGGCAACAGTCATTAATTCAGCCATTTGCAAGTCTGCACGAGTCATGTCTGCTTCTGTCAGTCTCGTTTATAAATGCCCAGCTTCCCACCACATTTTGAGAGGTTGTCCATTTTCAATGTACCTATGACTGTTGTGTGTTACAAACCTCAGCCAACCTGATAAATCAATGTCTTAAACTCCGCTAAGCAAAGGCCTTCTAACCCTGGATACTATTCTCTGGACACTCAGCATTGTAAGGTCAGATTTTTCACAATGCATTGTCCAAAACTAAGGTGACATTATGTGAAGGGATGCCTGAGCTCAGTTTGCCATTTTTCCAAGATGATCTGGAGCCAACATTCGCAGCTTAAAATGGTCACTTGACCAGTGGGAAAAGTAGACTATAGAGGACATGCAGACAGAGAAGAGAATGAACTGGTAACAAGTTAGTACATGGCATATACAGCATGACGCTACATCAAAAAACAATAATTACATTACAGTAAAGGTGACCCTGGTTCTCAAATACTTTTATGATCCTTATCATTGCATTTGAAAGATAAGACATGAGAGCTGGAAATTAAAATTAAATTCAGAATAATTGTTTTAAGATTAAAGCTCAAATTAATTAAGGTGTTTGAAGTCAACAGTAATGTGTTTCTCACAGTATGAATAGATAATCTTCATTATTAAGCTAAATATTAGAAAATATTGTTTTCAAACAACCAAGTGAATATTTAATCTAAAATAAAATTAAAAAATATTAATCATGGCTTGGGGAGAGAAATAGTGTTGTTAAAGGCCTGAAATTAAGCATACATGTTAACAATGGTGTTGCTTATGTTGCAATTAAGTGAGTTTTTCACATAATTGTTTAAAAAACAAATGTCTGTGACTTCAGTTCTGACCAACAGACTGTTTTTGTAGATTTAGATGAACATATATTAAGAGTAATGATTAAATAATCGTTACCTGTGGAGATCAAATATTTTAAATAGGTTCAGTAAATCTGTCTCTTTGGCTCAGTTTTGAGACCAGAATTTATGCTGACATTCAGTAAACGTGTGTATACATTTTCACTTTCATTTGTGTATGTTTAACCTGGCTTAATATTTCTTAACAGTACTAATACAGTAAAACCTCAATTATCCGTCAGGTGTCGGGACTGAGGCTGTGACAGATAACTTTAAAAATGATATACAGCAGATGAGTTTAGTGAATAGTTGTATTTATTTACAAAAAAAACTACATTAACACAATATAATAAAGTATTAACAAAATTAATTATTTTATATAACTAGGGGGCTTCGCCCCCTGCTAACTTCGCTCACCAACCCCCGTTTTTTTGTTTTTCCGGATACATACTTTTAAGATTTTTTGTTCTTTCAATTGTTGCTATTTCATTAGTTTCACTTTTATTGCTGAACTTCTGTAAAAACAATATTTGGAATCTTTCGATTCCCAACGTGCTGAATCTTTCTGTTGAGGTCAGTGAAACGTGTGTTTAATGACTTTGTACCATAATTCAGGATAGGTTTCTCTGTTTGGAATTTCAGCACAGACAAAACGATCCATACCATCAGCAGTTAATAATTTTTTTTGCAAAGTAACCAACAAATGCATGTGAGGTAAACTCCATTTTTAAAATTCTCTAACTTAAACTTCAAAGCCTTACAATATTTACATACTTCTGACATATCACCTATGTCCATATATTCATTCTCTATTCACCTTTTCATTATTTCTCCGAGTAATAATTTCCCTTTCTTTGCGCTAATACAATGTTCACTTTCTTTGTTTTGACGCTGTCATTTTTTTCTGCTTTCATATTCTATATCTTGCTCTGCATGTGTTATCGCGCCTATGTTTTTTTTTGAGTCTTTTGAATTCCTGTTTTCATTATCTCTAACCTGCTCTGCATGTGTTTGGCCCCATTGTTTTTTAACCTCTTTATTTTCTACTCTGTCTTTTATTTCTGACTTCGCTTTGTCCTGCTTTTGTTTCAATGACACCTGGTCGTAGTGATTATTTTCCATTTTTTGAGTAATAATTTCCGTTTGTTTGCACTACTGTGATCTTTACTTTCTTTTTTTTTATACTTTCTAATTTTCCTACTTTCATATTCTTTAACTTTCTCCACATTTTTGTTTTTGTGCCTTTTGAATTCCACTGCTTTCATAATCTCTAAACTGCTCTGCATGTGTATAGTGCCAATGTCCGGATTGGACATGATTTTTTTTCAATTCCACTTGTTTCGAGCTGATAATTACTTGCCTTATTTTCTGAATTTCCACCTAGATTCTTCTTTTTCTTTTTTGTCTCTCCAACACTTTTGAGTCTCTTTTCTCCACGCTGCTTTCTCCTTCGCTTAGTTGTCTACGTTTCATTTATAACGTATTGTCCTTATACTCTTTATATGCTCTGAGAGCCCTGGATCTGTGTGTACTCAATTCCAAAACACGACTGAGTGTGTTCCTCCTCGCGCTCTTATTTGGTTGTAAGTAGGGCGTGTCTTGCAAGAATCTCATGTTCTGCGTCATCGCGAGACGGTCCTGGGTCAATCTCTTGGCACAAAGTCTCATGTTTAAGGTCCCTGTGAGATGCTCCATGGCCAATCTCTTTAGTCTTGCAGGTCTTTTAAGTGTCTTCCGTGATCTTAACGTGAAGATCACGTCTTGTCGCCCTACTGTTTCTCTCCAGGATATTTTTTTATAATAGAGAGATCTTGTAATGACCAGCATAATAAGCAAATACAACTCAGAGGTACTGGAGTTTTCTTCATTTTTACTTGGAGTCTTCGTCTGTAACAAATGGTGCCCTGTCTTATACTCCATTATCTGGGTTATCGGGCACACCTCCAAAACAATAAAAGAAACCTTTCCCTACCAATATCCCCTATCACCCACGTTCTATACTGCAGACTTATTGTCTCCTGACTCCCTGCTCAAAACTTCCTTCCGCCGCACCTTCCTTTTTCTCCTGTCACTTATCTCCTAAGAGGTGTGTCCGACCTTCACCCGCCCTTTCACTTACACAGCATTCCACCCTTTCTGCTCCCATACAGTACATCACAAGCTGCCTGCACGTCACAATATATTAACAAAATATAATATAACAGAATTTAAAAAGAAAATTACAATGCAGAAGAACATTAACATTAATACAGAATAACATTACCGTCAGTGGTTTCCATTTTCAACACATTTTTCAATTTTGTCAGCATCACCCTTTATATTGTTCACTGTTGTTCTTCCTACTCTGTAAATTGAAGCAATACTTAAAGCGCTTTTGCCGTTTCTTAAATATTTAATCATTTCAATTCCAACACGATATGCATATATTTATCAGCCATAACAATGCGTAGTAGTTTAATTATAACAAAATGCTATTAAAGTTGAATGTATGTAACTGACACTGTGATTTCAATATGCGGCATGACGTGGTGCTGGGGCAAAACACTACATGCTAGCAAAAGGGAGAGTTGTTCCAATGTGCAGAGCTCGCAGCGTATCGTGTGGTGGTAGTAACAGGTAGGCTCTGGTGTGCACAATATATAGTTTTCTTTTTTTGCCCTGACGGTAAATGGTTTGTGTTCTGGCAAGTGTTGGTTGACAAGGTGTAGGTTTACAAACCCTGAAAATGCTCTTTAAAGTTTTGATTGCTCGGAAATCCAGTCTCTCAGTTATCCACCTCAAGACTACCTATTTGGACTTGACCTGCTGCAACTAGTTCAGTGTCATCATTTGAATGAAGGGAGAACTCTGCCAAAGAGTTACAAAACAGTCTGTGACACAATCATTTCAGTTTGGAGTGAGCCAGAATACCAACATACAGTTGTACTTGAAAGTTTGTGAACCCTTTGGAATTTTGTGTATTTCTGCATAAATATGACCTAAAACATCATCAGATTTTCACTCAAGTCCTAAAAGTAGATAAAGAGAAACCAGTTAAACAAATGGGACAAAAATATTATACTTGGACATTTATTTATTAAGGAAAATGATCGAATGTTACATATTTGTGAGTGGCAAAAGTATGTGAACCTTTGCTTTCAGTATCTGGTGTGACCCTTCCTTTGCAGCAATAACTGCAACTAAACGTTTCTGGTAATTTTTGATCATTCCTGCACACCGGCTTGGAGGAATTTTAGTCCATTCCTCTGTACAGAACAGCTTCAACTCTGGGATATTGGTGGGTTTCCTCATATTAACTGCTCACTTCAGGTCCTTCCACAACATTTCGATTGAATTAAGGTTAGGACTTTGCCTTGGCCATTCCAAAACATTAACTTTATTCTTCTTTAACCATTCTTTGGTAGACCGACTTGTGTGCTTAGGGTCGTTGTCTTACTGCATGACCCACCTTCTCTTGAGGTTCAGTTCATGGACAGATGTCCTGACATTCTCCTTTAGAATTCTCTGATATAATTCAGAATTCATTGTTCCATTAATGAAGGCAAGCCATCCTGGCCCAGATGCAGCAAAACAGGCCCAAACCATGATACTACCACCACCATGTTTCACAGATGGGATAAGGTTCTTATGCTGGAATGCAGTGTTTTCCTTTCTCCAAACATAACACTTTTCATTTAAACCAAAAAGATCTATTTTGGTCTCATCCGTCCACAAAACATTCTTCCAATAGCCTTCTGGTTTGTCCACGTGATCTTTAGCAAACTGCAAATGAGCAGCAATGTTTTTTGGAGAGCAGTGGCTTTCTTCTTGCAACCCTGCCATGCACACCATTGTTGTTCAGTGTTCTCCTAATGGTGGACTGATGAACATAAACATTAGCCAATGTGAGAGAGGCCTTCAGTTGCTTAGAAGTTACCCTGGGGTCCTTTGTGACCTTGTCGACTATTACACACCTTGCTCTTGGAGTGATCTTTGTTGGTCAACCACTCCTGGGGAGGGTAACGATGGTCTTGAATTTCCTCCATTTGTACACAAACTGTCTGACTGTGGATTGGTGGAGTCCAAACTCTTTAGAGATGGTTTTGTAACCTTTTCCAGCCTGATGACCATCAACAACTCTTTTTCTGAGGTAACAGGTAGGCTCTGGTGTGCACAATATATATTTTTCTTTTTTTGCCCTGACGGTAAATAGAGACTGACGGTTAATCAATTGACAGATAATCAAGGTTTTACTGTATTACAAATTAATACGTACTGTCTTTTTCATTACAGAGTTACATCCAGGATTATTTGACATTTGGTAAGAATTAACCCTGGATGAAATGCCAGTGTGTCACAGGTCATATTCAGTTACATGGTGTCTTCTTTCTTTCTTCTTCTACTTCTCTGGTTTTTCCAGTTTCTAGGCTCACCACAGTAGATGCATACTATATCTCTCATTTCCTTTGCATTCTGTTTCCGTCTATCTTCTTATTGTTATGAAGTCATCTTCTTTTAATTGTCTCTCATTATGTTTTTCTTTAAATTAAAATAATTTTCTCAACTTTTCTGGTTTGTGTTCTGGCAAGTGTTGGTTGATGTAGGTTTCCAAACCCTGAGAATGCTCTTTAAAGTGTTAATTTTAAATCTGTTTAAATAATAAAAGGAAAATCAGAAACAGTGGTGCTGTATGCTGCTGCCTCGTAATAAGGAGACCAAGGTTTGCATCACAGGTCCCTCCTGCATGGAGTTTGCATGTTTTCCCCATGTGTGTGTAGGTTTCCTTTGAGTGCTCCGGTTTCCTCCCACTGTCCAAAGACATGCAGGTTAAGTGGACTGGTCATTCTAAGTTGGCCCTAGTGTGTGTGTGTGTGTGTGTGTGCGTGTGTGTGTGCGTGTGTCTGTGTGTTTATTTACCCTGTGATGGACTAGCACCCTATCCCCGGTTTGTTCCTGCCTTGTGTCCTATGCCAGCTGGGATAGGCTCTAGCCGAGCTCTGCAACCAAGTTCAGGACTAAGCAGGTTACAACAACAACAACAACAACATTTATTTATATAGCACATTTTCATACAAAAAAATGTAGCTCAAAGTGCTTTACATAATGAAGAATAGAAAAATAAGAGACACAGTAAGAAAATAAAATAAGTCAACATTAATTAACATAGAATAAGAGTAAGGTCCAATGGCCAGGGGGGACAGAAAAAGCAAAGAAAAAAAAACTCCAGATGGCCGGAGAAAAAAAAAAAATCTGCAGGGATTCCAGGCCATGAGACGGCCCAGTCTCCTCTGGGCAATCTACCTAACATAAATGAAACAGTCCTCTTTGTATTTATGGTTTTCACGGAAGGATTTGATGATGATGATGATCACGTGGACTTCTGGCTTTTAGTCCATCAATGCTGGGGCATCATGGTGCTTTGAGTAGGTTGGTGGTGGCGCAGGCCGCCACCACAGAGAAACCGGAAAAAGAAAGGTTAGAAAATGAATGACTGAAATCAGAAACATGGCATTTATTTCCCATTATATTTAACGAGAAATGAAACCAGCTTTTGTTTGCTGTAATAAATGCTTGAGAATTTTAAAACAAAACAACAGAAAATCAGGGCTTGTCAGATTTAACAGTGAAACTGAACACAATCAGGGGCACAACAATACTTTAAGGGTGCTGGCCAATTGTTTAAAATCTGCAGTCAGCACACCTGTTAACCAAAACTCAGAACAGTGTAGTCCATTTTATAAATGACGATACAAACTAACACTTCATAATTGTAAAAACGCTGATCATAAAAGTGATGTGCAAAACATATGCAAAATACAAAAGTATTGCAGCATAATATGTCTGGAGTGACACAATGCTAAAATTTGTGTGAGGTGTAAAACAAGAAAATAAAAAGGCGTTGTGAATGAGGTGACCAAATGATCGCTGGTTTTTGGTGAGAAGCTGCCTTAGAAACTGGGATTTTTAAGGGTACACATTCCACTAGAGGGAGCACTTGTATCTGGATAGCAGATTGAGCCAGAAGGTATGAAGGCAGAGTCCAGCAGATGGGTGAACAAACCAACTCGACGAGTAAAATCTGTGAGGGCAAACTCATAGATTTTTTTACTTCGAGTTCTCATATATTTTAGTCTCTGTGTGTTTTATTATAAAGAAAGATTTCCAGTTTTGATATTTTGGTCTCCATGAATTTTTTTAAAAAAATTTTCCAATGTGGAGAGATGTCAGAATAGTACAATAGTGTCAGTGCCTTAGAATAAAAACAGAAGGCAGCCCCCGAAAAAAAACGGAATCATTTAAAAACAATGATTCCCTTATGAGTTTTGCTTTTTTAAAATATTTTTTTAAAAAAGATTTTCCTTTGAGGATGGCATAACATTGTGATATTTAAAATATTTATTTGAGATTGGACTTTGTTGGCTGTCACTATTTCAGATTAACTATTTATTATTAAACACTTCAACAGCTGGCAAGCTACACTTTTTGTCCTAGTTTTTTAATATTTCTGTCTGATTGCCATACAGTGTTTTTAAGGTATAAGCAAATTATCCACAGAGCAGACGCATGTAGAAGAAAGTGATGTTTGTTGCAAGACAGAAATGATATATTACGAATTGTGAGATGTTTATTCAGAATGACAACTTAAAATATGGTATCATTTAAGTGGAAACTGCTTTCTCAATAATGATTTATTTTGTTATTTAAGTCCTGCAGTTTTGATCATTTTATTGCTTTTCTGTCATTCTACTATATGAGAAACCTTCTGCCTTTCAATGGCTCAACTTGCTTAATCCAAGGCGATCTTTGACATGATGTGCAAAGTAGGAACCAATCCTGAACAGAATCCCGATCCATCACAATTCAAACAACCACACACACCTGCAACTGAAAGCATCTGGTAATGTCCATTGCCTATAGAAAGTGTTGAAAACTTCACAACTTACATATAAATTGTTACATGTAATAGCTGTATCAGTAACAGTCTTATTACTTTAATGTAGGAGTCATTGAACTAACATGGCTTCATCTAATGTAAGATCTGACCTAGGGAATTGATTGCTTGGAAATCCAGTCTCTCAGTTATCCCCCTCAAGACTATCTATTTGGACTTGACCTGCTGCAACTAGTTCATTGTCATCATTTGAATGAAGGGAGAACTCTGCCAAAGAGTTACAAAACAGTCTGTGACACAATCATTTCAGTTTGGAGTGAGCCAGAATACCAACATACAGTTGTACTTGAAAGTTTGTGAACCCTTTGGAATTTTGTGTATTTCTGCATAAATATGACCTAAAACATCATCAGATTTTCACTCAAGTCCTAAAAGTAGATAAAGAGAAACCAGTTAAACAAATGGGACAAAAATATTATACTTGGACATTTATTTATTAAGGAAAATGATCGAATGTTACATATTTGTGAGTGGCAAAAGTATGTGAACCTTTGCTTTCAGTATCTGGTGTGACCCTTCCTTTGCAGCAATAACTGCAACTAAACGTTTCTGGTAATTTTTGATCATTCCTGCACACCGGCTTGGAGGAATTTTAGTCCATTCCTCTGTACAGAACAGCTTCAACTCTGGGATATTGGTGGGTTTCCTCATATTAACTGCTCACTTCAGGTCCTTCCACAACATTTCGATTGAATTAAGGTTAGGACTTTGCCTTGGCCATTCCAAAACATTAACTTTATTCTTCTTTAACCATTCTTTGGTAGAACGACTTGTGTACTTAGGGTCGTTGTCTTGCTGCATGACCCACCTTCTCTTGAGGTTCAGTTCATGGACAGATGTCTTGACATTCTCCTTTAGAATTCTCTGATATAATTCAGAATTTATTGTTCCATCAATGTAGGCAAGCTGTTCTGGCCCAGATGCAGCAAAACAGGCCCAAACCATGATACTACCACCACCATGTTTCACAGATGGGATAAGGTTCTTATGCTGGAATGCAGTGTTTTCCTTTCTCCAAACATAACGCTTTTCATTTAAACCAAAAAGTTCTATTTTGGTCTCATCCGTCCACAAAACATTCTTCCAATAGCCTTCTGGTGGTCCACGTGATCTTTAGCAAACTGCAGACAAGCAGCAATGTTTTTTGGAGAGCAGTGGCTTTCTCATTGCAACCCCTTAATGCACACCATTGTTGCTCAGTGTTCTCCTGATGGTGGACTCATGAACATGAACATTAGCCAATGTGAGAGAGACCTTCAGTTGCTTAGAAGTTACCCTGGGGTCCTTTGTGACCTTGTTGACTATTACACACCTTGCTCTTGGAGTGATCTTTGTTGGTCAACCACTCCTGGGGAGGGTAACAATGGTCTTGAATTTCCGCTATTTGTACACAAACTGTCTGACTGTGGATTGGTGGAGTCCAAACTCTTTAGAGATGGTTTTGTAACCTTTTCCAGCCTGAGGAGCATCAACAACTCTTTTTCTGAGGTCCTCAGAAATCTCCTTTGTTTGTGCCATGATACACTTCCACAAACGTGTTGTGAAGAGCAGACTTTGATAGATCCCTGTTCTTTAAATAACACAGGGTGCCCACTCACACCTGATTGTCATCTCATTGATTGAAAACACCTGACTCTAATTTTACCTTCACCTAATTGCTAATCCTAGGGGTTCACATACTTTTGCCACTCACAAATATGTAATATTCGATCATTTTCCTTAATAAATAAATGACAGAGTATAATATTTTTGTCTCATTTGTTTAACTGGTTTCTCTTTATCTACTTTTAGGACTTGAGTGGAAATCTGATGATGTTTTAGGTCATATTTATGCAGAAATATAGAAAATTCTAAAGGGTTCACAAACTTTCAAGCACAACTGTATCATGTAGACCCGTGTGTCACAAATGAGTACTATCTGGCACTGAAGAAGAACAGAATGCAGCAACAGGAAATGAATAGAATGAAAGGAAGACATGTTCTAGTGTGTTCTTCAAGAGTTGTTTGATATTACCACAAAGGATGCGATGACACAAATCTAGAATGAAGAAGATTGAAATTCTTGAACGCACAAAGGCTAGACGTGTTTTCATCAAAACAGTGCTAAAGCTGTAGGCTTACGAATGTGGAATAGTTGTCTGCTGTTCAGTTCAGATGACATAAAAATTGCCACATACATGGAGTGACCTCTAAATGTCTATTTCAAAAAAATGTGATATGTTTGTTATAAATATGATAAAGAATAAAACTCGCTTTGTGGAGAACTTGAATCTGTTATTTTTTGTGACCACCCTCATATACAGATAGATAGATAGATACTGTAGATAGATAGATAGATAGATAATAATCTGGCAGAAGAGCTCAGAGTCAATGATTTGCGTACTTTGACTTCAATTTCTCACTTAATCACTTCATATGTATTTATTACACAGTATGGAGCGGCCTTTGCTTCACAAGCTTTTTATTCAATATGTGAATTAAAGATGTTCGTGTGTACTTTCCTGTTCTTTTGCTATGCTGTATTTTATCCTTCCTGTTACACTTCTGGCCATTAGAACTGAGACACTAAGAACAACGTGAGACATTTATGGCAGATTACTTGTGATACATGGCTACATGATTTGAACTACAGAATGCACAACAATCAGTATCTGGTGTGTTCACTGATGGGTAAAAATACCTGTTCGTACATGGTCTGGCATGGAAAGGAATGGGGGACGGTGGATACGTGTTTGTGAAATGGTATGCTACTTTCTTCATGGAATTTATCTTAACTGAATAAAAAGAGGAAGAATTACGGAAAAAAAACTGTTTGATTGTGTCATCACCCAGAATAAAGGAGTTATTTTTTAAGAAAAACATTAGTCACAATTTGCAGCAGTGATTTTGTCACAGTTTAGTTTGAAAAAGTTACATCTTATCTAGCATTTAATTTCCCCATATCAGGTCCTCAGTGAGAAGATTGCAGATAAACCATCACTTTTAACATTCAAATGATCCTGCGTATCATCATCGTAAAAATGGTTTCCCAGTCAAAATCTATGAAAAATATGACCATATTTTTGAAATAAGACGTGTGGATATAGAAAGAGAGACAACCTAAGTCAGGTCTCTTTAGTGATGTTTTCTACCAACATGGTTCCATTTCACAACAACAACAACAACATTGATTTCTATAGTACACTTTACAAAAGTGTAAGTCAAAGTGATTTAGAAATAGTAAAAGAAAAAAATATAATTAAAAAAATAAATATATATATAAAATCCAATGCCTGTCTATCTGTCTGTCTCACTGTCCGCTTTTCACAAGACAACTACTTAACGGATTTAGATTGGGTTTTTTTCTATAATTTGCTTGAACATTCCGGTTAATTTTGCGACTTTCTCATCGCACTAAGAATCATAGTTTGTTTGCGGCAGCGATTAATATGTGTTAATTGAAGAGAGAGACTGCTGGCCGAGGGGAAGGGGGTGCATAAAATTAATCAATTGGTGCTGAAATTGTTTGAAACCATGTCTTTTGTGTTTTAGAACTCAATGAATCAGTTCATTATCCTACAGAATTTTTAAATTCCATTAATCCTCCTGGCATGCTGCCCCACAACTTAGCATTGAAAGTAGGAGCACCAATTACCCTTTTGAGAATCCTGAGCCGATCCAAACTTTGCAATGGTACCTGTCTCCAGGTGCCTCATGTATAAACGGTGCGTATTTACAAAAATTTTGCATACGCCCGTTTCCACGCTCACATCACGATGTGTAAAAACTAAACTTGACGTAAAGCCATGCACATTTTCATGCCAGCTAAATCCTTGACGTATGCAAGTTCTCTACTCGGTTTTGCAAACTGGCGGCACTCAGCGTCACAGCAGTGCTTTTGTTCCAGTGTGGTTTCCCTTTCTTTTGTAATTTCTGATTGTAATTAACCCATAACAATACATGGAATGGCCAAACTATTCCAAATACCATAGCTGCTTTAGCTTTGTTACTCTCAAGTATTTATCCCACTGCATCTGAATGTGCAGCATTCTCAAGCATCTGATCAGAAAGAGAATTATCGGTATACAGCATCAAGCGCACACTGCCTCAGCCATGCTCTATTTGAATTACTCCCATACAGCAAACACTTCAAAGCCTTTCCTGTAGGGACCTCACAGTTTAGAAACAGTTTCATTCCAAAAGCTCTAAACGCACTCAATCAATCCATCAGGGACTCCTTATATAACTGTTTGTACTTATAAGTACAATTACCTCACTGTAAACTTGCAATACAGTTATAATATTGCACAACCTGAGCATCTTGCGTGAGGCAGGACCAATCTCTGGACAGGGCGCCAGCTTGTCACTATCACTGCGCCACTATGTTCCCATGTTTAAAAACATGCTTTAATTCCTATCATCATGAAAATGATATCAAGTATACATGTCAGTATTTAACACAACGCAATCTCACATCTCTGATTTTGTCTCCCGTCCAACCTGAGCTGACCCTGTAATGTCCTAATTTCTAATCCTGTCCATCCTTGTCACACCCAGTGCAAATCTTAGCATCTTTAACTCTGCTACCTCCAGCTGTGTCTCCTGCTTTCTGGTCAGTGCCACCATCGCCAACCCATATAACATAGCTGGTCTCACTACCGTCCTGTAGACCTTCCCTTTCACTCTTGCTAATATCTGTATGTCACAAATCACTCCTGACACTCTTCTCCACCCATTCCACCCTGCCTGCACTCTTTTCTTCACCTCTCTTCCACAATCCCCATTACTCTGTACTGTAGATCCCAAGTATTTAAACTTATCCACCTTCGCCAACTCTACTCCCTGCATCTTAACCATTCCACTGACCTCCCTCTCATTTACATACATGTATTATGTCTTGTTTCTACTGACCTTCATCCCTCTCCTCTCTAGCGCATATCTCCACCTCTCCATGATCTCCTCAACCTGCTCCCTACTTTCGCTATAGATCATAATGTCATCAGCAAACATCATAGTCCATGGGGACTCTTGTCTAATCTTGTCTGTCAACCTGTCCATCACCATTGCAAATACTGTAAGAAAGGGCTCAGAGCCGATCCCTGATGTAATTCCACCTCCACCTTGAATGCATCTGTCACTCCTACCGCAGACCTTACCACTGTCACACTTCCCTCGTACATATCTTGTACAACTCTTACGTACTTCTCTGCCACTCCCGTCTTCCTCATACAATACCACAGCTCTTCTCAAGGCACCCTGTCATATGTTTTCTCCAGGTCCACAAAGACGCAATTCAACTCCTTCTGACCTTCTCTATACTTCTCCATCAGCACCCTCAGAGCAAACATTGCATCTGTGGTGCTCTTTTTTGGCATGAAGCCATACAGCTGCTCACTTATCATCACCTCCCTTCTTAATCTAGCTTCTACTGCTCTTTCCCATAACTTCATGCTGTGGCAGTTTTATCCCACTGTAGTTGCTACAGTTCTGCACATCCCCCTTATTATTAAATATTGACACCAGTACACTTCTTCTCCACTCCTCAGACATCCTCTCACTTTCCAACATTCCATTAAACATTATTGTTAAAAACTCCACTGCCATCTCTTCTAAACACCTCCATGCTTCCACAGGTATGTCATCTGGACCAATGGCTTTTCCATTCTTTATCCTCTTCATAGCTGTTCTTACTTCCTCTTTTTTAATCTGTTGCACTGTCATCCAATCTCTTCTCTCTCTCATTCTCTTCATTCACCAGCCTCTCAAAGTACTCTTTCCATCTGCTCAACACACTCTCCTCGCTTGTGAGTACGTTTCCATCTTTATCCTTTATCACCCTAACCTGCTGTACATCTTTCCCAGCTCAATCTCTCTGTCTAGCCAATCGGTACAGGTCCTTTTCTCCCTCCTTAGTGTCCAACCACTCACTGAACTCATGATACGTCTTTTCTTTAGCCTTTGCCACCTCTCTCTTCACCTTATCTCCTTGTACTCTTGTCTACTTTCTGCATCTATCTGACTATCCCACTTCTTCTTTGCTATCCTCTTCATCTGTATACTCTTCTGTACTATCACATTCCACCACCAGGTTTCCTTTTCCTCCTTCCTCTGTCCAGATGTCACACCAAGCACCCTTCTTGCTGTCACCCTTACTACATCTGCTGTAGTTTCTTAACTGTCTGGTAACTCTTCACTGCCACCAAGTGCCTGTCTCACCTTCTCACTAAACTCAATCTTGCAGTCTTCCTTTTTCAACTTCCACCATTTGATCCTTGGCTTTGCCCTCACTCTCTTCCTCTTCTTGATCTCCAACATCACCCTACAGACCACCATCCTATGCTGCTTAACTACACTTTCCCCGCCACCACTTTGCTGTCTTCAATCTCCTTCAGATTGACTCTTCTGCATAGGATGTAATCTACCTGTGTACATCTTCCTTCACTGTTGTACGTAACCCTATGTTCCTCCCTCTTCTTAAAATACATATTCACCACAGCCATGTCCATCCTTTTGGCAAAATCCACTATCCTCTTACCTTACCTTCATTCCTCTTCTTGACACCAAACCTACCCATCACCTCCTCATCTCCTCTGTTCCCTTCACCATCATGTCCATTGAAATCCGCTCCAATCACCACTTTCTGTCCCTTGGGTATACTGTTTATCACTTCATCCAACTAACTCCAGAAATCTTCTTTCTCATCCATTGCACACCCAATTTGTGGTGTATATGCACTAACAACATTCATTATCACACCTCCAATTTCCAGCTTCATTACTCTGTCTGACACTCTTTTCACCTCCAAAACACTCTTGACATACTGTTCCTTCAGAATAACCCCTACTCCATTTCTTCTTCTATCCATACCATGATAGAACCATTTTAATCCACCTCCGATCCACCTGGCCTTACTACCCTTCAATTTAGTCTCTTGCACGCACAATACAGTATATCAACCTTCCTTCTCTCCATCATATCCGCTAACTCTCTACCCTTACCAGTCATACTGTCAACATTCAAAGTTCCTACCCTCAGTTCCACTCTCTTTACTTTCCTCCTCTCCTCCTGCCTCCGGACATGTCTCCCCCTCTTCTTCTCCTTCTTATTCTTCTTTTTCGGCCAACAGTAGCCCAATTTCCGCCAGCACTCTGTTGACTAACAGTACTGATGGCGATCATTGTTAACCTGGGGCTCGACCAATCCAGTATGGAAATTTGTATTGTTGTCCCCATATTGATTTGGCAAAATTTTACACTGGGTACCCTTCCTGTTATAACCCTCCTCATTTATCTGGGCTTGGGACCGGCACAAAGAAACACACTGGTTTGTGCATCCCCTGTGGCAGGGTTATTCAGATAACTGTAATGTACAAATGTAATGTATTCTGTGTCCTGTCGGAGGAAGAGAAAGCCTGTTTAAGAAGCACGTAGTGATTCACACACATAGAGCACATAGAAGAACACATACAAAACAAAGCATTTAACGTGCTACTTTAGTTACGATGGTATTTGAGAAACTAGTAAATTAAATGATTTTAAGATGAAGTTTATGATGTTCTACTTTAATGACAAAGTAAACTATGTGATTAAAGGGGAGCTTTTTTTTTTTGTGTCCCTATTTTTTTTCTTTTCTCTGTACCCTAATAAACTTTCATATGACACTCAGGCGATGGGTTATGAATCACCTTTTCATGATTCTTTGATATCTGATTTGATGATCTGATATGATTTCTTTGATATCTGACAACTTATTTTTTTTCAGGACTGTGCGACTTTGTGAACTTGAGCTTTTGAGTTTTTCTCTCACTCTATGCCACTCTTCCAACTTCCTTTTGTTGTTCATACCACTATTTAAACCAACAAATAGTACATTTTTCCTTGCCTTCACTTGGTATTCGATGAAATTCTTCTATTTCCCCCCGTGCTTTTTCCATTGTCTTTTCACAGAACATTGAACTTAAGAGCTATTTATATTGATTTGCATATTCAAAGAGGTGTAATTCTGGGAGGGGTTGGGGCGTGGCAGCAGGCGCGGGCATGTACATTACTTTTCATGCTGACCGGGATTTATATAGCGGAAGAACGTGGAAGTTGACGTATGCATTGATTCATGCATCTGGATTTTTTGTGCGTACGCACATTTCCGCTTTTGTCCATACGCCAAGTGTTAGTGTAAATTCTACGCACGGCGTTATGCATGAGGCCCCTGGTCTGTCAGCTTGAAAAACATCAGAGGGACGATAATCATCACAGGATGTGGCATTGGTGACAAGGCTTTAATCCCTCGCATTCCTCTAATCGCGACAGACATGCCCTTTCAATTCAAGAGATTGGAAAAGTGTTGTGTTAAATGGATAGGCAAAATTTCACAGCATTCTACACAGGACAATACTGTACTACTAGTAACATGCATTTCTAGAGCACATACAAAAGATGTAGTACAAAGTGGTCTACAAGATGTAAAGAACATGCAAAGAAAACAAATTCAATTAGATAAGAATAATTCCCAGCAATAAAAAATTGCAGGGGATTGGAGGAATACAAAAGTAAAAGTAAAACACAAATGGACATGAGGAGATCATGCATAGTCTACATGGACAACAGCTAGATGCAAGATGTGACCTCAGGACGTATGATATGTGAAGAAGTCTCATTCCCATTTTCTATAAATTACTTTTTTTTCTCCTCTAATGTAAACAAAAATGGCAATAGTGTATTTTTGATACGTCTTATGGTATTAGGTTACAGATAACAGACATATGGATATTAAAATAAATACAAATCAATGAAACTTTTATTGAAATGTCAGATCAAATAGCATGAACCTGAATGACACAAAGCCTGACTGTTTAATGAGGTTCAAACTGAAACAAACTGAGTAAATAAGGAAAACCTTTATACAGCTAAATAAATACTATACTTAAAACATCAGTCACAATAGTAAACATTCCAGAGACTGTCTAAAGAATTCATGACACTGAAAAAAAAAAAGTATCAAAAACAACTAGAAAATACAATCAACTTACTTTCCTCACCGTGTATTTCTGCCATTTGTATTCATCAATTATTATGAGGATCTAAAAGAACAAACATACCAATGAAAACAAAGGGCAAAGGAGTGAGTATGGAAATCTCAGTCGTCAAACCCTGCAAATCTCAGATCAAAATTTGACTTTGGTTCAGAACATTCTTCTATGTGAAAGTGAGTTAATACTGTATATGTTAATATACTATATGTATATAGCTGCCTTGTTCTAATGTTATTTTCTATCAGCTGTGCTATTTGGAGGGCAAGTGAATATGCAGTATTATACTGTCATTGTACAGTATATCTTGTCACTGTAAGTAGTTTACACTGTTCAAACATACATGTTACCTACTGCAGGTACTGGCTTCAAAAGTTTTGTTGTAAAAAACTGAGATTTGGAACTTTGTGTTATTTGTGCATCTTTATTTTGTAAAGATTTTATTTATTTTTGCTCATTTTTTATTTTGTTATTTGGAAATAGTAGAATTTGCACATTATTTTATATTTTTGTCTGTCTTATTACAACATTTCTAAAAAATAAATTATTTATTATGATCAAACAGTTACTCAGTACTTGAGTAGTCTTTTCACCAAATACTTTTTTACTCTTACTTGAGTAATTTTTTGGATGACTACGTTTTACTTCTACTTGAGTAATATTATTTTGAAGTAACACTACTCTTACTTGAGTACAGTTTTTGGCTGCTCTACCCACCTCTGTATACAGTATATATCTAACTAGCCACTTTACCTTTCATATTTGATATCTCTATGCCCTACATGCACCTTCAGGTCATTTCCTGTCTTGACTGATGCTCCCACTGTGGAGAGTGTTCCCATAAAGCCTGCCTCTCAGATTTTGTAATTTTGAGGCACCAGGCCCACCTCCCATCTTCGGAGGTGACTCTTCGCGTGCCTCCTATGTCTTTACACCTCCATGTGTGTCCCACACTCACACTTCCTTTTTTGATTGCACTACAAAAACCAAACTGACTAATCAGATAGCTATGAAGGACAGGATACGCAGACCATAGTGTTTTATTATTAGTAGATAAATGAGTTATTATAATATACTGTATTTAAGTACATTCTGTTTTAATTCTCCACAGTGTTTGGGACACTCTGAGTATACAACTGCATGACTGGATATGTGGATTATACAACACAAGTAACGTGAGATTTTCTTCATGGGAGTTATGATATTGTCCATTGTTGGTCACCAGATAGATCTAGTCATGTCATCTTCTAACCCACTTAATCCAGACCAGTACATGGCACAAGGCAGGAACAAACCCCGGATGGAGCACCGGTCAATCTCAGAGTGAACATACACACACACACATACCACCAAACACACCAAACACACACTAGGACCAACTTAAAGTTAGCAGTTCACCTAACCTGCATGGCTTTGGACTGTGGGAGGAAACACACGCAGACATGAAGAAAACATGCAGGGAGCACCCGGGATGCTAAACCCTTGTCTTCTTACTATGAGGCCAAACAGATATCTGGTCTATCAGAAACTGTATGATCTCTGTTTGGCATGAAAACATGAGATTAAACATTTTCTTTTATCAATTCAAGATATATCGAAAAGTAACACATGAACAACATCATTTTCAGGTAGAGTATTCCTTAACACCATATCAGGAAGGAAATAATCAGTGGCCAGAGGAATACGCTATAGAAAGGCAACAATACAATAAGATGAATGACTGAATTGGAATGTACTGTTTTACTGAACTGTGCGCCTAAAAAAGAAATAATAAAAACTGGACTTTAATGGCACACTCAAGTTCATTTGCATGTATTCCACGACTTTTTGAAATTAATACACCTAGGAACTGGAATGGTAAATGTGATGTTATAAGAGGAAATTAAATTATGTTATATTTAGAAGTTGTGCATACCTTACAGGAAGTGCCAAGTGAAGTGATGATAAAAAGATGATGATTTATTCCATTCCAGTTAAAGATTAGATGAGTTGCTTTAATAAATAATGTGCTTCACTGAGCACCCAAATTATAAGCCTTCTACTTAGGAAATCTCAGCTGAATCCCAATTACAAAGAACAACATTTTAACCCTGCAAACTATGGACATATTAAGTAATTTAATTGTATGAAATTTATTGGCTACGTTGATACCCTGAGTTTTATGCTATACAGTAGTGTAGTGTTTTGTGATTGAGACCATCACAGCAGTAAAACTATGAAAATTGTATGGTAAAAGATGACTTATTTAGACTGCTCTAAACACATCCAGGACACTTTATTACACTGACACATTGCTGTGGTGTTGGTGGTCAAAGGTCAATAGTAACAAGTTGTTGAGGTGTTGTTAAGTGCTGTTGAGTTGACATTAACTAATGACAACTCCAAGGATAGTTGCCTTAATAGTAAAAAGAAAAGTTTTTATTTTTTATTTTAAAAATGTGTAAAATTAAGATTCAATTTAACAAACCCTTTTTAATAGAAAAAATAGGTATTTCTTATCACTAAAGTGCTTTATACAAAGGCACTCTACAGAAAGAAATGCCCTGAGATTCAATGACAGGACTCGACTAATTTTGAAACAGAAGCATTTAGTATAAGACACTTACTAAAACAAACAATCTTGTCAGTAATTCATATTAACTTCTACGCTCATTACAAATGCAGATAGGAAATGTTGTTTGACTTTTAAATTGACCGTGTTGGGAATCCATCTCTGTGTAACAGTCCCAGGAGATAACAGGAAAAAATGATGACAATGTAATTGTATTACTTAAGTATCTTTTACACTCAAATAATTAATGATATGGTAATAATGAGCTTTCTCATATTTTTACAAAGTCAAAATACAAAATGTACTAGGATTTAGATAGTATGTCATAATAATAGCTAAGCCACTATAAATTCTGTTCAGGGTCGGATTAAGGAGGGTTGGGGCCCCTGGGCTAGAGACAGTTTTGGGGTCCTACCTTCACAAAATCCTATGAGTGCACATCAGCTTCAAAGTCTCAGGGTCACAGAGTCTTAGCTTTAAAATAAATAGAGAAAATCTAAAGAGCAGAAAACAAATACAAGCTTACTGTTTAAAATTATGAGAGACAAAGCATGCAGAATCCAGGCTGATATCTTTTATTAGCGATTGCTGCATAGACAACAAGTAGCCAAGTAACCATCACAGACCAAGGCTTGAAAAGTCAACTATAGAACTCTACTGCAAATGCCTACAAAAGCAGGAATATCAAAAACAATAACACAGACGAATGCTTGCTTTTCATAATTGGACTATGCTAAAGGTCCTCGATCAGATCACTAAAATCTAATTTCCAAACCAAATAAGTCTCAACTATCATCAGAGTCAAACGATTCAGTGTTTTCCTGTCCAATTGTGGATCACTGCCTATTCTTCACTAGGCTGAGATTGGAGAAAGGTTGCTCACCACTTGCTTTTGTGACATTCAATGTCAGGTAAATAAATCCTGAAAGCAGTGTCTACATTTGGGAAGATGTAATGCAAGTTTGTTCTGTAAAATCTGTAAAAGCTTAGGAGTGGATGAAATGCCTTTAGTTCTTATGAAATCCCTGGCCTGGACAATCTGCTAACCACTGTGCCTTCATGTTCCAAAAAATTTAAAGTTGCAGATGGAAAAAGTAACCACAAACAACAAATTTAATACATAAATACCACAAATGGCCAAAAACTAGTGATATGTAAAAAAATATCTATATCTATATCTATATATATTCATTCCAGCCCAGATCACAGACGCCAAGGACACAAGTACCGAAGCACTTGTGATTTTATTTATACAATTCCAGCAAGCACCAACATGCTTTACTTTTTTCCCTTTCATCTCTTCTTCTTTATCTCTCTCTTTCTCTCTCTCTTTCGTTCTCCTCCACTCTCCTTCTGGCAAGCTTTGTCCTTCTCCTCCTGACTCTGGCTACCCAGAGTAGTGTCTGTTGGATCCTTATATAGGGCACCCGGAAGTGCTCTTGATGTCTGATGATGTGTTTCGAACAGCACTTCCAGGCGTGGCGAACACAGCTGTTTCTGTTTAAGGTCTGTGTAAATATTAAAACAAGCGACCGGGTTGGTGCCCCTCCGTGACCAGTGTATTCCCTCAGTCGATACATTCATATCCTAATTTTCGCTAATTTGGCGGCCAAACTCCAAAACAGCCACCAAGAATTATAAATTACATTTGGGAAGAGTTGGCATGGGACAAACTAGTTGGGTCACCGTCACACCAGTTTTGCTAGGATTCGCCTATGGGCTTTCAAAACACCCAAGTTTTAATAATTGATTACCATTGCATGGGTGGCAGAGTGAGGATTACTTGACTTGCTTTTTTGTGAGGCCTGCATACCTGCAGGATCTGACTCAGTCTTTTTGTGGCACAGAACTAAAATTTAGTAGATAGTGTAGATAGTGGACGTGGGTGAGTAGACTTTATTGTAGGTGGTCAGAATGTGGATGAACCTCTGAGAAAATTTTGAAAAATAAGTAAATGATACATGCTGTATATATATATATATATATATATATATATATATATATATATATATATATACTGCATATAGATTATAGGATATTTTATTATTATTATAATACTTTTACTATAATAATTAATCATCAATGTTATAATCAATGTGGTTTCAAGCTCATACTGTACAGTCAAAAGCAACCATATCTATCTATTAGGATAACCAGATTTTGTTTTTCAAAGAAGATGATGAGGGGAGCAATTTATTCGAAACTTAACGCACGCCTTCATACATTGTGCTGTCGTTTTTTATTCATTTATCTAATCAAACATTTTGATCAAAATAAAATGTCTTAGTTTATATTCAACAACTTTTCAACCCCATAAGTTCTAAAAAACCTGCGTAAAGGCAAAATAGGATGAACCCAAAAATATCCTAGTAATTTTTTTAGTACATCAGACATTTTAACATCTGAGATAGAACTACATGCATCATAATTTAGGAGAAGTCCTCACTGGCTTTTAGGAAGGATCACTTTTAATGGAACTTTTTGAAACACAATGACAATTGCCAAATACTGTATTTGGTCACTTGTGCTTGGGTGTTGATTTTTTTATTTAATTATTGATTTTACTGCACACTTTTTGTACTTTGCGGAGGGTCCCGGCTGGGACACCTCCATGCTGGAAGTACCGGAGAAGGGAGCATAACAAGAGCATTACCTCCCCAAGAGCACTAGGTGGCAGCCCTCCTGGTTTGCAGTGGTGCCTCAATCTCTCACAGGGCTCCATGTGAGCAGAAGTTTGATGCAGCCCTGTTGGGTTTCATGGGCACCGCCAGGGGGTGCTGCATCTGCTGCTGATCCCTTATTTGCAGCTCTTCCACCACACCTCGAAGTGCTGCTGGAATTCGGTCAATGAGCACTTGGAGCACTTCTGGGTGCCTTATAAGACGAGCCAGCAGCCACTACCCCGTGAGCCAGCAGTCGGGTGGGAGAAGATGAAGCTTGCCAGGAGGAGTGGAGGAAATGAGAGAAGGTAAAAGGAAGAAAGAGAAGTGTAACTGTGCTTGTGACTGTGCTGTTCCGGTGGTAAATGGGGGAAGGCATTTCCCACGGGAAAAACAAAGAAAAATAATAGTATGTGTTTGCACTTGTGCCTCACATCTGTCTGTTTCGGGGTTTGGGTAGCAGGAGTGCCCTCTGCAGGCCACAACTTATATGTTGGTGTCACTCAATAGAATGCTTCCAAAAATCTTCCAATGAAACTTGTGAGGTTTGCTGTATTTTTTAATAAAAAAATTAATGATATTAGAAATGATATAGTACATCTCCCCAATACTGATCATCTTAAACCCCAGTACTCCATTATAAACAAATTAAATTCTTTCACCAACATAGACTTGCCTGATTTATCTATATAATAAAAGCCCAGTGCGGTGTCCGTGTCCGTGTCCGCGTTCCTTTTGGCTGTATAGCCGCCCCGTAGAAAAGCCCCAGCCGTCCCCTCTCAGAATTCCTGCTTACCCGCCTCCGTTCTTTCCCCTTTGCTTTTATTTTTCCTGTTCCCGAAAATCTTTTCAAAAGAAAAGTAAAGAAATAGACAGAGCGTCACATTAATGTCTTCTCCCCTCTGCCAATTAAATAATAAATGAAATGAAATAAAAAAATCATGAAAGAAACAGAAACCACAACCTACCCTTACAGCGTCCACCGCGCTTCTGGCATTACAGCCAAACACGTGGTGTATGCAGGTTATGAGGTGTGACGCTAATTAACGCCCGTACTACAACAGATTATATTGTTGATATACATTAACTATTTACACGGATCAACTCTTTTGTGGAAGTTCATAACAAAAAACAAAAAATTTAAATTATAAATAACATGTGCACTTGAGTATTTCGAGCCCTGCGTCTGAGTCGGATGGTTCCCCTGGTCACCAATTCGTGTGTTTCACTATGCTCACTATGCCTTTCCGTCTTCAGCTACCCATGTGCACTTGTACGGAGGAGACCTTACAGAACAATGCTGAAACGCAACTAAACCTGCTGCTGCGAGAGAGGACACATTACAGCGTGATCACGGAGCAAAGAGGCAAAGGTGTGACAGTCGCTTGCAAGAAACGGACACTCAGCATTCACACAGATTAGCTCAATGACGCGTCTCTGCCGCACAATGAAAGGCAACTAAAACTCCTACAGAGAGAGAAGACAGATTACGCCGTGATCGCGAAAGAAAGAGGCAAAAGCATGCCAATGAGACACCCGACGAGAGGTCCTTACAATTGCAAAACAACCGTAATAGACAAAAAATCAAATGTGGTGCGATGAAGGACCCAGTTCACGACTAGCAGCCGCGTTTAAACAGGGAGTCCTTCAACTGTGGTCATCCAACGTGCAGCGTAGCGTGCGCCAAGTCGCTAGTATAAAATAATTTCTCAACTGAGACCATCCACCTGTGCCCTTGACCCAATACCAACAAGTTTTTTCAAAGATGTATTGGGCGTACTAATTGATAGTATTCTTGACATTGTAAACTCGTCATTAGATACTGGGTTCTTCCCAGACTGTCTTAAGACTGCTGTAGTTAAACCCCTACTTGTGGTTGGGTCTCTCTGGCAGTGTCTTTAATTGGTTTGATTCCTACCTGGCAGGTAGAAAATTACTTGTTAGTTGTGGTAATTATACTTCGATGACACATGATATTCTATATGGTGTTCCACAAGGCTCTATCCTGGGTCCGCTGTTCTTTTCGACTAACATGCTTCCGTTAGGTCAGATTATCTCAGGGCACAACGTGAGCTACCACAGCTATGCTGCTGACACACAGCTGTATTTATCATTAGCACCTGATGACCCAGACACTCTTGATTCACTGATACAATGTCTCACTTGTGTTTCCAAATGGATGAGTGGTAATTTTCTCAAACTAAATAAGGAGAAAACATAAATTTTAGTGATTGGCAAAAATGGATATAATTAGGTTATTAGAAATAAACTTGATGCATTAGGATTAAAAGTCAAGACAGAGGTAAAGAATTTAGGGATAACTATTGACTCTCACCTGAATTTCAAATCACATATTAATCAGATTACCAGGATAGCATTTTTTCACTTAAGAAATATAGCAAAATGTTTAATGTTTAAAAGCTCTTGTAACATTGCAAGATGCTGAGAAATTAGTTTGTGCTTTTGTTTTCAGTCAGTTAGATTACTGTAACGTACTCCTCTCAGAACTACCCAAAAAAGACATCAATCAATTGCAAGTAGTGAAGAATGCAGCTGCTAGAATCTTAACTAGGAAAATAAAATCTGAGCAGATCACCCCAGTTTTGATGTCACTACACTGATTACCTGTGCCACTTAGAACTGACTTTAAAATTCTGCTTATGGTTTACAAAGCCTTTAAATGATCTCGCTCCATCTTATATTTCAGAATGTCTTTCACCTTACACTCCAAATTGTAACCTTAGGTCTTCAAATGAGGGTCTACTTAGAATTCCAAGAGCTAAATGTAAAAAAGTGGTGAGGCAGCCTTCTGCTGTTATGCACCTAAAGTCTGGAATAGCTTACCAATATAAATTCGCTAGGCTAATACAGATAATAAAATTTATTAGTTTTGAAAAACTATATATCAATAGATCAACTCTACTGGAAAAAAAAAGATTTACTTGCATCTATGTGATTTTTGTTCCCTTTGTACATTCTGCAGTTTTCAGAATCCACTTAGGCTGTGACCCCAATTCGAGTGCCTTTAAAAGGAGACAATAATGAAGTTAGATGAAATTTAGTCAGGAGCAGCTGGGAGTGGGATGAAATTATGGCGGGACTGAATAATCAGTACCGTGTTTAATTTATGCTGAAAGGGAACATTGATGAAGATCTGTGTGCAACATACTGCAGATCTTTACAAAAACAGAGTAGATTTACTAACTACAAGAAAAACTGGGGTGGCTGGATGGCACAAGCAGTAACACCGCTCTTTCTCATAGATCCAATGTTGTGTTTTTGAACCTCCTGCTTGATCAATGTCTGTCATCTTCCCGTGTCTGCTTGGTTTGCCCTCACATCCTCAAGGACGTGTTCCTTAGGGAGTGGGCCTGGTGCTTTGTCCCAGTTTTTTCCCTGATTTGCTGCCAGTACTGCCAGGAGAGGCTGTAGCCCATTGTGACGCTAAAGTGGCTTTGATAATGTTATGCCATTTTACTTTGATTGTATAGCTGCTCCCAAGTCCAGCTTAAAACTAAAATTAAAAATAAAAACAAACTCTTGAATACACTGAAACGGGTAGTCAGTTTCTTACAGCTTACAGACTACGCTACAAAAACAATGGACTGTGAGGCAAAATTTATGTTCACATTACATTCAAATAATCTGTGTTTTAAACCACATGAGTGATCTTTAAATTGTAACAATTTACAATTGTTTGTAATTCCAGTAATTTATTTTGTATAAGTACAATAATAATAGTGACTTTGCAAATTCTTTTTTAATGTGGCCATAAACTCTTTAATGCCATTAAATTCAAATACATCTGAGTCACACTTTAGTAAAGATCTCAGTAATTCCAGTGTATGTCTGCATGTAGTAACTAATCCTTTAGAGGCAAGTTGGGTAGAAGTACATTGGCCTGGAAATGTAACAGAAGCAGCAGTGTGGATAAGTCATCATTTATCATCACTTTTTCAAAAATAATTGTATTATTTACACTTGCTCTGATTGTCCATTTTCTAAACCTGCTAATACATGGCAGGGTTGCAGAGCAGCAGGTTCTAACTGAGCAAGCACAAGGGCAAGTCACAAACAGACCCTGGGCCATCACTGAGTGAACACACAGACACACACATTAGGGTCAATTTTAAATTGCCAATCCTCCTAACTGGGATATATATTTAGACTGTGGGAGGAAATCTACCCCGACATGGGGAGAACATGCAGCTTCCACTCTGAGAGGGCCTGGGATGGGATGTAAACCTTGTCCTCCTTGTTACAAGGCAGCAAGATATTGCATCTGAAGTTAAGCATGTTTGGGCCTAACTAGTACTTGGATGGGGGACCTTCTAGGAAAAGCTTGGGTTGCGGCTGTAAGAAGTGTTGGTGAAGCCATTAGTGGGGTTACCCAATGTTCCACTGCAGTGATGAAGATACTGTGCTGTATAAATCGGTGGCATCCTACAAATAAGATGTAAAATAAAGGTCTATACTCTTTGTGGTCATGAAAGATCCCTGAGCATCCCTTGAAAAGTGTAGGGTGTTTCCCAATGTCCTGGCTAAATTGTGCACCATAGCTTTATCATTCTTGCCCCCTAATCACTCCCTGTCTCTAATTGGCTCTCTCTCTCACTACTTCAACACCTAATAGCTAATGTGTGCTGAGCATAAATGGCCAAGAATGGCTGCTGTTGCATCATCTAGGTGGATGCTGAGCACTGGTGGTGATTGTGGTAGTTCACCTCTGTCTATGAAAAGAGCTTTGCGTATCTAGAAAAGCGTTATATAGATGCAATTAACTAATGAATACCACTCTGTTGCTCTGATCATTTACAGTTGTGTTTCTATAGACAGTCACACTTTAACTGTGCTATATTTAGAGAGGCCAAAATAAAGAATGGACTTGCACTGTCAGTTTCGCTTTACTCCCACATCACAATACCTGCAACAGCCCAGGACCACCACCCTGTTTTAAAACTGACTTTAGTCTCTGAGTTGCTGTTACTGTTTTGAGGATTTGCTAGCTCCTCATTTTCCATAGAGTACAACCAACTGGAGAGATCAATTGTTTCTCCCAGAAAGCTTTTGTAGTGTCTACAGTGACTACATTTTTTTTTATTATTTTATTTTATTTTTGTTTTATAATTGTGTCTTTCATTTTTCTATTCTTTAATATGTAAAGCACTTTGAGCTACTGTTTGTATGAAAATGTGCTATATAAATAAATGTTGTTGTTGTTGTTACACAGCAATGTATCTCCTGGTAATACCTGAAATCTTTTTTTTTTTACAGTCTTGGAAAAAATATTGTTTTTGTCACCTGAATCTGTCCTTCAGCTGTAGTTTCAGTTTTGTTGTCAATTGAAGAAAAGCTAGGATGCATGGCAGCCATTGCTTCTGTCTCACTTCTTTACCCATGATGGACTGGTACCCTGCCCAAAGTTTCCTTCATGGTGCTGGGTAACACGTAAGATCCCTGTGCCTCTGAACTGGATAAGCCAACTGGAGAATCAAATGGTTGATTTATTGCAGATAACTTTAGACACATATGGAATAATGTAATGTTTTAATCATATTCTTGATTTAAAAGCTGAAATCTAGACTAGATTAGATCTTTATTGTGTGGAAGTTGGCCCGGACACAGACAGCCAGACACGTTCATGTCACCCACAAACACGTTTATTTACAATATTTACAAGTAATTGCTACGGTCACACAGACCCAAATAATGGTCACTAAGACCCAAATTAGTGCACAAAACAAACCCCAAAGTCACAGTCCTGGCCACAATGCCTTTCTTCGGGCCGCCTCCACACTCCTCTCTGCCTTGTCCTTCTTCCACCCGACTCTAGCCTCGAATGAATGGAGACGGCCCCTTTTATATGGTTCCCGGATGAGCACCAGGTGTTCCCGGCATTCCTCCTCTGGCCACGCCCCAGCGTGGCGGAAGTGCTGGCTGTCCTCCCGGCTGCTCTCCGGGCGCCATCCTAAATCTTCCCCCCAGCACTTCCTGGTGTGGCGGAAGTGCTGGGGTAACAGGTCCCCAAGGCATTGGGGCACCTCCTGGCGGTGACCATGGGCCCCTACAGGGTGGAACTTCCATGCCCTGTACCCGTGGCCCCCAGAGCAACCCGGAAGGCAACCCCCACGTGATCCAGGGTGGGCACAAACCCACATCCGGTCCCTCACGATGTCCCGGCCAGGTCATGGCCCCTGGCATCCCTGACAATTGTCACATACAGTGCAAGAGTGTAGTGAAACTCTAGTGCCACAGTTGTGGAGGAATGGGGGACGAGGAAGTATATGCAGGCAATAAGATAATGTAAAATAAATAAATGCCATAGATAAGAGTAGTAGAAGAATGACCTAATATATGTAGTACAAAACAGAACTGTGCAGACACAGCGGGTATGGTAGATTGCACAGTTTAACAGTAATAAAAAAATATGTAATGTACAGTTGAATTACACATAAACCAGCAGGCAGGTACAGTACAGGGCAGATATAGCAGAAAACCTTTATGTAATATTTGAGTCTATGTGGACTGATTGAAAAGTAATGCGACTGTCCCTCTATCTCTTTCATAGAGGTAGCCATGGGAAAGCTGTGCAGATGTTTGTGAATGTGTGTGAACCTGCAGTTGGACAGCCTTATTCTTCAGTGTTCTGTCACAATGAACCTCGTAAGTGTTGTTATGACAGATGAAGAAGATTATCCTGTGAGAGTACAACAGAGGTGAATGATTGAATTTTCCACCAAGTAATGAAACAACAACTGAAAAAACATCTATGTGGTGTCATGCACGTTCGAGTAGGGGGCCACGGAAGGACCTAAACGGTAGCGTGAAAGCACATGCCAGAGGAGACTGACAGAGTACTAACCTCTCTCTCTTTTATTCTGCAGAAAGAAAGACGCACCACCGCCATAATCCTGCTATGATTTCCTGAACACGCATCACCACTTCCGCCCTCCCTCTGTCGAGTCCTGATGACGTCATCAATCCCAGAATCCATCTCGGTTCCTTCCCAGCATGCATCACTCTTCATTTCCAGTCCCTCATCATAAATCTTCCCCCATTCCGTCATTCGGGCAGTCTCTGTTAAATCCACATCTTATGTATCAATCTACTTTGACTCATCTTGTTGCAGTATACGGGGCCGGAAAACCCCAAACCTTTATAAATGTTGTGTCTCTTTATAACAGCGGAAAGTAGTTCTCCTCAGATGATGAAGGGAAAAATGCCTCGGCCCCATTGCTAAAAGTGATGTCGTGAAACAGTCTGTTACTGTTCTTTGAATCATTTTTGAAACATTGTAAAAAATGTTTTAAATGTGAAGGACGCTACTTTAAAAAAGAAAAATATTCCAAACCTGTGAACTCATCTGATTCTGAGTAAAAAAAAATCAATCTCATTATTTTTCAATTTGCCCTTATATTAAGTTTTTTAATCATATTGTTTTTTATCAGGCTGTCCTAAGTAGGATGAAATCATTTTAGTATAGAGATCGCTAAGCTATCCCCAGACCTTCAAAAGGAAGCATCAGGTACCTTTCCATTGTCACACACGTGTGCATGGTAGGCAGCTGAAAGGCCTGAACAAGAGTAATTCCATGCCAGACCAGGGGGTGGCAGAGTTCACTAAGTCTTTCTCTCACTCCTCAGCAAATCAGTTACAGGAAATTCCACCTGGCCCCGATCATGTCACTTACGGTTCCAGCCTCAAAGACGCCACTTCTGGTTCCGGGCCCAGAGATGATGTTACTTCCCGTCCCGGGCATAATGACATCACTTCCAGTTCCGGCCCTAAAGATGATGTGCCAGCAAGTCAGTTCTGTTCTGGACTCTGATCTGTACGCTTCTATTGTGATTATTCATTTCATTTGCAGCCAGGCAATAATATACGGTTGGCTGCCCCCAACCTTTATGTGTTTTTTTTGTCGATTTGTGAGACCATATAACTCAAGACGGGATGATCTAATGTCCCATGTACTGACCTCTTTAAATAGATTAACATGTTATCAGCTATATATGCTTTCCGATATTCATAACCTATAAAGGCTTTGACTAACAAAGGATTGTTAGCACACCTATGATTACGATGCAAAAGTGACTTCTTGTATAGGGTGCTCTGAAGATGTCTTTCTATATTATATAGACTGCTGGAGTCTACAGAACCTTTTATGTAAGAGTGCTGAAGTGGAACCAGGGATTGGGGTTTTTCCCCTTATAAAGGTTAATGAGAGTTCATTGACCTAACCCTGAAGTGGATGGAGTAAGTGGTGTTTTTACCAGAAATGAAAACAAGAGATGAGCTGGATGACTGGCATCAGAAATGAAGGAGCCAGAGCTTCTCTCTGGTGAAGAAGATGATATAAAGCTGTGGAAGGTCATCCCTAAATGATTTTAGAAGCAGCACGGAGAGTCTTTTGGTGGAGTGTGCAATCCTGTCAAGTCAGGTTACCAAACCACACCATGCTGTATCCACTCAGGATACTTTTAACAGCGCAGTGATAGAATTTAACCAATCTTTTGGTTTTTAGCCCAAACCTCTTTAGCCTTCTCAGGAAGCCTTTTTTGCAGATACAGGTGGTATTGGCAAACCACAAAAAGCAGTCAGTGTTCTGGATGCTAACTGATTGGATGGTGCCTCACTTTTAAAATACTTCTTTCTGATTTCTCTTGTGTGTTTAAAATTGCTTCCACTTGCTGTGTCATGTCAGATCTAAACCGCTGTATCAACTCTCCAAGGCAACAGATAACAGCTATCGAAATTATCATTAGCAGCTAATGGATTGTAGGCGGGAGTCAATGTGTGAAATTCAGGAAAAAAATAAAAAAAACTTTATAATACACTTCTTTTAGCTGAAAAAGCATTGCAGTATTCATGTTGACTTACTACCTAATAGTTTTTATTAAGAAAACATTCTGTTCTCTGCAATTCTTATAAATTGACCTACAACAAATATTACTTTCAAGCTTCAGTTAGCTGATTTCCTAAAACACACATGGCTAAACATTTAGAATCTTGGAGTCAGTCAGTTAATCAAACTCACTCTCAAACCTTTAATAAATGTGGCTCTTCTGCCATCACAGCACTGGGGCATAGGCACAGATCATTAACCACAAGTTTGAAAAGTCTAGTGTATAAATAAAGCGCATCAGCTTGAATAAAATACATCCATTAGGGGGGAAAAAAGTTTTTATACTCTGTAAATTGAATGGCAGTAGTTAAGGTATGTTTGGCTCCAAAATAAAATATAGGAGACTAATTCTGTACATATACTGAACTTTTTAACACTTCATTTTCAATGTGTTTTAATTGTTATTTTTTTCTTAGATGTTATGTTTGGACCAATGTCTTGATTTATTCAAACCTTAAAACTTGTAGCTAACCTGTCCTTTTTGACTACCAGCAATAGGATATGTTTCTGGCTGTGTTTAGATTTGCCATCAGGTCTGAAAGGCATATTCTTTAACATGTCAGTGGACTGTTAATACGGACCATGGGAATAGCTAATATTAATTCTACTCTTTGACACAAATCCACACTTCGCAATCCAGCATTTAAAAAAACATAAAGCAGGTGCAGTAAAAGCTGGACAATCCAGGTCCTGAAAAAAATGGCGAAAATATATTTATTTTGCCACTGTTAAAATGAAGCAGAATATTGAGAATAAACTAAAGGACAAAGAGACGAGTCAGGATCATAGTTTCTATATTTGCTAGCGTCAAAACTAAAGTAAATCATGAAAGACAAAATACCGGATAAAAAAAATACAAAACAAAAATCAAGGCAAAACCCACATGAAAGTCTTATCACTAACATGACAGTGTTAGTAGCAGGATTTGAACCTTCAACCTCATGATTGAGGTTCAAGCCTTACCACTATGCCATGCTGCTGACCAATCTTCTCTTCTAATTCTGCTAATTCTTCCCTGCTATTCTTGGTCCAGTCAGTGACAAACATGGTGGAATGTTTTGAATAGGAGAACAACAGAAAAGTAGGATTAGGGCAAGTGGAATCTATTAACTATTGTTGGACACTGAAATGAGAGTATAAATGAAAATCAGCAGGAAAACATTTTTAGCTAAGTTGTGAGCACCATTAAGTGATTAAACACACTAAATCAGCATTTCTAAACTTTTAAGTATTTGCGACCCGAGTTTTCATAACAGTTTTAATCACGCCCCCCTAACTTTTTTTGAAACCGTAATAAAATGTATTCCTATATTTTTTGCTGCCAATAAACCACTACAAGTTTTATTATACCTACTTAAATTTTATCGACATTTATGTAACTCTATATTTATTTTTCTAGTATCACAATTAGGGATGGGTATCGTTTAGGTTTTATCCGATACCGGTGCCAAAGCGGTACTTTTGAAAAGGTGCCGGTGCTTAAACGGTGCTCGAACCGGTGCTTAAAAAAATAAAGAACACGAACTTCGTCCAAAAACCTCTTGCGTTTTTATTTTTCCCAGTAATTTTTTTTAAACAAAATTATAACAAACCTAGCCCTTTCTGTCAATAAAACATAACTTCTTTGGTTGGAACCAGTGCTTAAACAATTGAAAACACAAACTTTGTCATGAAACCTGTGATGTTTAGCAGTTTTTTTTCTAGAAGATAATCATATTAGCCTTTTCTGGAGCTATACGGCATCGCTCTTGGCTGATGGCATGCCCAGCACAAGAGAAAACTCTTTCAGAAGGCGTTGATGACGCTGGGACACACAAGTATTTTTCTGATAGGGCAGATAAATTGGGGAGTGTATCCCTCTTACTCCACCACCAGGCCACAGGGTCTTGTCCAGAGGTAATTCCTGGCAGTCTTTTGTATATTTGAAGCTCCTTCTGTACCTGCTCTGTGATTGAGGGGACTCTACCCGCTTGAGAAGCAGCCTGTTGAAGCTCTCTGTCTTCATCCTCAAACAGCTTTTCTAAGGGTGACTTCTGGACCATCAAACAAGAAGACAGCCGCATGTAACTACGACGGTGTTTGCTAGTTCACCTTACATGCATTAATGTAATAACGTGGTTAGCCTACTCAACGTTAATTGCACGAACAACATTAAGCTACTCACCCAGAGAAGAACGGGTGCTGCTGCCATCATCATCATCAGTTATCATTTCTGCTACACTGGCAGGGCTAGGGGCCGGACTCTCCTCCTCGGGTTCTTGGATGTTGCTAACTCCGAGAACAGGCACCACACCCACAGTAGATGTGCTCGGTGTGATGTCTTGCTGCAAGTTATCAAATGCGGTGCATTTTTCGGCTTTTAAAAAAACGCCATGCGGCGCCATGTGTTTCATTAGATTTGAGGTGTTACCTCCTTTGCACATTATTACCTTTAAGCATTTGTTGCAGGCTGCTGAGTTTATATCTTTTGCTGTGAAGTACAGCCACACTCTCGAGCGCTTCAGCTTCGGCATTTTAGCTCTGCTCTAAAAAAAAACCCGTACATACCTGGGCCCGCCTACTATCCTTGGAAAGGAAGTGATTGGCTAGATTTCTCAGGGAAAAAAGCACCGAAATGAAGCACCGAATTGTGCGCTGCTTTTCGGTCTGGTTACTGCCGTTCATGTCAGCACCGGTTCCACAATGGCACCGGACACCGGTACCCATCCCTGATCACAATATAGTTTAAGTTATTTTGTTTTGGTTTCAATAGATGTATTTTTCATATTTTCGATTCTTGTTTTCTTTTTTTCACATCTTCGCACCCCCTGTTTTGCTACTGGTTGAGAACCGCCGCACTAAATGCAATAAAAAGTTAACTTCAAGATTCTGTATATTCCCATAGTCAATCTGAAATGATCATAATCACCAAAATTATTTTAGGAAGGAAAACTTTTGAAAATAAAATATCCAGTGGAATCCAAAAAACCTAGGACAAGAAGTGTACCACCATCTTCTATAGTGACTAAGTAATGACATCATAGAGTGTACCTACCTCTCTTCACAAGATGGCAATAGAGCACTGTTGATAACAACAATTTGGCCGCCATCATTAAAAATAATGTTGTGAATATAAATCAAATTAACATTAAAAATAAAAAATAAAAATATGACTTGATATTGAAATATCTAAAACACGCCAAGTAAGGATTTGATCTGGTTAAGTGTCCTCTTCTATGCAAAGCCAAAATCCATTGTTAAAGTGGTTTGGTCCAGCAACAATTCATCCCATTATACTGTGGCATATGATTATGAAAGTCAGGTGGAAATATTAGGAAATGAAGAATTAGCACAAAGGGGGCACTAGACACCAAGCAAGATCTCACCCTTGTTAGGACACAAGTCTGTTACTGTTCACCCTCACGCACATGCTTATAATAAAGTGTCATCAGTCAACCAAACTTGGATTTCTTTGAGAAAAGTGGAAAATCTTGAGGATAACCGCTTTGTCATAGAGAGAAAATACAAAAATCCATTCAGGCCAGGATTAGAATAAGAAGTGAACTTGGCTCTCTGGAGCTGTGAAGCAAGGGGCCACTGTAGCTGTTCCTTTTACAGGAACTGAACTTAAATATGGAATGGCAAGGAAGAAAGGAGTATCAAGAAAAGTGTGGGCTAAAAGTTATTAATAATAATAATACATTTTATTTATATATCGCCTTTCCCATGCTCAAGGCGCTTCACAGAGCCTTAGAAAAAAAAGACAGCAGGGTATATGTAACATTGGATACAAATGTTTTCCTGAATAGAACAATGAAACAGATAACAAAGCATTAAATAGAATAAAGGACAATAAACCAGAGTAAAATACTAAATTCAATAATAAAAGAAAAACCTAACAAATAACCTAATTTGTGATATAACAGACACACAAATTATACTAAGCACCTGGGGCCTCATGTATAAACAGTGCGTACGCACAGAAATGATGCTTAAGAAAGTCAAAACGCAATGTATAAAACCGACACTTGGCATAAAACCACACACATTTCCACAGTACCTCATACCCTGTCATACGCAAGTTCTCCGCTCCGTTTTGCAGACTGGCGACACCCAGCATCACAGCAGTGCTACTGTTCCTGTGTGGTTATACTTTCTTTTCCTGACGCAGCTATATAAATACACTGAAATTAACCACATATTGTTTATTAGTGTAATGCATCTGATTGTAATTAACTTGTAACAATATAATGGTCCAGGGAATAGTCATAGTATTCCAAATACCATAACTGCTTTAGCGTTGTTACTCTCACCGCACCTTCTTCTTCTTCTTCTTTCAGCAGCTCTCATTAGGGGTTGCCATAGCGGATCATCTTTTTCCATATTACTCTCACAGCACCACTCGGAGTATTTATATCACTGTATCTGAGTGGGGAATCACAGCAGCAGCTGATCGGAAAGAGAATTATTGGTATACAGCTTCAAGGACACGCTGCCTCAGCCACAGCAAAACGTTTTAAAGCCTTTCCTGTACGGACCTCGCGGTTCAGAAACAGTTTCATCCCAAGAACTATAAACGCACTCAATCAATTGCTCCTTGTAGAACTGTTTGTACTTATAAGTACAATCACTCCACTGTAAACTTGCACTACAGTTATAATATTGCACAACCTGCGTCACTTTATAAAGCGCGTATTTACATATGATGACAATATCATTTTTAAGATGAAATGCAGCAAAATATGTTGATTGTATTATACAGATAAAACTTTAACTTCATTTAAATAATCTGTATTGTTAATAATTAAACATGTGAGGACACGATGCCGCAGTCCTAGCAAGTTCATGTATTGTTCCTGCCTTGCGCTGTATATTTACTGAGGCTGGCGCGACACTGGAAGGATAGACAGATAGAATAATTAAACACGTACTATGAAGATATTTCAATGTTCCTTAAAAGTTTTGATGAATTGTCGCTGTAAGCTTACACATGGCTTAACGTCTATTACAGAGCTGATTGTGTGGCGATTGGGTATTTGGGGAAAGCAAAGTAATGTCAGGAATTGGAGGTTAGTACGTTTGAAAGAGACAGTACTGCTACAATAAATTATTTCATTGAAGGTCGCGCATGGCACAGCAGCATCTTGTGTGAGACATGAACAATCACTGCGCCATTGTGTTCCCATATTTAATAACATGCCTTTCATTCCAATCATCATGAAAATTATATCATGTATACATCTCAGCATTTTAATTATTCAGAGAGCTGTAATATCACAAATGTAATGGATTCTGTGTCCTGTCAGAGGAAGAGAAAGAACGGAAGCACGTAGTGATTCACTGTGGTGTTATGGGTCCACAGCTCGTTGAGTAAAGGCCATTTTTTAAATAAGTAATCGATGTGCTCGCGGCTTAGTGAGGGGACGTTGGGCCATAGTGGGCCGCGGGACGATCCGTAGGGTGTGGGCGTTTCTCACCTAGTGCACATGTGAGGAACTGCCCACATTCATGATTGTCCCGTGGCTAATGCTGCAGCTGCTGTGGCCCTCGTCATTTTAAAAAGAAGCGCGAGTTGGTTTTAAAGGGTGTAAAAAAACGATCGGAGAGAAAAAGGAAAGGAGAGGACGGAGGTTACCGGGAGCAAGAGAGGAAGCAGGTGGTGCGTGAGTGTGGTGAGCGCGCGATCGAGCGCTCGTGGACAGCTGTGAGGAAGCTGGGTGTTAGGCCGACACCCAGGCGTTTGTGTTGATGTCGCTCCCGCTGAGCGATCAGGTAGCGGGAGTGACCAGGGAAGGTGACTGGCCGCAGAGAGGCCATTGAAAGGCAGCGGAAGTCGGGAGACTTGGTGGTGGGAATCCCCAACGTGAGCGACCTGGCGTTGGGAAACCAAGTTCTCCGGGACTGGGATGAGTGCCATACCGGAGCCAGGGATCGGGAGGTCTCCAGTCTCGAATGTGTGATGTAGGAGGGCAGCTGCAGAGAGCGTCTTGCCTGCTGCGAAGCCCAAACGGGATAAGCACGTGAGACGCTAACAGAGATGCTACCAGAAAAGCACCAGATTTGTTTGTTGTTTTTTTTAAGACTGCTTCCATAAGAAGATTTAACCTCTCGTTTTAAAGGATTGTTTTTTTTCTTATTATTGTTTTAACCTCCACATGTTCTTTTAATGGATTATTTATTTATTGAAGAACTGCACTATTTATTTGAACACTGTTGTTGTTGGTTTTTAAATAAAAGCACTACTCATTTTTGCACCACCCCTTGCTCAAGTGTTTATTTGCCTCCACTGACTAGCTCACTCGGTTACATTATCGACGGTGTTGGGTTCAAGGGTTCCCAAACATCAAAGGGAGTGTGGAGCCAGAACCCACATCGTCACATTCACACACATAGAACACATAGAAGATCAAATACAAAACAAAGCATTTAACATGCTACTTTAGTTACGATGGGATTTAATTAGTAAATTAAATGATTTTAAGATGAAGTTTATGATGTTATACTTTAATGACAAAATAAACTACGTGATTAAAGTGGAAATTTCGAGATTAAAGTTGACATTTTGTGCTTTTTTCCCACTGTGTGCCTATTTTTTTTTGTCTGTACCCTAACAAGCTTTCATATGACACTCAAACGCTGGGCTACGACTTGCCTTTTCTCTGCGACTTTGATATGTGACTTCTTTTTTATTTTGGCACTGTGCGACTTTGTGAACTTGAGCTTTCCAGTTTCTCTAATACGCTATGTCACTCGATCAACTTCCTTTTGTTGATTATACCACTGTTTACAGTAAATCAACAAATAGTATGGTTTTCCTTTGCCTCCACTTGGCATTCGCTGAAATTCTTATATTTTCCCCCGTGCTTTTCCCATTGTCTTTTCACAGAACACTGAGTTTAAGGACTATCTATATTGATTTGCATATTCAAAGAGGCATAATTATGGGAGGAGTTGGGGCGGGACAGCAGGCGCGTGCACATGCATTGCTTTTCACGCAAACCGGGATTTATGTAGCGGAAGAACGCGGAAGTTGGTGAACGCACAGATTCCTGCATCTGGATTTTTCTGTGCGTAAGCACATTTCGGCTTTTGTGCTTACATCATATTATAGTGCGAATTCTACTCATGGCATTATGCATGAGGCCCCAGGACAGAGCGGTAAACTGAAAGGGCAGAATGTTAAGTTAAAAGCCTTCCTAAATGGATGAGTTTTAAGTTGTTTTTTAAAAGAATGGAGTCAGCAGATCTAATTAATTTCGGGATGTCATTGCAAAGTCTGGGTGCTATGGAGCTGAAGGCCCTGTCACCCATAAAGTGCATTTTAGTGGGAAGCACAACAAGATTACCAGAATCAGAGGACCTTAGTAGGTGAACAGGAGCATAGTGATGGAAAAGGTCACTGTTGTAGTCCGGTGCAAGGTCATTTAAAGCTTTGTAGGTTATTAATAGAATTTTATATTCAATAATGTAAGACACAGGTAGCCAGTGAAAGCGAAGCAGGATAAGTGTGATGTGGTCACTGTGTGCAGAGTTTTCAATCAACTGGAGCTGTGATGTAAGATTAGAAGGGGCATCTTCCAGCAGTGAGTTACAATAATCGATACGGGATGTGAATAAAGCATGGACAAGTTTCTCAGCGTTAGAAAAAGAGAGGAAGGAGCGAACACGTGATATGTTACAGAGGTGAAAGTAAGAAAGTTTCTTAATGTGGTTTATGTGGGTGGAATAAGAAAGGGAGAAATCAAAAATGACACCAAGATTCCTTGCATCAGAAGAAGGTCTGATGAGATCAACATCAAGATTGACTGGAAAGGAGCTCATTTTCTTAAGTTGCGCTTTAGTGCCAATTTGCAGGAGTTCCGTTTTGTTGCAATTTAACTTTAAAGAGTTCTGCTCCATCCAGCTTTTAATTTCACTGAGGCAAGTTGTGAGCTGAGAAAGCTCTGATGAAGTTCCACTTTTAACATTGATATAGAGTTGTGTGTCATCTACATAGAAATGATAACCCATTCCAAAGCTACGAATAATATGGCCAAGGAGAAACTTATAAATACAGAAAAGCAGAGGACCGAGGACAGAGCCCTGAGGAACTCCTTGTACGACTGGCGCCGTGCTGGATCTGCTGTTGCCAAGACTAACAAACTCTTGCCTATCAGTCAGATAGGACTTGAACCACTGGAGGGCAGTGCCAGAGATACCCAGCATGTTCTCCATTCTGGACAGTAGAATGTCATGCTTGACAGTGTCAAATGCTGCACTGAGGTCTAATAGAATTAATATGCTGGTTTGTCCAGAGTCTGCTGCCATAAGCAAATCATTAGTTACCCGAAGAAGAGCAGTTTCACAGCTGTGCTGCGCCCTGAAACCAGACTGAAATGGTTCCATCAAATTATTAGAGATTAAGTAATTGGTGAGCTGGGAGGCTACAACACACTCAAGAACTTTTGACAGAAAAGGTAAGTGGGAAATAGGCCGGAAGTTGTTAAGATTGTCAGCATCAAGACCAGACTTTTTTAACACTGGGATTACAGAAGCAATTTTAAAAGTGGCTGGCACAAACCCAGTGTCGAGGAATGTATTGATTATTGTTGTATTAGTAGGGATTATGGCATGAAGGCAGGATTTAAGAAGTATGGTGGGGATGGGGTCCAGTACACAAGTAGTTGGCCTCATCTTACAAAGCAGGTCATTAAAACATGCCGATGTGACTGGTGAAAATTTAGAAAACGAGCTGGATGGAGTGGGAAATAGGGAAGGATATAAATGAATGATGGATTTATGTTAGTTGAATTATTTAGATCTTTAATTTTATAGCGGAAAAAGTGGAGGAATTTTTCACAGACTTCAGTAGAAGAGGTAATGCGGGTTGAAATAATTTATTAACTACAGAGAACAAAACCCTTGGGTTATCATGGCCACTTTCTATTATTCTGCCATAATGTGTGTTCTTGGCTGCAGTTATTGCTTCTCTGTAAGCTATTTGATGGTCAGAGAAAACCTGGAAGTGTACAGTGAGGCCAGTCTTACGTGACATTCTCTCAGCTTACTGCATAAAATTCAGGTGCGTTCATTGATTTGGTTTGGTTTTCTAGTAACTCCATCAAATACTTTGCTACAACAATTTTTTTTATTATATATTTTTGTAACAGTCAGTCATATTAAAAATACATGATAATAGAATGTAATTATATTTGTTAATGGCATACATAATATGTTTTAAATTCCATTTTAAAAATATCATGTGGCTGAAATTGCATTCATAGACAGCAGAGTGCAACTTATGTGATGAAAAAATTCAAATACTATCGTTGCCGCCACACTACTACGCCCCCTCATTGAGCTGCGAGTGTGGTGATTATTTATTTAAAAACTGGCCATCTGTTTAGAGCTATGAACCCGCTATATAACAGGCAGTTGCAGAAGTCAGACTGTTAGCATAAAACAAGACCTACCCTTGCATTCTGGTGCAATAGGATACAGTTATTACCTCGAACATAGACGAATAGATAAACAATATAACAACTAGCGAACTGAATGAAAAAAGAAAGTCATTATTACAAAATTGAAATGTTTGTCTAACGTTATACGTTTCTTATATGGTAATACTAAGTCATCCAACCCCTCCTACATCCAACTCCACCCCATCCTGTGTCCTGCAGTGAGGTGTACTTGCTTCAGCATATACAACTGCAGGTATTTCACTATTCTGTCATCAAGAACGGGTGTCAAATGAGTAAAAGAAGTAACTGCTCTCAAGATAAATGTGAAACAGTAAACTGATTCATAGCTGAAGTCACACAGAATATTCCTCTGTTTTAACATCGATGAATTCACCAATTCTTCTTAAAGGGAGATTTTAAAATGTTTTAAATGTGTTCAGCATGCAATAGTCTAGATGATATTACAATGAAAATGTGTCCTGACAAATTTTCTTAAAAAATAAGAGTGCCAGATTTCAACAAAACCGGTTGTTTCATGTTGGCAAATCGACTTGGCTATCGCAGCAGATGCTTTTCATAATAGATGTGAAAACACCTAAAAAAGAAAGACCTCCAGCAGCTGTTCCAAGTTTAAATTTCAATTAGGATTTTGCCGTGGCTGGAAATGTCTGTAAAGGATCCTCAAAGGGGGCACTTATTGGAGTTACATTAACTCTTAACTACTCACACTGTTTCTCATCTAATAAGTACTTGCGTGGTGTATTTTATGCACCAGTGTTAAAATGTCTATTTATATGCATGCTGTGAGGTTGTAATCATTTTATTTTGTATATGTTTTAATGTAATCTAATACCATATTACTGAATATTAAGACACAATCTAGGACTATCTGAAAATAAACCTGATCCGCTTCTCCAGTGCTCACTTGTCACCGGTCACACTTTCATCCAATTGTAGGGAATCAAGCTGAGAATAGATGGCAGATGCTGCTGGTTGATCCAAGTAAAAGGATGTTGGACAAAAATAACGGATATTAGGTGCAAAATACATCAGCATGGGTAGTTAAGGGTTAACCTGGACAGGCCCAGTATTGGATGGACCCTGCCAGCCGTTTGTTTTGTGTTTTTGTAATTCTGTCGGCTTTTCATTCAGGTGGTAACATCATTTAAGTTGGCATTAGTTTCTTATTTATAAGAAGTGTAAAAGAGCTGAGCTCTCACTGGTAGGGTATATTTTATACAGATTTATGTATGTATAATTGTTGTTGATTATAAATGTTTGTGTTTCTTCTGTAAACTTCTATAAATACCACAATTGTTACAGTTACAGTTGTTCAGATTGTTTTTTGAAGTTAACATAATTGATTGGGGTTCCTTTTAAGGAATAGTGGGCCCATAGCCTCAAGGAACTAGAAAAGTCAATAGCTCAAAGGAGAACCATTGCACCATGGCACCATCCTGTGGGCAGGAAATACAAATATTGCTAAAAGTTGGACTATGGACCATATAAATAAAATGTAGATGTATTAGTATTATTATAAAGAACATAAGAAATCTGACAAAATGAGAAAAGGCCATTCAGTCCATCAAGCCTGTTTGTTTAGCTAATAGCGAAGATGTCCCAATATCATCCAGATTCTTCTTAAAGGTTCGTACATGTCTCAGTAGTTTGTTCCACATTCCCACAACTCTTTGTATACAACATGCTACATGACTTCAGTCCTAATTGCACTTCCCCTTAATTTCCACTGATCTCCTTAAGTATGTGATTCATCATTAAGTTTAACAAATTCTGCTGGAACTGCTTTATCACTCTTCTTTTTCTTCATTTGTAGCTATACCCATTTTTATATGGGGTTGCTATGTTATTTTTATATTTATACGCCTCCAATAGAGGTTTTAGCCTGATGTATCCCTGCATTTGAGAATGTATAGGTCCTGGATTAGGTCCCCGAACAGTCCTTTCTCCTCAAGACTAATTATTATTATTATAATAATAATAATAATAATAATAATAATAATAATAATAATAATAATAATAAAATGAAATGCCTAATAGCTGGTTTGGGTGTTTCAATAAATTATAAAGTGAATCTGTCAGTCAAGTTATTAATAGAGTTAGATAGCAATCTTTTCTCAAAGTTGGATTTTAATTTTTTGTAATCTTGTCCTAAAAAATCATAAAGCTGTTATTTTAGAGGTTTCAGAGGTCAAGGATTTCAAAGGTTTCATTAATTTTGTTTGTATTCTAATGCCTTTTTAGAGAAAAGCCAAGCAAAATGACACCTTTTTTAACTAAAGATTTAATATAAAGCTTGAGGCAACTCAGGCCCCCTCTTCAGGCAAGATGTAATCAGGTAAGATCTAATGATTACATCTTGCCTGAAGAAGGGGCCTGAGTTGCCTCGAAAGCTTGCATATTGTAATCTTTTTAGTGCTTGGCTTTTCTCTACATTCATAATGGCTAACACGGTACAACAACCTAGTACTAATGCCTTTTTATAAATGTTTCTTTTTGAAATCTTTCTCCCACAATGTCATATTTTGTGTGTATGACTGCTGCCATTGTTGTCATGCAGTTGCTAGGCTTTAAGATCTGAGATGCACATCACATGACATCAACACCCGAACGGAATAAAGGTTGGCATCACACATTACCACATCCGTCGAGTATTTAGATTATTTTAAAGAACATGGCGTGTGACTTATTGTGACCTCTTAGTTTTGACTCATTTTAGTTTCCTGACTTTGACTCTTGTCTTAATTTATAAATCAAACTTGACTTCCTGGCTCCCGACCTTCTCCCAATGTCCTTTTTGACTCAGATTTCGCCTTCACATTTTGGGCTCTGTTTAAAACTCTACATTTCTTACTTACTTTCAAACTTACTTTTCTCATTTCATCTCCTTAACCCTAATTTCAAACCACTTATGACTGTTTCTTCTTGTGTAGTCATGTTTAATGATAATGTATATCTATCTATCTATCTATCTATCTATCTATCTATCTATCTATCTATCTATCTATCTATCTATCTATCTTTACATCCATAATGATAATGTAAAAATTAAATGTATTAAAACATACACTTAAATTGTTCTTTACATGATGCAAACATTTAATGAGCAATGCCCAACAGATAATCAACATAACAGATAAAAGCTGAATTACTTAAAGTGAAGATTCAACAAGAAAAGAATGTCTGACCAGATGAAATTCGTTTTGCATTTTAATATCAAACATAACCAGAATTAAGTTCTCCAATTACTTTAACTAGAAATCTGGTTGAAGAGATCTCCATTCTTGTGGTCTCATTTTCAAATAACTGTACTGCGTGCAGTGCTAAAGGAAGCAACATAATTAAGCCAACTACAGTATTTGGTATTGGTAAGTGGCACTGCCAAGCCTCCAGAGGCACCATTTTGTTCCAAATGTAGTAATTCAAGTGACAGGTAAGCAAACTATTGCTATAGTATTGTACTCTTTTCATCCATGATATAGTGAGAAAGAAGGCAAAAGTAGCTGTCCCCTAGGAAGGTGAAAAATTACATTGGAGCATTATGCCTTTTTGCATAAGTTAAAATGTATTGCAGCAATACTTATTTTCAGAATTAAAAAGGTATGTGTAAATAAGCAAAGAGGAGTATTTTTCGATTTTATCTTGTAGTTAGGGCGGCATGGTGGCACAGTGGGTAGTGCTGCTGCCTCGCAGTTAGGAGACCTGGGTTTGCCTCCCAGGTCCTCCCTGCGTGGAGTTTGCATGTTCTTCCCGTGTCTGCGTGGGTTCCCTCTGGGTACTCTGGTTTCTTCCCACAGTCCAAAGACATGCAGGTTAGGTACATTGGTGATTCTAAATTGTGCTTGGTGTGTGTGTGTGTGTGTGTGTGTGCCCTGTGGTGGGCTGGCGCCCTGCCCGGGGTTTGTTTCCTGCCTTGCGCCCTGTGTTGCCTGGGATTGGCTCCAGCAGACCCCTGTGACTCTGTAGTTAGGATGTGGTGGGTTGGATAATGGATGGATGGATCTTGCAGTAAGTCCTTTCAATCCAAAATTGTATTAGACCAATTATCTAGTTTTGAACTGTGGGTAGTCAAAACCTATCCCAGCATCACAGAAGGCAAGACAGGAACCAGTCCTGGACAGCCCACCAACCCAAGCATTTTGTAGAACCTCCTTAGTTGTTTCAATTATCCGTCTGAAGGCAGCATCTCTCCTGAACTTGTAGAAACGGCTTCAGCTGAGGGTGAGTACACATAACAATCTGCCAACACCAAAGATGAATTGTTAATGTTTTTAAACTTTTATTGCACATTTTATCAAGCCTTGTTGATTGTATAAATGTATTTTTCTTTTTAATAGTTTTATTGCTTTTATTATACCGATAGATAAAAAGAGTAATTTCTTTTCTTTTTTTTTGGTTGACTTGTGTTTGTTCAAAGCCTCAAATAAACAAGTGAAAGCAGCTGGAAGCTGCTCAAGTTCCACATTACAGCACTGCATTTAAATTTAGATTAACTATGTGGATTAGAAAATAACAAAACATGGAGGTGAAATAAAATAAACAGAGTCTTCAAGAACAAGGCATCACACAGGAGATGAAAGAGATGACCAAATTCACTTTAAATTAGATCAGCTTCCTGATCTTACATTGAATAAACATTTATCTGGAATTGAATCTGACGAGTAAGTGGTGCCAAAAGAAATATTAAATTGGATAATGGAGTAGCAGGTTAATTTCATTCACCCTCTAGTACTTATTGGAGTATAAATCGATTGATTCACTTTGAAATTAAGATGAAAATTCCCTGGAGGCTCGTAGTGAGGGAAGAAAAACTTTTAATGCAAGTAGGTTACACTAAAATGCATAAACCTGTTTAGTTCACATTGACGCCCATCTATGCAGTTCATGAAGGGCTTGATAGAAATGAACTTGCAAAGCATTAAAATCTGGGTTTGAACTTTCTTTTTTATAGGAATAATGGCCTTTGTGGGGTGGCAGGGATGGCCCTAGTGGCACTGAGGAAAAATTGACACTTGTCAATTGGAAGACACATTACGTTATAAAGTGCCTTCATTATAAAAAGGAAGTGTTTGGTTTTGTGGCCTTGTTTTGAAAGTTGATAACAGAAAAAGAAATAAACTACTTAAGTGAGTTATAAAATCAGCATGTACTGTAAACAGTGTGAATAAATATAGGATGCCTTCATTTAAACTGTCCCAAGGTGAGCTAGAGAAGCATGACACTTGTGCATCACTTGTTTTCCTATTCCATTGACTGGTCTGAAATGGTCCCATCATGCCTGCTTCTTAAAACTATAAAAACTTCTTCACTTGGGTAGGGGCTCTTTGTAGAAAACTGTAATTTTATTCTGTTATGTATTATTTGCTTTAAAAAGTTAAGAACGTTAAAAACAAAATTTCATGATGCGTAACTTCTTTTTACTTTCACTTTTGACTTCTTTAAAAGCAGCAAGATTTCAACAAAGAAAGAGGAAGCGTTAGGAGACATAGTAGGTGTTATATTTCAGCCAGGGCTCCTGGCTGGGGAAAAAATCCTCATTTGTCTCCTTTTTGTTAATATTTGCATCATTTATTTATGTTAATGTTTCTCATCTGCATTGTGTGTTATGTCTTGATTAAGTTACATTATTTTTGTAGGTGGTCTCCCAAGAAGCAGGACTATTGGCCAGTCACTGCCCTCTGCCCTATAAATTGAGAAGGTCTCCCACAGTTCCTGGTGGTTCAGTGTTAATGCTAGGGAGTTTTTTGGTAAGTTTCTGTGTTTTTACTACATTCTGTACTTTTCTGAATTATTGGATTATTTTTTTTTAAATTCTGCTCTGTTTTTTTATTTCACCTTGGGATTCTGTATTGTGATTTGTTTGCTTTGGACTGCCTTGTGTTTTGGGCAGTTCTGTTTTGCCTTCACGCTCCATGGAGCTTCATAGTGTGTGAAAAATACTTAATGTGAAGAATTAATCTTTTATTTTATTTATATTTAGTGCTTGTCCTTACTGCTAGCTGTGGTTTGATGGTTATATCCCCAAATACTGGGCAATTTTGAAAGTGGTTTTGGAACTGATTTGGATTTATGTGCTTTCAGACTCCCAGACATCAAAAATAGGCATTCTTACACAGAGAGGGGATTTCAGCATTTTGAAATGCAGACAGGCAACTTTTATAGACAAGAAGAGTTCGAGAAAGATCAAAACTTTAAACATAGGAAAAGTATATTTTAAGAAAAGTCAAGTTGCAATAATTATTTTCTGGACTTTTCACTTGAACCACTCAACACTTTTGTGCATGCACACCTCATGAATATGTGCTCATATGGTCTGTTGAAATAATTTTGGACAGGGGCTAGGGGTGTTCATCTTAAAGAAATATTAAATTGGATAATGGAGTAGCAGGTTAATTTCATTCACCCTCTAGTACTTATTGGAGTATAAATCGATTGATTCACTTTGAAATTAAGATGAAAATTCCCTGGAAGCTCGTAGTGAGGGAAGAAAAACTTTTAATGCAAGCAGGTTACACTAAAATGCATAAACCTGTTTAGTTCACATTGACGCCCATCTATGCAGTCCATGAAGGACTTGATAGAAGTGAACTTGCAAAGCATTAAAATCTGGGTTTGAACTTTCTATTTAATAGGAATAATGGCCTTTGTGGGGTGGAAGACTGGCAACTTTTATAGACAAGCAGAGTTCGAGAAAGATCAAAACTTTAAACATAGGAAAATTATATTTTAAGAAAGGTCAAGTTGCAATAATTATTTTCTGGGTTTTTCACTTTTGTGCATGCACACCTCATGAATATGTGCTCATATGGTCTGTTGAAATAATTTTGGACAGGGGCTAGGGGTGTTCATCTTGGCCCTGAGAGGCTATAAAAAGTCAATGACTTCAAGTGGGAGAAAGAGAAACAGGAATAACACATGCACCAAGAACACCCTTGCCATGAGATGCAGCAGTGTAACCTCAAGAGGCAAAATGCCACCCATATAATGGTTATGGGAACCAGAGTGTGGGCCTACGTAACAAAGAATCTTGGTGCAGAAATAAAGGAATCTGTGTTTTAGTAGGGGGTCACCCCAAAACCCTTCTGTGATTAAATAGATGGAACATATTTAACAATATATATTGTAAGTGCCATACAGGATGGACGGGCCCACCGACCAGGAGAGAGGAAGGTTCCTTGCCCAGACGGGAAGCTCTAGGCACATGGACTGGCATCCCAGCCAAGAGAAAGAAAGGTTCTGTAGCCACCGAAGTGTAAGGTAGGGTCAAGCACGGGTAAACGCATGCCGACAGAAATCTCACAGTCAAAAAAAAGCTTGTTTTAAAAATATTTAGTGAAAGTTAAAAGCAAATAATCCACACAAGAATAAAAGAAAAAATAGTTACACATGTAGAATAATAGGCAAAAAAAGGAAAAATTTATCTTCTGTAAACTTAGTTTTTCTTAAGAAACTTTAGTTATTCTGTACTTAAATGTTCTTTACTACTTCTTTCTATACTTAAACGTTCTTAATTTCTTATATACTTAAAGATTCTTAGCTTCTTCTTTCTGTACTTAATGTTTCTTAATGTCTTCTTCTGTACGCCTTAAGCATACGGCACAGCACATAAATTAAGTGCTGTTTTCTTACATACTGTATTTACTTCACAAACTCAAAAGGCCCATAGGCTGGTTGGCACGGTTTAAAACCTTATGCCTTCCACACCTTACTGATGGCAAGGCTGTCACTAACTAACTATAATGTTTACTCAAAGCTGTTAGAAATGGCAAGAATATACCAATACAATTCTGCTTACGGGAGTTATAGGAACCTCCCATCGATTATGCATGTGGCTCTGAGGCTAGGGATCTGCACTGGTAAATGCCAAAAAGGTACTCTGCTCTGTTGGGCCCTTAAGCAAGGCCCTTAACCTGCAATTGCGGAGTGCTTTGAGTAGTGAGAAAAGCGCTATATAATTGCAAAGAATAATTATTGTCATCTAGTAAAATATTCATGAATCTTATAGAACTAGGAAAATGGCTCTTACAGGTTCCTTGCCTGCAAAGGAAGCTACAGGTGGATGGACAGGTGTCCTGACTGGATGTATTCACAATACCTTTTCCTGACTGAGATAAAAGGCATGACAGTCTCTAGGGATTGTTTATTTCCCCAGGATGCTAGATGGCAGCAGCCCTAGATATTGATAACCATTTGGACACCTGCAGGGAATGTTGGGAATTGTAATCCAGTAGCGCTGCCTTGCTTGGGTCTGTGGGTGCCGCAAGAGTTGGCTGCAGAGAGTTACACTCCCTACTATTTGGAACTTCAATTTGACCCGGAAATGCTTCCAACGGGCAAAGCCCTGGCACCAGAGGTACTCACGGGTCTTCAATAAAAAAGACCCCACCACCTTGTCCAGGCGAATTGGAGCTGGGAGGAAGGAAGGAAAGCAACACCCATCTTGGAAGAATAACAGTGCGTTGGAAAGAGAGGAAGACTGAAAGAAGGAGACATGACCTGTTTATTGTTTGTATAAGGTATTCTTGTAATAAAAACCTCTTTATTTGAACATGAGACTGTTTTGTGTGTTCATGTTTGGAGTTTGAGGCTCTGTGGCATTGGCACCCCCTAGCCTTCACTAAATTATATATATATATATATATATATATATATATATATATATATATATATATATATATATATATATATATATATATATATATATATATATATATATATATATATATATATATATCAGTGGTTGATGTCCCTGATTCTGGGTTTGTGTACAGCTCGAATTCTCAAATCCTAACATCTGACTTGCTTTGCAATGTCCCCCTTTACATCCAGGGCTGCCCAGATTAAAATTTGGCTCCCTGGGAATCCTGTACTGGAACAGTGGTAACATGTAGGGCTAAAATGTCCCATTCCCAGCCACAGTCTCAAGCTATCACCAATCAAGACATTATGCCTTCAGCATGTTTGGGTGCTCCCTATCTCACGTCCTGTGGAAGATTCTTATGATACACCCAAATGGCCAAATCTCGTCAGCAGGTGTTTTTTAATCTTGAGAGTTGAAGGCCCTGTTTGGATTGCTGAGCTTTTCAGCACAACGACCACAATAACCTGATTTTGACTAATATTAACAAAATATTCTTTTCAGTCACTGCTCCCAGTTCACAACCACAGGTAAGATTGGGAATGTAATTTGTTTGCTAAATCAAAAAGCTTCATGTTTATCTAAGGACCGACTTCACAAGCACAATCCAGTAAAATGACTGCAAAACTGCTTCTGCTGGTCAATATCACAATCCTACTTTCACTCATTAAAAGGAGCTTTAGGTACCTGAACTTGTCCACTCTGGATGACAGCTTAAAAAGCCTCGCTTTTTGAAAATTATCACACATATAACTCACCTGTAGTCTGCTACAGTGCATACTAGAGAATACAGTCGTTTTAGGTCGAAAGACAACATCATTCACAAACAGCAGAGTTACAACACTTGGGTTCCCAAATTGGATAATTCTCAAACCTCAGCTATGTCTTACTATTCTGACCATGAAAATCACAGAGGTGAAGATACAAAAGACATAACCTTCCCAGAATCCCACATAAAAATAAAACAGACAATGCCAATTAAGCAAACTGAACTTTCACTTCAGATATGCAGGGCCCTAATAACATGAATCAGAACAACACACCATTGTAATGCCTTCCATTATACTGTGGGCTACAGGATGTGTGATCACAAGCCCTTCCCAAGTCCATGAATCCCATGTAGATAGCATTAGAAAAATCACATAAACGCTCAAGTATATCTGTGTGGAAAAAGTGTTGGCCCACTGTTCCAAGACCATGTTGCCATCCAAATTATTTCATGTGAACCCAATGTTCAGCTATTGGATGAATTTTCTGTTTCACTTCTCATGCATATTCTTTACCATGAAGGCTGAGAATCACATGTCCTTGAGGCGTTGCTCCTGTTTTCAGTGCAACACTGAAGATGTGTTTTAAATAAGAGACTCCAACAAATGCTTTCATCTTTTCTTCTAGGACCTCATCCACCCAGCAGTCTGGTCACTATGTAGACATCTTGTCTTATTTAGATATTTTCAACAACATCCTAACTTGTGTAGATTGAACCACAATGGACAAAACAGTATCGACCAACTCTGTGATTACATTCTTGACATATTGGGAAGTGTATTAAGGAGACCATGACTGTGTTATAAATAGAGTGCTCCAGTTAAATGATAGCATCATTATCACAATCCTATTACGTTATCTTTCAAGCAGACTGCTGGTCTACAGATTTGTGTTCTTTCCCTTGGGTAATTAATTTCGTAGAAATAAAAAAGTCGGATAAGAGGATCAATGACAAGTTTAAAAAGAAAATTATATAAGGAATGATGACTCACCTGAAAGAGGTTAGAAAGACCAACTATGTCCTTTGAGACATAACAAAGTGGTGGTGGTGGGGGTGAGCGGGTAAAGAATGAGTCAACCAATCAAAGAAGTCAAGTATTTCTGTTGAATACCTGCAGATTATTTCAAACATTATTTAAGTAACATGCATATGTATGACATGTAAATTTCAAGAAGTCCACCCTTTGCCTTTAAAACATCATCAAGTCCTCTTGCATGCATTATACATAGGCACCTTCATGGCTGGTTATCTACCTATCCTTTTTACCAGTGGGGGCCATTAATTTCGATTCAAATTATCAATCGCAGAAATGCAGACAAGCTACAGGAAGCTATGGTTAACTATTGCCTGCAGATATTCATCCACGTACCACTGTCTAGTCCTTCTGTTGACAAACTTTCAGTTAATACCAAAAATTTCAAATTTTGACTAGAGCACCTTCTGTCATTTTTCTGCACCCCAGTCCTAGTGTTTTCATGCATATGTGAGTCCTTTGACTTTCCTCAGTGGAGTGATTTTTTGGTCACAACTCTTCCATGAATACAACCTCAATAAGATTTCTTTGGAATGCAGATGGATTTAGTACAGTCCCAGTGGTTTCTACCAGTTTTGTACTAATAATGGTGGCAACCATCTTCCGATTTCGAAAGGAAGTAAGCTTGACATTTTTCTCATTTGCTGCACTCATTTTCTATTGCTGACCAATGCATTTTTGATCCTCAATATTGCCTGTTTATTTATCCTTCTGTTCTGGAAATACCTTTCTGCTTGTGAATGATCTGGATAATGCAGAATGACTACCTTGTGTTATGTCACTATAATTACTTTTGCCACGGTGTAAGATTTGCTGGTTAAACTACCACATTTACTACAACCTCACCTTTTCAGTCTGGTTGTCCCTGGCCCAGTTTTATTAAATCTGAACTATTTCTGCTTCAGGTGATCACGTTGGTTCATCCTGCACGTCATATCATTGACCATCAGCAGCTGCTTAGTTTATTTGCTTAATCAAGCACTGGGCTACATGCCCATGTGTTATTATTATGTTAGTTTCCTTCTTTGAGGACATTCAAATATCTTGCTTCAGGTTTTGCAAAAGTAGTGTTTGACACTTTAAAATGCACTCTTTTAACTCACAAATTCAAAACACATATACACACAGTAAATACACTTTATCAAAATATATATTGGTGGTGACGTGGCGGAAGTGGTGGAGCTTGCAGGAGAGAACTTGAAGTGATTTCGGTATTTGTCCCAGGAGCCATCTTCTGATCTGAGGAAGGAATGGGAGAAAGATTCAACAACTGCAAAACCCAAAGCATGGATATCGGAGTTCTTGCCTTGCCAGGGCACTGAAGATGCTCATTAAGCACACGTGTCTGACACTGTATAGAAACATGTATACAGTAACTCAGATTTACCACGCAACAGGTGAGGACCCTTTAAGTTTGACTGATGCATGCTTCCTGGGCACCACATTGTTGGCAGATTAATCAAAGACATTTTAATAATATATAAGGATTTATTATTGTTTACATTTTTTACATGGGAAGGCATTGTCACCAGAGTGCATCATAAAACAAATGTAAATGGGCCCCCCTTGTTCATTTCCTCAGCTTATTTACTTCTTTGAGAACAATTTCTATACACCAGAATTCTTAGAAGTGCATGAAACAAAATTCAATAATGCAGTTTTAGGTTGAAGTTAATGCTAATTACAGAAAGGATTACCCTATTTTTTTGATTAGCTGGATGTGACCAGCGGGCCTTATTCTGAACATTTCTAGTCAAACACTAGCTAATGTATTTAGCATTACCCAGGTCATAAACAAATGACATAAATTTTTTACTCTTAAAGTTGTTACATTTCAACGATAAATATTGTTAGTATTGGAAGGCATCTTTGTATACAAAAGCCTCGTTTCTTGTTCTGGTGCATGGGATCCCAACCTGCAACAAATAAGTCTGGAGAAATTATAGTGAGGGAGAAGATTCATTAAAGAACAAAAAAATAATATATCAAGGAAGAATCAAACATGGATTTCTTGGTTAAAAGGAAAGCACACTAAACGTCATGCCACTATTAGAGATTGAAAGGCACTTTTTCTCTTTTTATTGAGAATACTGTAGTTTTTCTTGCCACACACGCCTGAGCCACCCTTACCAAACCGTGGAGAGCCTGGCTGAAAGTTGTATGTCAGAATTCTGGTGACAAGTACCTGTGTATGCCACATTTTAAGTCTATAGCTTGAAAAAAAGATGTTCACAAAGAACATCTAAGTGGATTGTGTCATGCCTAAAGCTCATGATACAGAATTTTTGGAATATGGATGGATGAATGGATGTAATTAAAATATCACTGTCGAAATATGAGATAAAGGGGATTATCAGAGAAGGACTAGAACAGAAAATGTCTCTATATGTAGATGATATGGTACTGTATATATCAGACCCACAAAATACTATGCCTGCAGTCTTAACAGCACTTACAGAATCTCAAAAGATCTCTGGTCTCAGAATTAAATTGACTAAAAGTGTGCTCTTTCCAGTGAATTCTGAAGCACCAATATTAGATTGGGCACCTTCCCTTTTATCATTGCAGATCAATTTAAATACCTAGTGGTAAACATCACAAGTAGACATAAAGCTCTTTATCAAAAATATTTCACCGTTTGTATGGAAAAAAATAAGCAAGACTTGCATAGATGGTCAACCCTTCATTTCACTTGGAAGAATTAATGTTGTTAAGATGAATATCCTCCCTAGGCCTCTCTTCTTATTTCAAAACATTCCAATATACATCAATAAATTGTTTTTTAAGAAATTAGATTCAACCATAACCTCATTTATTTGGAACTAAAAACATCCACATATCCAAAGAGCAACCCTACAAAGACCTAAAGCAGAAGGTGGCATGGCCCTACCTAACATACAGTTTTACTACTGGGCAGCAAACATACAAACAAAAAAAACCTGGACATTGACACAAATAGATGAACATACCCAGGCTTGGTCCACAATAGAAATAAAATCCTGTAGTACTTCTTTATATTCCCTGCTTTGTGCCCCAATAAATGCAAGTTATTGCCAATATACTAATAACCCAATAGTGCTTCACTCACTCGGAATATGGAACCAATGTAGGAAGCATTTTAAGATACAGAATCTTTTATCGGTGGCGCCTTTGCAGGAGAACCACTTTTTTCAACCCTGGTAAACATATGCAGTTTTTAATGTCTGGAAAACATTTGGGATTAAATCACTTACAGATCTGTACATAGACAACATCTTTGCATCTTACAAACAATTACATTCCAAATTTAACTTTCCAGCAACACATTTCTTTCACTATCTTCAAATTAGAAACTTTGTTAAACAGAACCTGCCCAATTATCCTCACCTCCCACCTCCCTCTTTGCTGGAAAAAATATTCCTCAGTTTGGATGACTCAGACAGCATTTCTGTAATTTATAAAACCATTTCACAGTCCCTCCCTTTCAAAGATCCAAGAGGACAGTGGGAAAAGGATCTCTCACTCAACATCTCAGAAAAGGAGTGGAAGGTAGCAATCCAGAGAATTCACTCAAGCTCCATATGCCCAAAGCATACAATTATTCAACTCAAAATTATATATTGAGCACATCTGTCTCACTTAATATTGTACAAAATGTGTCAAGGGCAAGATCCAACCTGCAAACATTGCAATCAAGCTCCAGCCTCACTGGGTCACATGTTTTAGGCCTGTACCAAATTAACATCAATCTGGACCAAAATTTTGAAATGCCTTTAAGACAAGTCTTAGTGTTACAATCCCTCCTAACCCGTTAACAGCTGTGTTTGGTGTACTTCCAGATGGGTTAAAAGTGGAGAAAGACAAACAAACTGTGATCGCCTTTACTACACTATTGGCACGTTGCTAAACTTGCTAAACTGGAAGAATCCTGTTTTAAGTCAGTGGGTAACTGATGTTATATACTATTTGAAACTGGAAAAAATTGAATTCTCACTTAGAGGATCATTGCAGAAATTTTTCAAAACCTGGTAGAATCTAATCAATAACATTTTAGAATACGCTTTTAAAGCACTGAGGAAGCAGCTTCTTTCCCCATTTCTTTTTCTTCTCCATTTATCTTTATTCATTTATTAATTAATCTATTTACTTATTTTTACTAGCTTTAAGTTTTATTCTGCTGCCCATGCATTCTTTCTCAGTGGTGGGGTTTGATTTGTTTTCAATCATATTTTTGTAAAATTGATCTATTTGTATGGAATGTTGTGTGATTTCAATAAAATCAATAAAATTATAAAATATATACATATATATATCACTGACATAATGGTAGCAGGGAAATTAAGATTTCTCAGCACTCTAAATCAGTCACTTAATTTGATCGTGTTCACATTTTTAATTTTTAAATCAATTCAAAATTGACCTGTTCAGTATATTAAAGGTAAATTAAAGCTGTACATATATCTATTTACATATGTGCATTGTAAATCAAATAATAAAATTAGTATTGTGCAAATTTGATAAATAATGTCAGCTGTAAAGAATGTAAAAACAGAACAACTTAACAAGTATTCAGGGCTTTAGAGACCCTTTATCATGTATACATACAGTATGGGACCCTTGTGAGATGTGCAGAGAGCCAGGGAAAAAACAAATGAGAAAGCAATATTATAATACTGTGTAGGCACAACATTACATTTCATAACTAGCAAAGCAGTTAGTGGCATTATTGAAAAATTGAAGACACAAATAAAAATGAAAGATTGTGTGATTAATTCAAAACCTGCTTATCCACAAGGAGTTTTATTGATGTGTCTCAGAATTTGAACCAATTTCAAAACATCGCAAAGCCACTGAGACTATGCCATGGCTCTTATAACACACAGTCCTTCTTTTTCAGCTAAGTAGTGTTGAATCCTCTAGGGTTCCTAATATCTTTTTGATACCCCCCACCATAGCTCCCTGTTGTATATTATAACTAATTCTATTTCTTCTTGCATGTGAAACTTTTGACTTGTTTATTTTAAATGTAATTTACCATATATTTGCTTAATAGTAAATTCTGTCAAAGTCAATCTGTATTGATTTAACTCCCTCAAAAGGAATGTGCTAATCCAGCTAATTTGGCATCATTTGCACATGTAACTAAGTTGCTTGCTTCATGTTTATCTGCATCATCTACATAAATTACAAAGAGTGCTGATTCTGTTGGGAAACAGGGTTTGAAATTTGTGTAATTTATAAAACGATTGATTTCAATATTCAGGCTAATTTTGTATATCAAACTTTGAATTCATGCCACACTACTTTGAATTGGTACGCAATCATGGCATGGGTGTCCAAAATCTTTTTGGATATTAGGTTATTAAATAACATGTGCATATTATGTAAAATGTCGTAATGTCTTCTCTTAAAAGTCAAGCATATTAGATAAAATTCCTCTCTAGGTTGCATGCTGTCTTGATTAGGCTTTTATTTTACATTTTCTTTTTTCTTACAATTTTTGAGAACTTGTTTTAGGGGTTGTAAAAGATCAAACAACTTCATGGTCACAATTGTTTTTCTACTTGATAATTTTCAAAAACATTCTCCAATGTTCTCCATCAACAGCATTTCTTTCTTCTTATGGCTGTTGCAATTTTGTGAATTGTTTTTATTTATTTATTTATTAATTTTATTACAATCAATACATAGCAATCAAGTTTTTACAAAAAAAAGAATTATGTTAAGAATTATTTTTTGATGATTGCTATGCCATTGCCAGGTAAGTTCAACTTGAAAGGTGTGGCACATGACATTACCAGGTCAAAGGTATTAAGGTCAAGCTATGCCCTTTCCTGGCTGTCCAAGACTGGATTCTCTTAAAAGACAAAGGATCTAAGCACAGACCTCTGTATACCAGTAGCTCACAATCTTGTGAAAGTGGAGTTGCCAATGGCCCAATATCAATGATACCAGAAGGTGCAACGGGTGGTGCCCAATGCAAATTTTTGATTGTGTGTGAACTTGACTCGCAAACAATCTAATATACTTTTTGAATATTTAGTTATTTAAAATATGAGAACTTTAAAATGATATGAAATTGGAGAGACCCGGGCCTATTCTGAAGCTACCATTGACATGTGCCTTGTAGCCCCTCATTCAGATATCCTCTGTTTTGTTTTATGTTGAATACACAGTCTCCAGGAGGATTTTTAGATAACTTCATAATTGTTATCCTTTTATGAACTGTTATACACTGTATTTTTAATAGCTTTGCTGGTTAATTATGTGTGGCAGTGAGTATTTTTCAACTGATTGTCTGCAGCAAAGGCAGTTATGTTTTCTTCTGCTTTATTAGAGTTCCAAAATGGGTACCAAAAACATGTGACCATGCCTCATAATGTCATACGGCCACCATGTGACCACATTCAACATATCATATGTTGACATAATGAGGTTGTGACCAACAACACTTGTGCCTGTACCTGGAAACAATAGAAAATTGCCAGTAAACAAAACAAAAAAGAAAATTATAATACAATACTCAAAATTCAATGAGGTGAAGAACATCTAAATATCCATGGCCATGTACAATATATGCTGAAACTACTCTAAATTTGATGCAATATGCCATCAATGAATTTAGTTAATAGAAGTGGTATAGTGGTGGGTTGCACTGCCTCTTCACACTTCCACTGACTTATCGTAATCCCCAGTCAAATCAACGTCTGTAAGCTTTCTCCAGATACTCCAGCTTCATACAACATCCCAAAGACTTCTTAATGTAGCTTGTTAAAAGAATTTAAGTTGTTGCCAGTGTGGTTGTGTGATGGTCTTAGACTCTGGTGCTGGTGCAAGATGCTCAGTTAAAACATCTTTATGGGGCACACACTACCAGTTAGATCAATAAGAATATTTAGGGCAGTATAAGTTCCAAGAAATACAGTACCACCCCACTGTCTGAGCATACTGTTTGAGAACCATTAAATAGTACCACCTTACTAAATAGGGGATTGTTGGAAATTGTGGCCTACTTGATTGAATGAATACTCCAGCAGTTGCCTCAATACGTGTGTGTGCCTTGGTTAGTAAATCAGTGTGCTAACTGGATATCATCCATATTTCCCTGCTGAGAATGAATAGATATGTGAGTACATTACAAGAGCCAGGGATGATCTGAGGATTTCTGTTTTGCATTCCTCCTTTTTTACTGGTCCAGAAGCAGAATCCAAACAAAGAAATGATGCTGGCTCAATTAATAGAATGGAAATAAGACAGAAAATCAGAAGTCCTGAAATTTTAAAAAGAGAATCTGGGTCAGTGTGTAATTAAAATAAGCAAGAATTCTTCTTCTTCTTTGGCTGCTCCTGTTAGGGTTGCCACAGCGGATTTTAAAATCTTAAAATAAGCAAGAATAAATGTTTATATTAAATAACAGTTCCAAGATTATTTCATTTACACCTTCAACTCATGCTTAGTCCACTTTCAGTATAATATAAGAGTGAGTGCAGAAAGGAAACCTGAAAATTATATCTGGCTCAGTCTGACTGCCCCTGACATAGAGATGGAACACAGACTCACAATATAAATGTAATGTATAAAAAATCACTTACCACTGCATATTTAAACAGTTCTGGAAGCTTTCTGGTCGGCAGCTATGCTAATTTATTCTCTTACTCTCAATAAAAAGCTTCAGATATACAGGAGTCAGCACATTGGCACGGAGTTTGGAAGTGGCCACCTGCATCACAGGCAAGAGGGGATTTGATGTGATAAAACAGGATTTCTGCAGATCATTCACTACATGGTCTGTGCCTTTCTAAATTCCAAGGCTTTCAACGATCATGCCTTTGGGTAACAATACGTGCACGACTTGCTAAAAATTCAGGTTTAAAACCTTTACATTTTCATTTGAAAATGCACAGCGTCTGTGCTTTTGGCAGGTTGTTTTCCCTCATATCACTCTAGTGAATTACCATGAAAATTGGTTATGAAATTGTAGAGATGTCAAATGCAATAATTAATCTAGAAGCATAATTGCCAACATATCTCATTTCTTTAGAATTGCTCTTTTGGCATTTTACTTGGATTGAATGAAAAGCAAGTGTGCTAGTGGTAGTTTAGATTACATCGGATCTTTGCATATTCATTAAATGACCCTTGTACTTTATGTAATGAAAGAAATAAATTATTGGTGTACTGTACATATATACAAGGTATATATAAACAATGGAGGAAGTAAATTGCAATTGTCAAGGGTGTATAGCAGGGGATCGCTTTCTTGGCTCAACTGAGGTAAGTGATACCACTCCAGGACCAGAGGGGGCGCAGTCTCTAAGTGCTTCTTTTCTTCCACCCACAACTCAGGGAAAACTCCTGGTGTGGGCTCCATAAAAAGGGATGTCCCCAGAAAAAGGCGTCTCGTTCAAACCCGAGCCACATATAAGAGGGAGCTCCTATGGCAGTGGATAACTTTTGGGCTGTCATAGTCAGTAACTTTCATTTGTGCCCTCATGCTCTTGTTTTCTTTTACTTAGTTATTAAATGGGGTTAGCCAGTTATTTGCCCCAACTATTATTGGTGGACTGCTCCATTTTTTTTCAATGGGTACACAATGTACTGTCTTTAACAAATATTAAAAACCTTTTCCATTCAGAACTCGGTGGTCATACTTCAAGTGATGCGTCATACAAGTGGACATTTTATGGGCTGAGATGAAAGAATCTTTCAACGATGCTACCAAACTAGATGGTGAACAAATCAAACTAGATGGACTAATACCATATTGTGTACACCCACCCTTATTGGGTGCAGTAAAAGAAAAAGGTGAAAATGAACGGTCTAAAAATGTGGCCACATTACAAGATGGGTTTGAAGTTGATAGTTTTTTTTTCTCTTAGAAAATAAAAAGGTATACCATAATATATTGTATCTGATTTATCACTGTATGGATATGTGGAATGGGAAGTGAGGAACATATTGGGATGAGGCAGGGGGACCAGTGCTTGTGCTTAGGGGCACCAAAGTGTCCTAATCCTGCTCTGTTTCTTTTCTGAATTTGCATGCAAGCAGTTATAAAGTCATTTTTAACAATCTTAGATGGTTCAATTAGCATATGTAATTAATGTCATTTGCTTATTTCAGTTGTGTTGTTCATTTGAGTTCCACTAGATAATGAATGATTCAGAGTTTTGCTCACACGGTTTTTCTAGAGTTTTATCAGAAAAGAGTAGATAGCCTTCATGCTTCTTGTGAGTAAATATAACATAATATCATATTAAATGAGGCGGCTGTACCATGTAAGTCACATGGGTACTCTCTTGTGGGCTCACTCAGTGCAGCTCAGTGCAGCACAACTGACGGAACCCAAAGAAAAGTGACATTCATTAGGCAGGCAGCACAGACTTTGGTATACACAGGTTTCACACCATTACACAAGAACTAAAACTGGTCTCTTGTGTTGAGGTTAATATGCAGCTGACACTCCATTCCACTTTATACTCCAAAGCCCTACAGGAAGTAACAGAAACGCCTTGGCAACAGCTATTCTGGTAAACATGTGCAAGAGACATGATGAGAGTGAAAACGATGAAAAAAGAACAGTTCAAGTGTACTGAATCCCCTTCTATCAAGAAATGGATTGCTGTGCTCCTTTGTCTTATATCAAGTTAAACCCTGACTGCTGAAGTCATTCATATAATTCTGTCCTCACAAATACCCAGCAGGGCATTGTTCAGTTTACGACATGGATTTAACACTAAGTATTTCTCTTTTTTATTAATTGAACTTTTGAATCTGATATTTCTGAAGAACCACAGATCCACACTAGCAAGTCTCATTGTCATCATTGTCATCTTCTCGGACTAGGCCACATTTTTTGAGGTGTTTTTTTTTCAATCTATATTTCCACATAATGAATCTGGCAAAAAATGTGGTTTCCTTGAGTCGTAAATGGAGTTTCATTAATAAAATAATGTCAAGCTAATGCAAGTTTGTTTTAGATGTGCACGAGACATTTTCAGGGTCCCCAAAATACTTCATTACTGTGGTGGAACAACAGAACACGCTCCACAATGTATAAAAGTTATGACTTTCCACCATTTTTTAACCTCACAGATTTATTAATTAAATGACTCGTTTAAAATCTGGTTCCAATTTTTAAACTTCAAATCTCTGTTAGTGTTGTATAGTTGGATTTGGGAGTTACTCTAATGTTCTACTGAAATTAAGTGAGCATCATGCTTGTTCCCTACATGTCCAATAAAAGTTATGGACCAAGTATACATTTCCTGCGTTGGACTCGCACAAGAACCTTCAGGGCTCTTATATAGAATGTAATTCACACTTGACCATAGTTCAGCATGGCCACGAACTCCTGCCCTTTTACATTCAGAATTAAGAACAATCTGCTGGAAAAACATTGACGTTGTTTCCTCCAATATCATGAAGCTTTCGACAGTTCCAGGCAGACAGCTGCCAGAAGTCAGCATTTGGTTAGGAACCCGAAATGGGGAGAAGAGAATTCTTACTTCTGCTGCAAATTATTTTGAGAAGAATGGACCTATGAGACCCCCCGGTCATCTTATTTTTCTGATTTCATTTCATTTAATAGGTGTGTGTATTAAACAGGGTTCACCAGGTTGATGCCCCACCTTTTCTCTTGTCCAGTCTGGTTCTCTTACACCTTCTGGCCAATTTCCAATACCTGCAAAATTCATTGCAACAAAATAATTTTTCATGAAAAAGCAGCAAAACATGTGTTCTTCTTCTGTACTTGGCCTAAAAATTGTGATTCTGGAGCTCTGCTGAACTGCCAAATATATTGCACGTTTATGTCACTCGGCATACTTGATAGCCTTCATACTTTTGTAATGGAGCGAAGCTCAAGTTGGGTTACTGCAGACTGGAGGCACTGTGGGTGTATTTAGAGGCAGGATAACCATCAATCAAATTTGACTTCAGCTGTACTTGATCAGCTCTGGATGTTCACCACAAGTAGACTCCATCACTTATTTACGGGTTTCTTGATGTATGGTTTGACTTGATTTGACACATTGATCAGATTGATCAAATCTCATTCACTGAGATTTAACCCTATGAATACCTGCACACCATAATCTCTCTATTATAAAAAAAAAATCCTGGGAGAGAAAGACTAGGAAGACGAGGCATGATCTTCACGTGAAGATCATGGAAGACACTTAAAAGACCTGCGAGACGCAAGAGATTAGACACAGAGTGTCTCGCGGGGATCTTAAACATGAGACTTTGTACCAAAAGACTGACCCAGGACCAGGGACGCAGAACATGAGATTCTTGCAAGACATGCCCTACTTACAACCAATATCAAATAAGACCACGGGCAGCAAAACACTCAGTTGTCTAAAGGCATTGAACAAACACAGATCCAGGGCTCTCAGCGCATATAAAGCATATAAGGACAATACGTTAAAAATGAAACATCGACGACTAAGCAAAAAAGAAAGAGTAGCACGAAGAAAAGAGACTCAAAAACGCTGGACAGAAAAAAATGCAAAAAAGAAAAAGAATAATTTAATTCAGAAAATATGCAAATTCAGAAAATAAGTAAAGTAATAATCAGCCCAAAACAAGTGGAATTGAAAAAAAGCACGTCCAATCAGGCTCAGAATTAAAAAACAAAGAGTTAAAGACTCAGTAGAACTTCATAAAGACGTTCAAAAACGTTGGCGTTATACACATGCAGAGCAGGTTAGAGATTATGAAAGCAGAAAAAAACAAAAGTTTCAAAACAAAGAAAGTAAACATTGCATTAGCGCCAATAAAAAGAAATTATTACTCGGAGAAATAACGAAAAGGCGAATAGAGACCGAATATATGGACAATACAGTAGGTGATATGTCAGAAGTATGTAAGTACAGGTAGTCCCCGAGTTACGTACAAGATAGGGACTGTACTGTAGGTTTGTACTTAAGTTGAATTTGTATGTAAGTCGGAACAGGTACATTATTTTAATAAATGCTATTGTTGACCGATTGTAACCAAGTGCTCTGCCAATGAATGATGGAGTTTCACCCCTCTCTGACCTTTTTGTTATTTCTACTTTATTTAATGGTGATGTTTTTTCTCTTCTTTACTGTATCACCAGCACTTGCATCAGATTTATGTTTCAAAGACATTTTGAAGGGTGAAGACAAAAGGTTAAGATGAGCTCTTCTGCACAGCACTGTACACGCAATCACAGCAGGAAGGCACCCGTCATCAACACGCCTGATGTACTGACAAGAGACAACTTCCTGCTATCAGCGTAACAGTACAAGCAGGCTTGCTATTGAGAATGAATAGGGGCAGCGAGGGGCGGTTCACCACCCGCCTACCACACAGTCACCTCCACTACTGTATGCTGCCTGCAGCGTCTGCCCACCGAGAACGAACACGGTGTGGCCAAAGGCAGGTAGTGAATTGCCCAACCCCAATTCAACAGGCAGCCATCTGATGCACACTACAATGCTACCCCCCGCGACCCCGTTCACTCTCAATGGCCTCCGTTCAGCCACAACCGGGTCAGCGCTTGCAGCATTACCAGCTGTGTGTGCTGGGCGGCTAGTGAAACGTCCCCCTCTGCTCCATCCAGCCTGAGTCCAGTCAGGAGCAGTAGCTGCGGCGGCATAGTGGGCAGTTAGCGAACCATCATCCTGCACACGAGTGATAGCTGCGGCCCCGGTGACTATGGACCATGGGTCACCGCTTGCCGCCAGAGGGACACTACACCATGCGAGCAGCAAAATCGCCCCCCTCCAGCCATCGCTTGCAGCATCCCCAGGCTGAAGATGATGGAGCAGCAGTTACTGAGGCGCATGCGTCGCAGCTGTGGCCTCGTTCGTAAGTCGTAGGTCGGAATATCCATAAGTCAGAGAATTTCAAAAACGGGGTTTACCTCACTTGCATTTATTGGTTACTTTACCAAAAAAATTATTAACTGCTGATGATGTAGATCGTTTTATCTGTGCTGAAATTCCAAACAGAGAAAGCTATCCTGAATTATGGTACAAAGTCATTAAATACATGTATCACGGTCCTCATTTAAAAGATTCAGAAGATTCAGCATATTGGGACTCGAAAGATTCCAAATATTGTTTTTACCGTAGTTCTGAAATAAAAGTGAAATTAATGAAACAGAAACAATTCAAAGAAAAAAAAATCTCAAAAGTGTGTATCCAGAAAACCAAACATGGGGGTTGGCGAGCAAAGCAAGCAGGGGGTGAAGCCCCCTAGTCTTAAAAAAAACAATTACTGCATTTGAATGTGTCTACATCCAAATATTCTTATTTACGAGTGTGACCATCATTTCCTCAAACGTAATATCATGATCTTTTTTATGTAAATCTTTTCCAGGTTTAAAAAAAAAAAAAGGGTGACTCTCTAAAGAACAGATGGCAGCCAGAGACGGCTGATCAATCCATTAGGTGACATCACCCGAGAAGCGCCATTTATAAAAGTTAACGGGTGCATTATGAACATCAAGGGATGTCATTTATGTAACTTAAGTGGTGCATGCACTGAAATCTAAGGGGACTCCCAAACTCCCTCAAAGATGAATAATACTGATGGGCTATGGACACCGAGGGGCACCATCTATGTAACAAAGCAATTTACTTTACAGAAAAACTTGGAACTTCTCACTGTCATTCATGCTAGCATGAATAAAAAATAGATGTTGCCCTCAAGGTCAGCATTCTGCAGTCAGCTTGTCAACTGTATGTACTGAAAGAATGTGCTATGTTTCAATTTCATTATAACAAAATGCCCATTTAAACAAATTATTTTTTCAGTCCTTAGCACTTCGCTCTAACAGAATTTGCCCTTCATATACACATTATATTTTCACAAAAAAATTGTTAACTGAAAGTTTACAAATTATGTTAGCAAAGTGTTTTGGACTTAAGAAAGCCCTGAAGGCACAGCCTTATAAATCTCACAGTCTGTGTGAAGAACACCTAAATATGAACCTGCTTTATTGTTGCTCCACATATCATTCCATTGCCAGTCATGTTCATTTCTCTTTATTTATACAGAGTACAACTTTGATGTCTTTATGTCTTTGTTGTAAATTGTGTATGATTTCAGTAGAATATTTCTACTAATTTTATTACCCTTATTTTACAATACTCAGGGTGTCTTTGGCACAGTTTTACACAATTCTAAATAAATTTAGTTCATAGCTTTCTGGACAAAAAGGTGCTGACGTGGCGTGAAATTAACTGTTAGGAAGGAACTGGTCTTGCTTGTTCATTTTTGTAGATCTCATTTACCGCTTCTTCTCGGCAATAATTTGAAAATCTTGACAGTTTTTTTTCTGTTGATGTGTAAGAGCATGAAATTCACTTAGCACCTTTTCTGTATTGGCAGATTTGGTAGAGGGCAGTGAAGTTGAAAATAAAGGTTACACCGGCTCAGTGTGTTACGAGTGTCTGACCTGGAAAATGCCTGCGCTGGACATTTGTCTGTGATTATTTCAAACAGTTTGCTGAACATGAAACCTCTGTTCCATGACTGATAGGAATTTTGTCTGACTGAACAAAACCTGCAGTTAAAGTGCATTGGCCTGTGAAGAGCATATGCTGCTTTTGATAGATTTTTAACAATTCATGACAGAGTCTTTGGAATCAAATGAAGGAGTTTTTTTCCCTTTATTTTCTTACTGATCTCCTGGTGCCAAATTATACTTTTAAGGTACAATGATCAGTTGGTGACTGCATTGTTCTTCAGTTGCAAACACCATTTGAATTCTGCACAAATATCTGATGCAAATAGAGTCAAGGTGTTGATGCTGCGGTTGCTGAATGTATTACTGGTTCCATTTTTATTATTTTTTTATCCCCTCCTGTGATGGATTTCACTTCTGTTTCATTTTCTGCCTAAAAGCAAATTGGAAATATATACTATAGAATATTACACTATTTTAGTCAACAACAGAAGCATGGGAACATTTGTAACTTAATCTGCATTTACATTTTTTAGGGTGAGACAAGTGTTTCTTCATTTCTCTGTTGCTATTTGATGGATTTAACAATGGCGCTTTCTGCCTTCAGCAGGGTTCTCTAATTTTTAAGGCATATGGTTTGATGAAAAAGTTACTTGGAATGTACATGTACAGAATATTGTGGACATGTATTAGAAAATAATGAATACAATGAGGTGTTTAGTGGGAACTGAAAATGGAGCAGAAAGATCAGCATTAAAAGCAATATACTCTGGATTAGTTCGGCCAATAATAGGTTATGGTTGTATAGTATACAGCACAGCTTCTGAAAGAACGTTAAAAAAACTAGACCATATTCAACATCAAATTCTGAGATTATGTACTGGGGCATTTAAGACAACACCAACAGCAGAAATGCAAGTGGAGATGGGGATAATACCTCTATAAATTAGAAGAAATCAATTGAAAATTAATTACTGGCTTAGTTTACAGAGGCATAGTCCAGATCATCCAACTAAAGAAACATTGAAACCTTGTTGGGAAATGAAAAATTTTGGGTGGGTAGTGGTGCAGAAAGCAAAAGAACGTACAAATTAGACATTAGACAATACCATTACCTGTAATACAACTTTGGATAATTCTAGATGTACCTGTAGTTTTCACACTTTTAGACAAAAAGTATTTAATTTCAGTGCATATACTATACAGGAATATACTGACAAGTATCACAGCTACATACAGTACATATTTATACAGATGCATCAATATCGTGGAAAGACACAAACAATAGAACATGTAATATTACAATGTTGGAGGTATGACAGGGATAGGGAAATTTTAGTAGAAAACCTCAGGGAACTGAAAGTGAATCTTGTTTTAGAGGATATTTCACAGAAGAAATCAGGGGATACATGCCGTGTTTATTACAGTTTTTGAAGGATACTAAGTTGAGTGAGAAAATATAATAATGAGAACTTGCTAATCCACGCTCCATACCAGGTGGTTATGGAAATGCACCATGCTGTTGTTTGCCAACTGCCAGTAGAACAAGATGAAGAAGAAGAAGCCACTGAGGATAAAGGGAGATCCTCCATCTTGGGAAACAAACTTGTAATGTAAACCTCTTGGACTATTATTAAGAACTAGCCGTAGCATACGGTGGTGTAAGAATAGGAACGGAAAACAGTGAGAAAGGAATTCAGTATAACAAAGGCTTAGGAAACCACCGTCGCAGTATAACAAAAATAGCAAGGAGCGAAATCAATGCCAATGGTTGAGAAAGTACCTTCCTGTATCAGGCTACAGAAAACATAGACATACTGTATATAGATAGACGCTGCATTCACTGTGTTGCCCAGTCGACACGATAAGTCAGCGCGTCCGCCCTATGGCGAGTGGTAAAAGTGCCATTTAAACTAATACAGGTAGACATGGAAACCGGGTTTTCTGTTGAAAAAACAATAACGTTTTAAACAGTTTCGTTTACATACAACCGATTTTGGCGAATCATTTACATGCAATTATTTATATCCATTTATACACTAATAATGGCAATTATTAAATAATAATAATAATAATAATAATTATTATTATTATTATTAAATAATTCCTCCCATATAAGTAACATTTCTCAGACTGCTTTCTTCCATCTCCGAAACATTTCTAGACTTCGTCCTGTTCTTACGCAACACAGTACTAAAGTATTGGTTAATGCCCGAGTCAACTCACGTATAGATTACTGTAATGGTATTCTATGTGTCATCCCACAAAAACGTATCCATCGCTAACAATTTATTCAAAAAGGATAATAACCTGCTGTTCTAAATCCACTGAACGTACTACACCTCTTCTCTCTCAACTTCACTGGCTCCCTGTTAACTACAGAATACAATACTAAATACAGCTCTTAACATTTAAAGCTCTCCACAACCTCACTGATCTCCTACAGATTGACAATCATCTCGCTCACTCTGATTCTCATCTGCAGCTGTACTTTCTGTACCACACATTAAACTCTGTGCTATGGGAGCTCGAGCGTCTCTTATAGTGCTCCTCAACCTGGGAATTCTCTTTTCTCTCATATACATCAGCTCGAATCAATAACACATTTTAAAACTACCCCCAAAACTTATCTTTTCAAACTGGCATACCAATTGTGAATTTTTGCACTGTTACTGCCAGTTATCTTTGTTTGTTTGCTAATTATTGCTGTTTGATCGAGAGCAACGGTGGATGCGGAAGTAGGATTAGAGATGGCGGGCGGGGCTCTAGCTTGCGTATCCCATGGTCTTAGAATTGGTGGGCAGGGCTCTGTGAGTTGGTGGGTGTGGCTCTCTGTCTTGCATGCGCTCTCTGTCTTGCTTGGGGCTGGAGCCCAGCCGGGACGCCCAGGATGACCGGAGGAGGGCTTGTGCCTCCTCCAGACCGAGAGGGGGCGTCCGTTCTGGTTATGCTGGGGGCCTCGGGTACAGGACTTGGAAGCCCAGCCCAGCCCTGTAGGGACCCGTGGCCACCGCCAGGCGGCGCCCCAGTGCCTAAATATCCCGAGAGCCCAGCACTTCTGCCACACCAGGAAGTGCTGGGGGGAAGACTTTGGGAGACACCCGGAGAGCTGCCGGGAGGACAGCCGGCACTTCCGCCACGCTGGGATGTGGCCAAGGGAGGAATGCCGGGAACACCTGGTGCTCATCCAGGAGCTGTATATACAGGGGTGTGGCTAACTCTAATTGCCGGGAAGCAGCTGGAGCCCATCCGGGTTCCCATAAGAGGGGCCGCCTCCCTCCAGTCATTGGCAGAAGTCGGGTGGAAGTGGATGGAGCTGGAGTGAGGACTGGAGGCGGCCAGGAGAGAAAGGCACAGAGACTGCGAGGCCTGGACTTGGGGGAATCGGTGCAAGAGGCACTGGGGTGTGAGTGCACAGTTTGTAAATATTTGTAAATAAACAGTGTGTTGGGTGATGAACAACATGTCTGCCTGTCTGTGTCCGCGCCAGGATTAAATTCTGTAATTACAGCCACATTAGCTCCACAAATGAGACACACGGGTTTACTGGCAATGTCAGTAAACATATACTCAGCCTCCCATCGGTTTTTAAAGGCTCTATGTTGAGAATCACCTTTTCTCTTTGGCATTGTGTGGGCTAGCTTCGCAATAACTTGCAGCATCATAAGCTAGACTTGATTAACGCGGTAAGTGTTCGGCAAGGCAGCTGAAGCGCTGCATTATGGGATCTGTAGTTTATTGTGTTACCAACGCTTCATATCCCCGGGCCACTAATAACAATAATATAGTATATAAAATGATCTCGCGGGCCGGATATAATTACACGGGCGGATGTGGCCCGTGGGCCTTGAGTTTGACACATATGGACTAAATAGAACTTGAAAAGAAATATTTTTTCGAATGTGATCGCGCAATTCAGATCGAGTTGACGCGCACTACAGTACATTGAGCCCGCGTGCTATTGTGGTTTTGCCTGTGTGCCTCAATAAGTTACCCTCCCCTCGCTCTTACTTTTTTACCGTTCATCTAATTAATACACTGAGTATGGCTTTACCAAAACAATCATTGATCGCGAATAAAGTATCAATTATTTATGAAGCTTCAATTGGTGATCTGTCTTTCTGCGTTAACCGCATATTTTTTCATACGTCTCAAACCAAGGGGATGCGAGGCTAAAATGAATTGAGAAGCGAGCGTACATACTTAGAGCATACCCTCTCGGGAATTGAGCCTCGGATGTCGGCGCCGGCGAAGCCTCTACTATGCGCCACGCGCGCGGTTTGTCTATTTGAGCGTAGCAGTGTAATTCGTTTTTGTCCAGCACTCTTTGGAACTGTTGCTTTTTGTCTGCACACTGCGTCAGTTCACGTGAGCCGCTGAATATGGTTTTATATGTCACTCGCTCGCTTCTAATTTTTTCGCTGCCTTCTTAATTATATAATGCATGTTTTCTTCAGCACTTTTTGTAGCTCTTCCTGGTTTTCTGTGTACTGCGTGGATTGTCGGTTCACGTGATTACGTGAGAGGCGTGATGATGTCACACGAAACTCCGCCCCCCGCGGCTTTCGAGCTCAACTCCATTACAGTAAATGGAGAAAAATAGCTTCTAGTTATGACCATTATGTGTAGAATTTCGAAATGAAACCTGCCCAACTTTTGTAAGGAAGCTGTAAGGAATGAGCCTGCCAAATTTCAGCCTTCTACCTACACGGGGAGTTGGAGAATTAGTGTTGAGTCAGTCAGTCAGTCAGTGAGGGCTTTGCCTTTTATTAGTATAGATTATAACATGGTTGTGGATTCTAAGTGGAATGGATAAACGTCTGGATAATTCCTTTAATGGATTATGCACACCAGATGTTCCTAGACTTTACAAAAAGAAAAAGAAAAAAAAATTAATGTATTGTTTGTATCAAGCAAAAAATTCCATTGGAGGGGTGAGATCAATCGTATTTCCTAAAGAAAACCGAGACTATCCCCTTGCTTGGTGAAAGTGTTAAAAATAACAGACTCCTTTTTCTTTAGTTTATTCTAACTTGTTCTTTTGTGTTTATATTCCTGCATCTGTGAATGTTTGTGATTTAAATTTAAATTCTAAATATATGTGGCTTTGTTAAATTTTAATTAAAGGAAGTATAGTTGTTTTTTTCCTTTACCGTCTCTAGAATTCAAATTTGGTGTTTTAGTAGCTCAACTTTTTAAACGTTGATTGTTACTAGATGGACCAGAAGATTTATTTTAAAAGAGTAGGCTAAATTATTAAAAGAATGCTTGGATCCATCAAGTAACCAAAATAAAGTTGAAACATCAGATCAAATCAAGTAAGAATCAAGGAAAAGATTAAAACTGCACTATCATACTTCTTATATTAAAAAAAGATTGTTAGTATTATCCAAAAGCTTGAATAATGCTGATACTGAGCCGCCATCTTAAATAGTGATTGTGTGATGATGTCAAGTTTAAACAATCATGTTGGCAGCATGTAGACTTGGATACAATGATCAATGTGACTGTAAACATGGAAACTGAGTGTAAAATCACAGCACCCATGATTAACACCTTTTGCAAAATGGCAGCAAAATGAACTCATAGTCATAAAAAAATGCAAGGAAATATAAAAATTTAAATCTTAACATAACAGAAATCATGAATCAGGGCAAATATGGATTAAAAGAAGCTGTCTGTTAAAGAAACTGCATCCCTAAACCCTGTCATGAATGATTTGTTTGTAGCACATTTGCCATTGCCCTTGTTGAAACAGACTTTACTTATCTAAGGGTATTATAAATACAACAGGTTTGAGTCAGGAAGCAGAATCTGTGGCAAGACTGTTCCAAACAAAGCTCCTATCTTCTAAATGTTGCTATTTTACTTCTTCCTGTAAAAAAAAAAAATGAATGAATGGGACAGAGCTGTCTTCAATCATTAAAAGTTTATTTTAACAGTTTTTACTACTCTATAGTATGATACTAGACATCCGATTATGTTTATCAATATTGCATTTTTTCTATTTGTTTTTTTAAACTTTAGAATTTTTCTGTTTAGCATTACTCTGTACATTGTTTTTGTATTGTTCTGTGTATGAACTGAATGCACTCCATTTTCTTTTAATCTCTGATATTTATTTGTGTTTGTTGTTAGACACATTTCTTTGAAGCTGTAATGATGGTGAAGAGTTAGGTCTGAAATCTTAAGCTCTCTCTTCCTTTATTATTGGCCTTCCTTTTTTCTGTTTGACTTCATGAGGATCACTCACGTGTACATCATTTAGTCCTTTTGTTAGGCTTTTTCATGTGTGCAGAAAATGCTTTCAGTCATTATAAAGTAATTAAATGTATTGTTTGAGCCTTTAGGGTATGGTCTTCAGCAAATTAGTTGCTTATAACACAACCAGTCAATCTGAAGATTTCCGTTGCCATACCTGAATCTTCATGAAGCATTGTTGGGTCAGCTGGAGCCCATGAAAGTCATGAGATCACCTCTTTGGGGGTTTTCCCAGAGGCTCCTGGCAGGTTTGTTTTTAGAAACTACAATTCCCAGACAGCCATATGGAAGTCTGAGACTTGGCAGCATTACCGTGCAGTTGCCTGCTTCACTGGAGGAGCAGAAACTACTTTAATCCAATTCCACTGGAGGTTTTTAGAACCACATCCCCAATGGGATGTCCAGAACAGTGCAGTATCATGCATTACACCACTGTCGTCTACACCATACATGCAACAAAAAATTTCAGTTTTTCCAGAAGAGTGAGAAAACACATTACAGACAAAGAACCTCCAAGTCACATAAGTAATATAAATTCATGGCACATAGCGAGTAATTACAAAGTACTGCAGAGTTTTACTGCAAAAAGTGGCACACGCACTGGCTGCAGATGTGCAAAAAACAACTGATGTGAACAGACAAGAGGATCATTTCTGACATTGCCAAATGAAGGCTACAGCTGGAGATCATGAACCTCCAAGCAGGTGAAGTGCTACATTTGCATTATGAAGACAAAAGTGTGAAAATCACTTGTATTGGATACTTAAGAATGGCTGTTTTCCCAATATGATGCATTTGCTGTATAGAATATGGTGATTTTAATATGATATACAGTATATTTGATTGTCTACTTGGGTATAATTTGCGCTGATAAAGCACAGTGTCAGTCCAGATCGATCTAATTATTGGGAGTGGGTTTTTTCTTACTTTATTTCCTGGTTAGTTACAGTTTTTAATTTGAGGTAAATTAGAATGAACAATGCATTTCTAGAAGAACTCTATGACAAAATAAAATAAATGAGTTTATTGATTAATCAATATTGTGCGTTGCCTTATGTGTCACATAATTAAGAGTGCATCCTCCCCAAATTATATAAAATCACTTACATTAGGTCTTTCTGCTTTTTCCTGTGCGTTATCCTTATTTATTGAAAGAGTAGATTATATTGAATCAGAAACACTAGGAAACTAAAATAAGAAGAAAAGAACAAACAGATGAAGTCGCTGAGGGTAAGTTTAATAATAAAGAATTGAGTGGTTTAGGAACTGCCATTTATCATTCCATTACACTCCTTTACAGAGTCTTGGTACTGTGAGTGAAGTATTGCAGTCTCTTAACTGGTGGTACAGTATGTGGTGTTGCAAGTGATGAATGTAAATGAGTCCAAGGAACTTTTTGGTCTTGAGCGAGCACTAGGTAATAAACCGCTTCTCTTCTAAACTGGGATTTTAAAACTGTAAACTCAAAATGTGGTATTGGATTTCAGAGGTAAAAGTTATCTTTATATATAACTAGCAGAATACCCGCGCTTTACAGCAGAGAAATAGTGTGTTAAGGAAGTTATGAAAAAAAAAAGGAAAAATTAAAAAAAAAAGTAACATGATTGTTAATGTAATTGTTTTGTCATTGATATGAGTGTTGTTCTCACATCTACAGTACGATGCAAAAGTTTGGGCAACCTTGTTAATAGTCATTATTTTCCTGTATAAATCGTTGGTTTTTACGATAAAAAATGTCAGTTAAATATATCATATAGGAGACACACACAGTGATATTTGAGAAGTGAAATGAAGTTTATTGGATTTACAGAAAATGTGCAATAATTGTTCAAACAAAATCAGGCAGGTGCATAAATTTGGGCACCACAAAAAAAACAATGAAATCAATATTTAGTAGATCCGCCTTTTACAGAAATTACAGCCTCTAAATGCTTCCTGTAGGTTCCAATGAGAGTCTGGATTGTGGTTGAAGGTATTTTGGACCATTCCTCTTTACAAAACATCTCTAGTTCATTCAGGTTTGATGGCTTCCGAGCATGGACAGCTCTCTTTAACTCACACCACAGATTTTCAATTGTATTCAGGTCTGGGGACTGAGATGACCATTCCAGAACGTTGTACTTGTTCCTCTGCATGAATGCCTTAGTGGATTTTGAGCAGTGTTTCGGGTCGTTGTCTTGTTGAAAGATCCAGCCCCGGAGCAGCTTCAGCTTTGTCACTGATTCCTGGACATTGGTCCCCAGAATCTGCTGATACTGAGTGGAATCCATGTGTCCCTCAACTTTGACAAGATTCCCAGTCCCTGCACTGGCCACACAGCCCCACAGCATGATGGAGCCACCACCATATTTTACTGTAGGTAGCAGGTGTTTTTCTTGGAATGCTGTGTTCTTTTTCCTCCATGCATAACGCCCCTTGTTATGCCCAAATAAATCAATTTTAGTTTCATCAGTCCACAGCACCTTATTCCAAAATGAAGCTGGCTTGTCCAAATGTGCTTGAGCATACCTCAAGCGGCTCTGTTTGTGCTGTGGGCGGAGAAAAGGCTTCCTCTGCATCACTCTCGCATACAGCATCTCCTTGTGTAAAGTGCGCCGAATGGTTGAACGATGCACAGTGACTCCATCTGCTGCAAGATGACGTTGTAGGTCTTTGGTGCTGGTCTGTGGGTTGACTCTGACTGTTCTCACCATGCACCTGCCTGATTTTGTTTGAACAATTATTGCACACTTTCTGTAAATCCAATAAACTTCATTTCACTTCTCAAATATCACTGTGTGTGTCTCCTATATGATATATTTAACTGACATTTTTTATCGTAATCACCAATGATTTATACAGGAAAAGAATGACTATTAGCAAGGTTGCCCAAACTTTTGCATCCCACTGTATATAAATCTCTCTATCTATCTATCTATATATATATATATATATATATATATGTATATATATATATATACAGTGGTGTGAAAACTATTTGCCCCTTCCTGATTTCTTATTCTTTTGCATGTTTGTCACACAAAATGTTTCTGATCATCAAACACATTTAACCATTAGTCAAATATAACACAAGTAAACACAAAATGCAGTTTTTAAATGATGGTTTTATTATTTAGGAGAAAAAATCCAAACCTACATGGCCCTGTGTGAAAAAGTAATTGCCCCTTGTTAAAAATAACCTAACTGTGGTGTATCACACCTGAGTTCAATTTCTGTAGCCACCCCAGGCCTGATTACTGCCACACCTGTTTCAATCAAGAAATCACTTAAATAGGAGCTGCCTGACACAGGGAAGTAGACCAAAAGCACCTGAAAAGCTAGACATCATGCCAAGAACCAAAGAAATTCAGGAACAAATGAGAACAGAAGTAATTGAGATCTATCAGTCTGGTAAAGGTTATAAAGCCATTTCTAAAGCTTTGGGACTCCAGCAAACCACAGTGAGAGCCATTATCCACAAATGGCAAAAACATGGAACAGTGGTGAACCTTCCCAGGAGTGGCCGGCCGACCAAAATTACCCAAAGAGCGCAGAGACAACTCATCCGAGAGGTCACAAAAGACCCCAGGACAATGTCTAAAGAACTGCAGGCCCCACTTGCCTCAATTAAGGTCAGTGTTCACGACTCCACCATAAGAAAGAGACTGGGCAAAACGGCCTGCATGGCAGATTTCCAAGACGCAAACCACTGTTAAGCAAAAAGACCATTAGGGTTCGTCTCAATTTTGCTAAGAAACATCTCAATGATTGCCAAGACTTTTGGGAAAATACCTTGTGGACTGATGAGACAAAAGTTGAACTTTTTGGAAGGCAAATGTCCCGTTATATCTGACGTAAAAGGAACACAGCATTTCAGAAAAAGAACATCATACCAACAGTAAAATATGGTGATGGTAGTGTGATGGTCTGGGGTTGTTTTCCTGCTTCAGGACCTGGAGGGCTTGCTGTGATAGATGGAACCATGAATTCTACAGTCTACCAAAAAATCCTGAAGGAGAATGTCCGGCCATCTGTTCGTCAACTCAAGCTGAAGCGATCTTGGGTGCTGCAACAGGACAATGACCCAAAACACACCAGCAAATCCACCTCTGAATGGCTAAAGAAAAGCAAAATGAAGACTTTGGAGTGGCCTAGTCAAAATCCTGACCTGAATCCAATTGAGATGCTATGGCATGACCTTAAAAAGGCGGTTCATGCTAGAAAACCCTCAAATAAAGCTGAATTACAACAATTCTGCAAAGATGAGTTGGCCAAAATTCCTCCAGAGCTGTAAAGACTCATTGCAAGTTATCGCAAACGCTTGATTGCAGTTATTGCTGCTAAGGGTGGCCCAACCAGTTATTAGGTTCAGGGGGCAATTACTTTTTCACACAGGGCCATGTAGGTTTGCATTTTTTTCTCCCTAAATAATAAAAACCATCATTTAAAAACTGCATTTTGTGTTTACTTGTGTTATATTTGACTAATGGTTAAATGTGTTTGATGATCAGAAACATTTTGTGTGACAAACATGCAAAAGAATAAGAAATCAGGAAGGGGGCAAATAGTTTTTCACACCACTGTATATATATATATATATATAGCAAAATACCCACGCTTGGCAGCAGAGAAGTAAAAAGAAAAGGAAACATTTTAATAATAACGTAACATGATTGATAATGTAATTTTTATGTCATTGTCATGAGTGTTGCTGGCATATATATATATATATACAGTATATACACATACATGTGTACATACTGTATATACACACACACATACAGTATACTATGGGGTGCCAAACAGGCAAATAAATTGATTTTGTGAATATATAAAGTCGGCGTCAGAATATATAAAGTCAAAACTTGAATATATAAAGTCAGCGTCGGTATACATAAAGTCAAAACTTTTTTCTGTTTACTCTTACTTTTTTACCATTCATTTAATCATGGCTAGTGGCGGAAAAATTATAAAATGGGAGGATTACACTGAGTATTGCTTTACCAAAACAATTATTGATAGCGAATCGATTATTCATAAAGCTTCAATTGGTGATCTGTTTTTCTGTGTTAACGTCATTTTTTCATACTTCTTCTCAAACCAAGGGTGTGCGAGGGTAAAATGAATCGGGAAGCGCTGATCAATGTAATCGGTGTACCAGGAAATCATGCATTGACAGAAGTTCCCCTTTGCTTGTATTGCAAAGTGTGATTAAATGCATTATTTTTTAACACGTTATGGAGCACATGCATCGAAGCATCTCAGCTGTGCTTGTGCTAAGAAAAGGAAACATTTTAAAAATAACGTAACACGATTGTCAATGTAACCTTTTGTAAGTAGTGCCTGGAGGATTCAGTGTGGAGAAACTGTAGAGACAGCGTGTGTATTAACTTGTGGATTTTTCTGTGAGTATTTGGTGACAGTGTCACAAAGTCGCTTCCGTAACACTGCGTGCTTTAGCTGCGGAGCTCAGCTCAGAGCAAAATGAGGTGAATGGGAGGGGAGATGATGACGTGACTCCCACACCCACCTTAACTGTCAATCCCTCACAAACACAGTCTCTCGGAATTTGCATAAGCACACCCCTTCACCTGCAATTTTAACTTAGTTACAAAGTGATCAAAACTCTCGTTTATATCCTGCGTCCTCTCATTAAACTTGTATCCCGCATTACCCGTGGGCATGAGAAACGCCAGCGGCAGCCTGTCTATGAACTTAATTTAAAGTTTAGGTTTACACCTTGCTTTCTTTCCGAAGTAGCAGCACTCATGAATATGGTTGTATATGTCATTCGCTCGCTTCTTATTGTTTCGCTGCCTTCTCAATTGTATAATGCATGTGTTCTTCAGCGCTTTTTGGAGCTCTTTCTGGTTTTCTACGCACTGCGTTGACAGTCAGTTCACGTGATTACGTGGGAAGCATGATGATGTCACACAAAACTCCGCCCCCCACAGCTTTCGAGCTCAACTCCATTACAGTAAATGGAGAAAAATAGCTTCCAGTTATGACCATTACACGTAGAAATGAAACCTGCCCAACTTTTGTAAGGAAGCTGTAAGGAATGAGCCTGCTAAATTTCAGCCTTCTACCTACATGGGGACTTGGAGATTTAGTGATTAGTCAGTGAGTGAGTGAGTGAGTCAGTCAGTCAGTCAGTCAGTGAAGGCTTTGCCTTTTATTAGTATAGATATGCAACCGTGGCTGTTCTTTTGTCTGTCCGGGATTTTAAATCACCTGTAGCTTGCAAACCATTTAACCTATTGACTTGAAATTTGGTACACATATACTACATGACGTTTACTATCCGCTTTCGGGGTGATAATTGACTTCCAAGGTTATTCCTCTTTTTATTATTATTTTATTTTATTGTAGAATCAACTCTTGGCAGCGGCCAGCAGGGCAGCCATACGATGCATGTGTATGAGCGCCGTTCTCATCCCTACCACCTTTGCTGTCACTTCCCCTAACTATGAATACTCAAGTCAAGTGTATTCACTGCACATTATCGTGCATTGCGCCATTACTGGTGTAAAGTAAGATGAAAACAGTACCAACATTTGAAGACGTGATCAATGGCATCTGTCTCTAGTTAAGTGTTTCAATGTACATTATCAGTGATGAGCAAAAGAAAACCAAGTGCTTTGTCCTATTTTGACAAATAAACACATGTGCAGTTGCTTTGACTGATCTTACTTCAAATTTTAAGTTTAGTAGAGAGTCTACAACTGGCACAAGAAATAACCATCAAGGCGATAATATATTTACTTTTTGTATATTCATTTAATGCAATCCTACACAACTGAACATACATAAATGTAAGTATCACATTTGCAAGCGACTTCCTGGATTTGAGCAGGTGAGAACGATGGTGAAGCATGATGATGCAACTCAGTCTTTAATGATTCCTGTTTTCTTTTCCAAGTTTCAGAGGAAGACTTTTTGGGTGAACTATGGGGTCACTCCTGCTCCTCAAGTGTGCTACACCTTTCTATCCGGCCAACATTCCGTTATAAGTCGATATTCTTTTAGGCTTTGATTGCGTAGGGCACAAACCTTTGCATCTGACAGGCTGAAAAGCCTGCACTGTTTTTATAATATCCTTAGCTACAAGTCAAGTCAAGTTGGGGAGCATGCACTGGTACAGTGCGTTGCCACACCCACCACGCGATGAAACAGCTCAGAATCCTGGTTGGCAACCCCCCCAGGCAGACACGTGGTCCAGTCTCACCTTCCAGAAATGACCCTCTATCTGCCGCAGCCAGGTGTTATATGGGCAACCCCTTGGCCTTGTCCAGCCACTCGGGTCTCCAACAATTAAGGATCCTATGAGGTGGATCACCCACGGGGAAACACGCCACATGGCCGTAGTGCTGTAACTGACACTCCCTCACAATGCAGGTAATGTGCGTCATTTGGGACTCCTTGAGCAACCGCTCACTCGACACAAAGTCAAACAAGCAGTTCTCAAGGATTTTCCGGAGAGACACAGTACCAAAGGAGTCCAGTCTTCGTCTCAGCTCACTGGATAGAGTCCATGTCTTGCAACCATATAGCAAGACAGGAAGCACTAGGACTCCTTTTGTTACCTTGGCAGTAACATTCATGTCTTGGGTGACTCTTCCTATGAAGTCAGTAGACAGATTGGGAGAGCATGGGGGTGATGAGGTTGCTGGAAAGGGATGTGTTGCGCTCCCGATATCTATGCAAAAGAACAAAGGTCCAAGTCTTTAAAGTCCTTAGCTACATGTGGCTGCATATTTAATAATGTAAAGGCCTTATTTTTAATATCTTGTTTTATAACTTAAATGATTTGTGGACTTTTAAATGTTGTTGCAGAAAAACAAAATTCACCACAGTAAAACAATCAATATCCTTTGATCTGATTACTATAATGTTGTGATCTCTGGGTTTTATACAGGGTATGTATAATTTTTTTGTTATTTGTCTTTATGTCCATTTTGATTGAGTTGTGCATGCAACGTCATCACTCAGTGCTTTAGCCAGCTGGATGAAGCTCTCATATTATTGAAGAATTCTTTGTGCATATCTAGCTATGAAAATTAGGGAGGCAAGACTTTGCTTAGATAATCTGTGTTGATTTTTGGTTGGGATGTGGTGGTTTTGTTTAATGATCTTTCTGGGTTTTGATTTTTGCCTGTCTCAGACTATATTTGTCTCTTACATTTCCTGGTTTTTGTGGTAATTGTTTTTTAATCGACCTTCCTCAATTATGGCAAAAATAAACTTGGACCTATACAGTAATCCTTCGCTATATCGCGCTTCGACTTTCGCGGCTTCACTCTATCGCGGATTTTAAATGTAAGCACATCTAAATATATATCACAGATTTTTCGCTGGTTCGCCGCTTTCTGCGGACAATGGGTCTTTTAATTTAGGTTACATGCTTCCTCAGTTTGATTGCCCAGTTGATTTCATACAAGGGATGCTATTGGCGGTTGGCTTAGAAGCTACCCAATTAGAGCATGTATTACATATTAACTAAAACTCCTCAATGATATAAGATATGCTTCCCGTGTGGTACTTGAGATTGTTTGCTTCTCTCTATCTTTCTCACTCTTTCTGCCTGACGGAGGTGGTGTGAGCAGAGGGGCTGTTTGCACAGAGGACACGGACGCTCCTCTACAAAATGCCGCTTTATCGCGGTGCTTCTGTATACTTAAAAGCACGTATTGATTTTTTGATTGTTTGCTTTTCTTTGCGAGCGCTCTCTCTGACATTCTCTGCTCCTGACGGCGCTCCTTTGAAGATAAGATATGTTTGCTTTCTTTTAATTGTGAGAAAGAACTGTCATCTCTGTCTTGTAATGGAGCACAGTTTAAACGTTTGACTAAAGGGTGTTATTTCATGTCTAGAGGGCTCTAATAATGTTAACAGTGTGGGAGAGTTTATAATATATAAAAATAACCATACAAACATATGGTTTCTACTTCGCGGATTTTCACCTATCGCGGGGGGGTCTGGAACGCAACCCCCGCGATCGAGGAGGGATTACTGTACATTATTAGGGACCCCAAGATGGAAAAACAAATAAGGCTAGGCAGCCGAATCAAATAAAATAGATTAGTGTGCTTGACAGAGCTGTATTATTTGCTTTTATGGAGAAAGTCGCTTTGGCACAATGCATTAACAAATCAAGAATTAAAAGTACATTCCATAATGTTTCTAAAGAAACAAAATTAAACCCTGTTGTGTGCAATCAACGCTTAAGGGAAGGTTATTGCTTTTATTGTGGAGTTGCAGACCACTGATTTATATTCTGATCTTAAGTCCATACAGAAATAACAGCTCCTTTAAAAGCTGCAGAAGCAGGCCATAGTAATCAATTTTTCTTTGGAAGTCGCAATAACTAAAAACTATTAGCATTAATTGACACTGGTGTGGCAGAGAGCTTCATTAGCTAAGAACACCTCCATCAATTAGGTATTGAAAAGATTCTATTAAAATAAGTTACAGCAACTGTCTATTAAGGGATGGCCTATTAGAAATGGGTATTTAGAGTATTGTACACACCCTACTCAGTTGCAAGTAGGATCCTTACATTTTGAAACATTTCCTATCTTTGCGACTGGCATCTCTGTCCCTCTCCAGGTTCTTGTTATGTATAGATATACCACATGCCTTTCAAAATGGGTCATCCACCTGAAACTAAGCATGTTCAGGCCCAGCCAGTACTTGGATGAGAGACCAACCAAGAAAAGCTTGAGGTGCTACTGGAACAGGTGTTAGCGAGGCCAGCAGGGGGAGCTTACCCTGTGGTCTGAATGTGAATCCCAATGCCCAGGTACACTGTGCTGTAAAATGGTGCCATCCTTTGGCTGAGATGTAAAATCGCTGTCCTGACTCTCTGTGGTCATAAAAGATCCCTGGTCATTCTTCATAAAGAGTAGGGTTTATCCCAATATCCTGGTTAAATTGCACATTACAGTCTTCTCATTCCGGCCCCTGAATCATCTACTGTTTCTAACTGGCTGTCTCTCTCACCACTTTACCACATAATGTGTGGTGAGCGTACTGGTGCAAAAATGACTGCTGCCACATCATCCAGGTGGATGCTACACTTTGGTGGTAGATAAAGTGTCTCTACACTCACTATGTAAAGTGCTTTGATTAGTGAGAAAAACGCTATATAAATGTGAAGAATTATCATTGTTCATTATGAAGATTCATAACACTAAAATAAATTGGCATTCTAGGGAAATCAAATAATGGGTTATTGGAGAACAAATATGAAATTTCAATATTTGTTCTAATACATCTATGCATGTGACTTGTTCCTTCCTTCTTTTATGCTAAGTGACTAGCAAAAATCATATTTTTGAATCAGAAGCAGAAGATGAGACTTGGTCAAAAATCTGAAGAAGGAGAAGAAAACTTGCAAGGCAACCAAACCATTTGCCAAAACAAGATGCAAAAATCAAGGTTGAAAAATACAGGCAAAGATCCAAGAGAACCAAAGAAAAAATTCAGAACTACTAAGCAAAAATGTTTATTGGGGGATCTTTCTGCTTGGATAGTTAAATGATCTTTCTGAGCGATTGTTAACCCCAATGTATAATTGTTAGAGATCACGACCTCAGAAACCTACCCTTCTAACACTTGAGCAACCTCTTGAACCCAGGTATAAAAATCGGGCTGGCAATACCCATCTAAGATGGCTGTAATTATGGTAAAAATAAAATAATAACAACAAAAAATAAGAAGATTCATGATCTGCAGAATTGAAAACTCTCAATTAGAATATTAAATTACACCAAAACAACAAACTGCTGAAAAAATATAATTCAATATCAATGTAGATATCCTTCTTTTTTTCCCTGACAATATTTTAAAATGTTCAGGAGTTATATTTTTTTAAATATGCTTTGTGTGTATGTGTTGTGTGTGTATGTATGTACAGCTTGCTTACATTATACCAATAAATTTTATTTTCCACCTTTTTGGTGAAAAATAGTGATTAAGAAAAAATAACCTTGTTTGGATTATCAGTCCTTGTTATGGTGCTACATTTGAAAACACTAGACTCTGTGTAAACTTACAATATAAATGCTCCTGCACCATCAAAATGACCTGAGTCCTTACCTGTTATTTTCAGTCTTAAGATCTGGAATAACTTAAAGGAAAATTTGAAATGGAACCTTGCAGAGCTGCCTATAACCTTTCTACTAAAGAGCAGCAGCCTGAGTGGGTACATCTGAGGCCTCAGTGGTAGTCTTCGGTCTTGCTCCCACACAGAAATATGATTTCCTCAGATCTATCCCATCAGCATCAACAACTAAATGCTGCTGGCAACCATAAAGCGGGTCAGTCGAGAGAACTTCTCTTAAACTAATGCTATATGACAACTAGAAAGTTGCAAGTAATTTCAACAGGAAAGCCAAATAACCAGTGGAATTCTGCAAAACATTCATATTCAAAATAAATATGATGTATAAAAATGGTGTATGTGTGAAAGTTTTAGCTTATATTTTTTTAACATTATACAGAGAAACTACAATTTAAAAAAACAGAGTTTGTATGTGGAATTTTATTCCTGTCCTTCCTCAAACATTAAAAAAGCATTGGCTGTTTGTGCTTAAATTGTGCAATAACAGGCATTGCTCTCCTTTATAACAAATGCGCTTAAACTAATAAAGGCAGGTGGTTCACAGAAATCTATAGGTCATGGGCCGGGTGAGACTAATTATATAATAACATTGTCAGCCTACTTATCCTTGATAAGCCATGATAACTAATTATAACTAAATACAGTGTGGCTACAACATTGTCACTCTTACTCTCACTTGATTTGTTAAGTTTAAACTAAATGAGTCGATTGTTGCTGCTTAAGCCACTCAATACTTAAACCACTCTACTGTGAAATCAGAAGCACTTTTTTAAGGGTTTAGTTTCACAATCTATTTTCAACTGTAAGGGAGGATGTGATCCTTGACATCTTTAACAAATTAAGGGTAGCATTAATACAGCTGCGATTATATTGGAGCAATATTGTGTTTAAAGAAATGCACTTTGCATACTCTGACACTGAGAGAAAAAATGGAAAGATGCAAATGCATTATTTGTATTAATATATGCCTACATAACTCAAGAACTGGGAACATTCTAAAGAAACAAGACTATAAATGTTAAAGCAATCAGAAAAGAGTATAAAATATGGGCAGAGGTTGATCATTCGATTTTTTATCATAAAAAGTGATGGACAAAAATGAAAATAAAACAAAAATAAATGCAATCTGGAGTTGTTGACTTTGAGTGGATGCAAATTATATAAAATAAGTCCTAAGCCCACATCATTTTTTGTGGTTCTCATTATAACTAGCATGTGGAAGACTGGATCAGGTTTAATAATGACACTGTCAACTTAAGTGCTGATCCAGATTTGGTACTATTATGATCTGAATGAGAATTAATTGTGTTTTATCTTGATAAAGGCTTTTGAGAACACGTTACCTAAAAACACAACATCCCTTTTATCAAATGCACAAATTCTTTTCCTGTGCACCTGTTATTATGTTGCACTTCATAACAAGTGCCATAAACAAAAACAAATAGAGAAGTAGCTTTTCGTAACAGTACAACCTAATTTGTCTAGCAACAAATTAACACTAGAATCCCTGATGCCTATGAAAAAACTTGTAATCCCGGCCCACCTTAAATTCCTTCGTACCTCTCCATCAACATCTTTTGTTTTGTAAATGTGTCAATCAGCGCAAGCAACAAGCAGCCTGCTATCCCATCTACCCCACCACCGATGCAGCTCAAGTCGCAGAGAAGACTCTCAGAGCTAAAGTCTGTTTATCTCGGTGTGAGGTGCTTGGAGCTGTAGAGAGTAAATAATATTTCGTCATTTGGAATGCATACATTTCATGTGTGTTCCGTGTCTACAATGATCTGTGTAAATGTAGGATGAAATGCGAGGCAGGAATTGTTGAACACGTAACTAACCAATCTGTCATATTTTAATAATATTTGACAAAATGTAGACATGAAGTGTATAATGTGTGAAGTCTGAAGTCCAAATATCAAATAAACACTTTCACAAAAGGTACAAGTATAACAAAACAAGTGTGCTTTTATTCAAGAATATAACCGTAGAAAAAGAAATCGGGTTAGGGTACAACATTAACACAACCACTTGGGTGGTGAAGCGATAAGAACTGCTGACTCATAATCAAGAGGTTCCCGTTTCGATTCCGGGCATGTCCCTTTTGAGTAGTGAACTGCTCTTATTGTTACTATTATATAATAAAAACATACATTTGATCTGAATCTATAACGGCCGGTGTAAATTTATGGTACTTGTAAAAGTTAGCGTTTTTTTTATTCTCTCAGTCATGTTCACACTCCCCCTGATCTGACACTGCTAGTTTTCAAATAAAGACATGCTATAACAGAGGTGAACTCAGATGAGGATGAGGTTCTGCATCGGAAGGACCGGAGGAGAGAGCTCCAGCCCGTGAGTCTATGTGCTCACATCCACCCAAAGTCCTCTTGCCCCATGAGCCACATGAAATAAGCCAAACTCAGCTGGGTGTGAGGTGGTACAGGATATTCCACCGTGTTTCTGAACCCACGAGTCATGGGTGCCAGGAAGGGGTGATGGCTGTGCTACAAATGACGCTGACCGGGGCATGAGTGGAGACTCAGCTGTTATATCACAGAAAAGGAAGCAAGAACGCACTATTGTTTCTGTGTTTGAAGACAAAGCTATAGGCCAGCTGATTGTAATCCCTCTTGGACAAAAACGGTCCTTGCAGGGCTGGACACTTCACTACAAGGAGCTGTGTATTAACTCACCGGTGTATTAACTTCTCTGGAATGGCATAGGGCAGTGCCCTTGGCTTAAGACAGAAGGTTTAAAGCTTAGATTCTGAGCCCTGTTGGGGCTCGTGGTCACTTCCGGGGGTGCATGGATAACAGCAGAACACTTCATAGCAGGAATACCACCACACCCAGAAGTGCTGCCGGAAGGAGATCACGGGACACCTGGAGCACTTCCAGGTGCTCTATAAAAGAAGCCTCTTCACTCCATTTGGGTAGCTAGAGTCGGAGGGAGAGGACTATGCTTGTCTAAGGAGGAGTGGAGGCGGAAGACAGAAAGAGAAGGAAGAAGGGAAATGCCGTATTGTGCTTCTGTACTGTGCTTGGTACTGGTGAGAATCTGAGAAAACCCTTTCCACTGAATAAAAGCCTTGTGTTGTGCTGCACTTGTGTCTGTGTCTGTTGTGTCAGGTGTTTGGGGAGCTGGTGCGCCCCCTGGTGGTCACATGATTCTGGGGCAGAATGTTTCTAACACCATACAACAGCTGTTCTTATAGTAAAACATGCCTCTTGAAAAAAGTGCCCCTTTTTACAATTTTTTATACTTTTCACACAGAACATATGCTTACTTGTCATGAGAAGTCAAGCAAAATGACAACTTTTATTGGCTAACTAAAAAGATTACAATATGCAAGCTTTCGAGGCAACTCAGGCTCCTTCTTCAGGCAAGATGTAATACAGAAACTGGAGGTCCCTTTAATAGACCTCTCCATGCTAAGATTCATTTAGCAAGAGAGGTGAACGATGTTTAGTTAAGATCGTTTGCTAAGATAACTGTCCAACAGAGTGTTTTGATGTTTTTGAAGTGTTATTTTGCTTGACTTCTCATTACATCCATAATGGCTAACACGGTACAACATCCTAGTACTGCTTATTTGTCAGAAAGTCGATTCTTTCTTTTAAATGTCATAAGACATTATAGACATTATCACAAAATGTTAGATATTACAAGTACATCATTACAGATAGCAACAAACAAAACGTTGCAACCAAAAAATGAACTACAGATATTATTAGCAGGCCTGGTCAGATTCCAGGTGAAACAAAGAAGAATAAAAGTCAAAATATGTTGCCAATAAGTCATAAAGTAACCTTGTTTTTAATTCCCGTAACTAGGTTTGATAAAACATTGACTTTTAAACTGTATTCAATACACATTGGAAGCTGCTACAATAAATAAGCACAATCTGATGACAAAATATATCACTGATAACAGGCATAGCAATGGTAAATAATGTGGTTACTTCTAAAAATATTAGTATCCATGAAAAACAAAGTTCCTGAGATGGTATTGAAATTATGTCATTGTCATAATAATATAAATTATGAATCACCATAAAATCAAATAAAAAACAGCTCAAATGGGCTGAAAATAAAATAGGTAATGTCTGTTACATTTGTGTGCTTTTTTATTGTCTAACATTGCACTTTGATGTGTAATTATCCTGCACCTTGAGTATGAATTGGCACATATGTGCTTGCTCTTTAGGAAAAATTTAAATGTGGGATAAATGTGTGTCTGTTTTGCTTGTGATTTGGTAAAAAAAATGTCTAAGGAAATAGAGAAAAGAAACAACATTTTTGCTTTCATTTTTGTCTTTACTTGGATATAGTAGAACACAGCCTGCCAATTTTTTAATTTCCTTTCTCTTTTGTTTCCTGGATACCATATGCTTCATGCAGAGCCAAAACTGCTCCATTTTTCTAGAGAGATGCTTGTCACTTTATCACAATCTTTCAAATTGACTTTCTAGTTGTTCACTTAGCCTCTTTTATTTTAAGTCTCAACCGTTCTTTGTTTCTGCCTTGTCTGAGAAGCTGCTGATCATATTCAATTTGTAGTCTCATGACTTGATTTTTCTACACAACGTGCCAAATTTATCCCAGGTAGTTGTACTCCTTCTGCCTCTTTTGGTGATCTGGCCTTCCCTCATGAATCAGTGGCCGTTCCACTTCTGTTTGCCTCCAGAACTGTCCTGCCCACCTAGGTGTTCATTGACTTGGGTGTCCGTTCATTGTGAGATCTCCAGCTGTGGAGAACAGCTATTTGCTTGTACAGTCTTCAGTAGAATTCTAGTGGTTACCTGGGAAACAATTTTGAAATTTGGCTTTGAGCTTTGTTGTCTTTTAGATTCTGGTTTCTTGCTTTTGGGATGCTCTGTTCTTTTATCCTGAATTCCTGGTCCTGACCCATTATTGCTCCTTTAAATTGATTCTATTTGCTCTTTTGTAGAATGTTAAGAATTTTTTTTTGGAAAGGAACACTGGCTGATTGGTTTGGAACACTGCTTTTCTTTGCATTGATATTTTATCTCTGCCCCTGGCTATTAATGCCACCAGAACTGTCAGTATGAATGAACTTAGCTGTGTCAGGGCCCACTAGCAATTGGAAGCAGAATTGAAACTGCTTGTTACTTTACTTTTTGTTTCACATCAAAATCAAGGGATAAATGTATTTTAAGCCAGCTTAAAGTTTTCTAAGCAGAAAACTTTAATTTAAAATCCAGGAAGTTCTCTCACCCTTACAGGTGATCACTAACTCACTGTAAGAAGGACAAACTGTCATTTAACAGAGTCTCTGTTCATGTTCATTTTTATAGATGTTGTCTAGCCTGTGTTTTGTATACAGAACTGGGTTGGTGTTTTATTGTCCATGGAAGACACTCTACTATCCTCTAATTTGTATTTTATTGGTGAATGATAAATACTCACATCTGAATATCTTAGCAGAGGCAGGCCGTCTCGCTGCTGGGACCACAGATCACGGTCTGCTCCCAGTTTACCACCACTGAATATGACTCAACAAAAGATTCCCCGTTATCTTAATGGACTTGAGTTTGAATCTCCCAAGCCGTAGGCGATTGCTAGTTTCAGTAAACCACAGGGTAGTTTAAATGAGATAAGCACAAACTTTATTTCATCTACATTTATTCTAATTGGCACAGAAACCATGAAAACCAAATATTAGGATTTGAAATAAAAGAAAACATTCACCCTGAATGATTTAACTCAAAAGTCCATAGAGCAAGCTTTGTTCCTCTTGAGCCAGTTGTGATGCTTATGAATGATGTGATTGCAGCTGGATAGCCTTACAATGATATTGAAGAATATGGTTCCAAACACTCTCATTTATGTAGTGCCCATTGGTGATGATGCTTTACCGTGGTAGGGTTTTAGGGAGACCATACCACAACTGTGTGATGTATCCCATACCCACAATACTCTTGGACATAGGGCTGCGTATCTGAATTACATTTAAATTACAGTATGAATTACATTAAATACTGTGGTTCACTTTCTTGATTAGAGAACTTCTTCTCTAATAAGTAAGAGGAGCAGGGAAAGCAAATAAAAGCAAATGGCTATGGCAAATCAATGACACAATCTGTCTGTTTTGACAGCACTCATAGCTGATGCTGTTCAATACATGCAAAATGTGTCACTTTGAGTCTCTTAAGGTTACATTGCTTCATCTCACTTTATGGGTCTTTCTAATTCCCCCTCTCTTCCTTTCTGACTCTTCTCTTTTCCTACATGAAGATGACTTTTTAAAGCTTATCAAGGCCAAGGTGAACACCCATCTCTGTCCAATACCATTATGACAAACTACATCAGTACATGCTCATGAGGTGTGCATGCACAGAGATAACCAATGGTTCAAGAGCTTTGCTTTTACACATGTGGAAAGCACAGGAACTGGCCATTAAGTAAGTAAGTTTCTTTATTAACTAGTTTTGCCTTCTGTCTACTAGCCCTACTAGCACTTCATCCTTCTATGGTTAGACAAGCTTTTTTTAACAGCGATTAAAAGTTCAAGTGAAAAACAAAATAAAAGAACTTACAGTTTAAATATGTCATTGTAATTTTTTAAAATTGCCATAACCACATTAACATAAATAAAATCACAACATACTACAGCTGGAATTACAGAAACAATGCAATAATTGCACCATTTTGAATTTTGTTACTTGAATGAAGCTGCTTGTATCATCATCATGTTTCTTAATGCAATAACATTTTACCTAAAGGTCCCAAACACTTATTTCATATCTTCTTACATGCACACACACACATTGGTTAATTTATTTCAGCCTAAAGCTTCTATAGTCTAATAGTTATGGCACTATATTAGTATCTTCTTTTAAATTTGCATAACTCCCATCGGCCCTCTTGACTTCTAATTAATATGTAAATATTCAGTTGGACTAAACTTTATGTCCCAAAATGCACTTGCTTGTTAAACTCCTGTTTAAATACACACAATTAAAAACAATACTAGCCTTTCCTTATCAGCTATACAGTCTTGTATACAGTTTATTCATTTAAAAGCTGCATCTTACATATATAACCCTATATTCCTATATTAACACATTACACAAATTAAATATTATGAATTGTGTTTAATAAACTGTAAAAAAACAAACAAAAAAAAAAATACAGCCAAATAAAGTGTGTCTTACATGTGGATCAAGTCTGAAAAAAAAAAGTGCATTGATCTTTGTTTGCAATAAGTTGCATTTCTGTCGTCTCTCTGAAGCCAAAATGGAACATTTTAGTCCATGCTGGGAACTACACACATTATGCATCTTATTTTGTCAAGCAGAAAGGGATAGAAATACCCTTTGCCTTTTCCTCCAATAGATAAGCCACTTGCCTCTTTGGTAATCACTGCGTCACACTGACAAAGCAAACCTAGGCACTGGTGAATATTAAATAATTTCCAGTTTGGTGTTATTCTTAATAGACATAATTACCATATCACTGATATTAGAATTATTAGATATTAGAATATTAGAATAATTATGATATATAATCATTTATAACAGGAAGTACATGTAATTTGTACAGTATAGAATTAAATTGAATTGATTTCATTTATTGTCATTGTATGGTGCAGTGAGATTCAATATGCAACTCCTCCATAAACAAATTTTTCAAAAAAATAATGCAATACAAATTAATAAAAAAATATACAATATGAAAGCACAAGTAAAATATACATGTACATATAGCAGATGCATCAAAGGCTAAAATTAAACTACCGCATCATAATCTAGACTTATATAAGTAAAAATATAATATTCAGAATATAAGACTGTCATCAAAATATAGTAAAAGTTACTAACGGCATCCAATTCAGCAAGCGGGAAAAATAATTTTGTTTCATTGTGACTTACCTGTGTCACAATTATTGATATGCTTGTATACAATACTGGCTTTTTCAAAAAAGTAAGGTTTCATTTTGATAAAAAAGTAGTGTCAACAGTTCATTTCAGAGTTATTGTCATGTGTACACAGTACAATAAAATTCTTATCAGCGCTCTTGATCAACACGCACCAGGGAATCCCTGTGTTTGCCCAGTGGCAATAATCTCCTTTAGAAAGTTATTTAAATATAACATCACAAAATTATAGGTAGTGGTGAACAAAACAGCCAATTTTCCATTTGCAATTTTCTGTTGTGTAGTTGATAATATGCTTTGTTTCTTAAGTGTAAAATTCACTAAAAAGGGTCTTTTAGAGTTTAACTAGATTTTTTTTTGGAGACAGAAAAGGAAATGTCGCCTTAAGGGTTTGAGAAAATCTGACCCCTCTTTTAAACTAATGTTTTTTCTCAGAAAAAGGTCTAGGTCAAAATAAACAGGGAAAAATTGTCTTTTGGAAATTTAACATGGTTAAACACAGCCTATGATGAGACAAACAGACATAGTGTTAGGAATAAGTTGTAATTCAGCAAATGCTACATAAAGTGACTCAGGTTGTGCAATATTATGGCTCAAGTGCAAGTTAATATTGATGTAATTGTAATTATAAGTATAAACAGTTCTACCAGGAGCACTTGATGGACTAATTGAGTGTGCTTGTAGCTTTTGGGATGAAACTGTTTCTGAGCCTTGAGGTCCATGCAGGAAAGGCTCTGAATCATTTAACGGATGGGTGAAGTTCAAATAGACTGTAGCATGGGTGAATGGAATCCATGCAGATGCTGGTGGCTTTCCTTAGGCAGCATGTGCTGTAAAAGTCCTCCATGGCTGGAAGCTGTATCCCGATAATCTTCTGCGTTCTTCTGCTGTAGAGTCTTCCGATCAGTTGCTATGCAGCTGTGATACCACACACGGACACAACAGGTTAAAATATTCTCTGTGTGCAGCGGTAGTAGGTCAGCAGCACCACTCGAGGGAGACCAGCTTTTTACAACATTCTTGAGAAAAACAGTCTGCTGTGCCTTCTTCAGCAGTGCCTTGGTGTTAGCTGTCCATGAATGGTCCCTGTAGATATATAATCCCCAGGAACATAAAGCCTGACACACACTTGACCCTATCACCATTGATGAAAATTGGAGCATAATCCTCATCACATGATCTTCTAAAATCAATGATGAGCTCCTTGATTTTTCATGTGTTGAGGGATAGGTTGTTGACAGAGCACCATTTGACCAGATTTTTACCGCCGCTCTGTAGGCTGATTCATCGTTTTTAGAAATTAGCCCAATCTCTGTTGTGTCATCTACCAATTTAATGATGGTATTGATGGTATATACAGGTACACAGGTTGTGTTTGAAAAGGGAGTAGAGGATGGGGCTCAGTACATAGCCTTGCAGTGTGCCCATGTTCAGGGATATGGTGGAGGAGAGATGAGGGCACAGTCATAACACCTGCCAGCACTCCAACAGGAAGCTGAGGATCCAATTACATAGTGGTATGCTAAGACCCAGCTGGTATTGCTTATGGATGAGTTGGGAGGAGACAACTGAATTAAAAGCAGAGCTATATTTCACCAATAGCAACCTAACGTATGTGCCCTGTCCCTCCAGATGAGTCAGGGCTGTGTGCAGAGCTAGAGAGATGGCATTCTCTGTAGATCTATTAGCTCTGTAAGCAAATTGATGTGAGTACAAGGAGGCAGGGATATTCGCTTTTACGTAGAAGAGAACCAGTCTTTCAAAGCACTTCATTATTATCAGTGTCAGAGCGACTGGGCGTTAGTCATTCATATTACTAATGTTTGTTTTCTTCGGCACTGACACAATGATGGCCGACTTAAGGCATTCAGGGACCATTTCCAACATCAAAGAGAGAATAAAGACTTTCATAAATACCTTAGTGAACTCCTCAGTACAGTTCTTGAGCTCCCATCCTGAAGCTCTGTCTAGTCCAGCAGCTTTATGAGGATTCACCCTCTGCAGGATGTGCCAAGTCTTGATTTCTGCTCAGGCATGCTGATGATAGGGTCAGAATTTGGCACCAGCAGCATGAATCCATGCACCCAACCTATCTAATGTCAACAGCTGGTGTAATAATATGTGGAATGTTTTCTTGGCACATTTTGAGCCAGTTAGTACCAATCAGCCATTGTTTGAAAGTCATGGCCTATTTGAGCATTGTTGTTGACTACACAAGTCCCTTCATGGCCACAAATCCACCCAACTTCTAATGGCAGCTTCCTAGTCCTGACAAAGTTCAGTGTTCTTCAGCAACCTTCCCAGTCACCGGATCTGAATCCAATAGTACACCGTTGGAATGAACAGGATGAATAAATGTCCTGCTGACAAATCTGCAGCAATTGTATGATGGAATCATATCAACATGGACCAGAATCTCAAAGCATTGTTTCCAGCATATTGTGGAATCCATGCCACAAAGAATTGAGGCTGTATTGAGAGCAAAAGTAGACCTTACCCAGTATTTTTCCAGTTTTTCTTCAAATATAATCAGTTGAAATGCAATGAATGACATAAAATGGTGAAAAGGTAAGCAGTAACCTGCCAGATGTTTAACTTTAAAGCTTAGGTTAGCAAAAACTGAAAAAAAGAAATTTGTAAATATTATACATTGGACTTCTTCAGATAACAACTAATAGTTTACAATCTACAGATGTTCTGCAGCAATTAAAGTAAATTGAGCCTTGCAAGTCAAAGCAAACAATTTACACAAGTGTCTCAACATCCGTTGATTACTTAAAACCTCTATTTCTGTCTTAAAGCAGACTTGGAATGGACTGTGTTACTAATCCATCTACTTGGTCTATACTACTTGGACAATATTACAAAGTAGAAAGTTGTAAATTCCAGTGATAACTGCAAGAAAATGGCAATTAACAAATGAAAAAAGACAGAGCATTATTAACCTTAGAAGTGTAGGCCTTTCACTTAGGGAAATTGCAGAAAAAATCAAAGTGTCAGCAAGTATGGTGTCCTAAACAATCCAAATGCAATTGGAAACTGGAAGAAACTCTCATAGGAAGAGACCTGGAAGACCCAAACTCACAACCCAATAAGAAAACAAATTTCTGAGGGTCACAACTTCCATGATAGGCACCTTACAGCACAACAGCTTCAAGCACAGCTTAACAGTGCTCGAAAAAAACAAGTCTCAGTTTTCTACTGTGAAGGTGAGACTTTGTGCTGCAGGTTTGACAGGGCAAGTGGTGATAAGAAAGCGTTTCCTTAAAGGGCCAAACAGGGCCTTGAAATACCAGCTGTGACCTACTACGGACAGGAAGAAAGTCTTATGGACGAATTGAAATCTTCGGATCATCACCCAGGGTGTGTGCACGCTTTCAAGTTGGTGAAAGGACATGTGTGTGTGTATGTGACACCAACTGTCAAACATGGAGGAGAAAGTTTTATAGTCTGGGGTTCCTTTGCTTGAGGCAGAGTTGGTGACTTGCACAGAGTGACTTGCATTGTGAATCCAAAGGATTACCACAGTTAGGCTGCACATCAGCAAAATGTGGCTACTGTGATAAATCAAAAATTTGAATAAAATAATATACACTTAATGATTCCTTAAGTTATTTTTTTATTTCCCATGGTTTTGTTGTTCTGTGCTTTGATTTCATGAAGCATTAAGAGGTGTTCTAAAACTTTTGAACGGTAGTGTGTGTGTGAATTTTGTGAAGAAGGGGGCTCTGCACACCCCTGGAGGAGGGGGTCGCTCCTCCGAGGCCCCTCTTGAACTTTGTTGCAATGGGAACAAATACAGTTTGCCTCCTCTTTGCTCCATTAAATGCTGGGCTGCTGCTGCTGCTGCTGTGTCGCGTGATATGCTTCTCGCGCAGCACTTCGTATATTTAAAAGCCTGTAGAGCACCTGTCCTTTGTGCTTATTGCCTTGTCTCAATTCTCACCCAGACATCCTCTGCTTTATGTTTTATTATGCTGTTTATGAATAAAGTTTATGTTTCTTGAAAACCTTGAATGAATCTTTGCAATTATGTAACCCAAAAGTGACAATATATACTGTATATATATATATATATATATATATATATATATATATATATATATATATATATATATATATATATATATATATATATATATATATATCTGCCACTTGTCAATACATAGCACTGGTGTTCATTTTCTTGATTTATACATACTGACATAGTTACAGGGGAGGGGGTATATAGCAGTCCTAGTGCAACGCTAGAGAAAAGTTGCAAAGGTAAAAATTGCGCTCTTTTTTTCATTTCATGTTTCTGTAAGAAGATTGATTCAATGTCATATAACTAAGTGCTAAATAAGTGGCACTAAAGCCAAAATAAGTCTCCAGTACCTCTGTATTTAATTCAACGGTCTGCCAGGTAGCTTACAGTGCTAACTGCCCTAATACAATGATAGAAATCTACGAAATAGAAGTGTAATGATTATCCCTACCCATTATTCCAGTTTGCAGTTTCTTCACTAATTTATGCAAAGAACTCAACATAACCATCCACGTGGTGTCAGTTTTTAAGTGAGATAGCAGCTATGAAAATCTTTTTCAGCTTGCCAGGAGCAAAGGTGTAAGTAGAGCAGTATTTTCCAACCGTTTTATTGTGTTGGCACGTTTTTGCAACCTAAAAAGGCACATCACAATTCTACCAACCACAAAAGCAATAAATCTCTTAGAAGTAATGTACTGTCTGAAGAGGCAGTTTTTTACTTTGACATGTCTGGGTTTCATATGCTATGCCTTCTTTTCAAATTGCCTTTTAAAGCATTCATATATAGCTTATATTTGCTTAAGTTGTATTTTGTTAAAAGTTCAGGTTTAAGGTCATTATTTAAGTTTAAACTATGCCATTATTATTCCTGTGCGTTGATTCTACATATGTTTTGTGAGAGTGTGCATTTACATCATGATTTATGTATTAATTTTATAATTACATGTTTTAATGTTAGATGTGACTAATGACATACATTTATGAGATTAGTTAATTTTTTTAATTGATTCTCAGGCCTATATATATATATATATATATATATATATATATATATATATATATATATATATATGTACAGTGGAACCTCGGTTCACGAACATCTCGGAACATATACAGATCGGTTTACGACCAAAAAGTTCGCCAAACTTTTGCATCTGTTCACGACCACAGACTCGGTATACAAACAAGCCAGTTTCCCTTTTGGTTTGTGCGTGCCAATGATTTCCGCATGTGTTCAGTCTCTCGCTGTACATGCCCTGAGCAGCTAGCGAGAGAGAGTGCGACACACACACACACACACACACACACACACACAGAGGTGTGTGCGAGAGAGAGACACACACACACACACACACACACGAGAGAGACACACACACACACACACACAGGTGCGCGAGAGAGAGAGTGAGAGAGAGGTTGGACACATAAGGCAGAGAAGGCAATGAACAGGGCTTGTCTTTGTTTTCACTTCTGTTTACAGCGATCGGTTTGTAGCATGCATTGTTGCAATGTTACTTTTCTTGGTGGTTTATTAAATTATGGATTTTTCAAATGTTCATTTTTTTCCCTGTGCTTAAAATTAATTTTAAAAAAAAGTGTTTTTAGCGAGTGGTTCAAAGCGTGAACATTTGCAGTGTTTTCTCTGCTGTTCAAGGTTTTCTCAATATTATTCAATGTTTTTACATTTAGTTTACTATTGCACTGTGCATTCTATGGTATAATTAACTATATTAGTGCTTAAAAACTTAAAAAATATATATTTACATACAGTTCGTACAGTCTGGAACGGATTAATTGTATTTACATACAATCCTATGGGGGAAATTACTTCGGGTCACGACCAAATCGGTTTACGACCAGAGTTTTGGAACGAATTATGGTCGTGAACCAAGGTTCCACTGTATATATATATATATATATTGTGAGGGATGGCCGGCGGTTCAGTCCGGGCAGGACGTCCCTGGAAAAGAAGGATGGAGGAAGGCAGCCTTTTCAGGCTACTGCATCCCCCAGGACGCTAGGTGGCAGCTCCCCTGGATGGCAACGGTTCCCCGAATTCCCTCAAGGCATCCTGGGACATGGAGTCCATTTCCTCAGCCCTGTTGGGTGCCATAGGTGCCGCCAGGCGGAGCTCACAAAGAACCTGGAGACTCCTACTGTTAACGACAACCCGGAAGTATTTCAGAGTCACAAGGACGGAAGCCTGCAGTACTTCCGGGCTACTTAAGAAGAATGATGTGGCGTTTAACAGGAGGAATACTTCTGGGTCATGGACTACTTAAAGGACTGCTGAAGACCAGCAAAGACAGCTGGAGTTGGGTGGTAGAGTGATGGAGCCGCTGGGAGGAGTGGAGGATTATTGTGCTGTATTGATTATTATTATTATTATTATTGAGAATTGGAAAATTGTGGAGAGTGTGGTGCTTTCTGCACTGTATCTGAAGAAAAATATTAAAATTCTTCTTGGTGCTTTTTACAAGTGTGTCTTGGACATCTGTCTGGTGGGTTTCACGAGGCAACAGCAACCCCTAGCGTCCACAATGAATATATATATATATATATATATATATATATATATATATATATATATATATATATATATATATATATATATATATATGTATATATATATATATATGTATATATATACAGTTATATAGCTGTATATTCCATCAGATGAGAAATGTGTAATTTTTATATCAGCACTCCTTATCTGTCTTTTTCTTTCAAGTTCTTTAAATACATGTAAAAACTTGTACTGATTTTCACCACAAATTATATAAATTTGAAAATAAGACATTACACTATGCAAAAAAACAACAAAAAAACAAACCACACACTCACTTCTATTCACTGATAAGTGGCTTTAGACAGCTGGATGTAAACCCAAGTCTTTGGCTGTGTGGAGTTTACCCTGTTCTTCCTGCATCTTTATTGGTTTTCTTCAAGGTATTCTGATTTTTTCTCTCATGTTACAAACTCTAACCTCTGTTATTGTGGGAGTGAGCCCTAATATTGATAAGCAACACATGCAAGTTTGGTTCCTGCCTAGTGTGTCGGAATAGGCTTTTACTCTCTAAGAACCAATTACTGGATTAATCAGTTTGAAAATGGATGAAGTGATGGATGGTTATATTCCCAAAGTATGACGCTTCTACTGCATAGTGTATAAAATGTTATTGCACAGCAGACCACCAAATCCAGAAATCCATCCATCCATTTTCTGAATCTGCCACGCCATCTGGAGGTGTATTCAGAGTTACCTTTTAACCTAACTTGCACTTATATGGAATGTGAGGGACACTGGGCAGAAAACTCATAAAGCAGAGTTTCTAAATCTATGACATGTCTGTGATGTGCCATCCCATGATTGTGTAGTAAAATAAGCCGATTTTGTCCAAGCACAAATTCTGTGGTAAGTGACATACTATTTATTGTGGTAGTATGCGACCTGAAACATATCCTATAAACCAGAGGTTGCCAACATGGTGCCCGCAGGCACCTGGTCACCTGCAGGGCATGTTCTAAAAATAGCACTAGACACCATTGGGCTTTGTCTAAAAATTGTATTTAATTTCGTTGCTGTTCTTTTTGAATCAATGACACTTGCATTGATGGAGATTGGGGGGTAGTCTGTGGACGAACCTCAATCTCACCCTTCAGTAACACAAACAAACAGGCACAGCTATGATGGAGAGCTAGACACATTTTTTACCCCCTAAAAATTAAAAACTAAAAGAAGAACATGGCAGAAAAGTTAAGGAAAATTTCCAATATATTAATAATATCATTACAGATGAACCATACAACTTTATGTTATTCAGGAAGTTTTTATCAAACAAGTAGCCCTTTCTATTACTCAGTACCCTTGAAGTAGCTTTCAGTTACAAAAAAGTTGGTGACCCCTGCTATAAACAATGCCGTTGATTAGTAATGAGCAAAACGGGCAAGTTTCGATCTGCATACTTGAGAAACTGACATTAAAATTAATTTCACAGGAGATTTCAGAAAAGAGAGTTTTGTGGAGGTTGAAATGTTTTTTATTGTGTGTAAAACAAGGAATACAGCTCCCCAAAGCCTTGTTTACACTTCCTATATTGTTTTTTGCAGCTGCGTTATGCATGTAATCCATACCACACTAGTAAAATCAATTCTATTAATGCATCTTGATCATATTACTGCAGAGAAGTGCAGTGTGTTTTAAAAAAAAATCCTGTGTATTCTCAACAAAAAGACACAACAAAATGTACCATTGTCCACATTATTGTGATTTCTCCACAATAAAACTGTGTACACTGAAATTTACTGTTGCTAACCTGCACCCTCCCAGCCATTACCTAGGAATTTCCTTATCCTAGTTGAGGATATGCAAACTTCTGCCGATTCTTTTTTCTCAACAGAGATTTTTGCTTAAATGCTAAATGATAAGCAGACACAGATGGAATTAATTAATGAAAACACTTCCAGACTAGATCAAAGCACATTTCTCCTTGCATGGATTGCACAAATTTTGCTGGAAGCAAAACACAATTTATTTAGAATTTTTTCCTGGAACACAGAGTTTTGCTGCAAATTCAATCTTCTCTTAATCATTTCACTCATTACTATCATTGACCTATCCCAGAGTGCTTTTATTAATATTGTGAGCAGGGGGGCTGAACACACCCCTAGAAGACACAGACGCTCCTCAAAAACCCATCTTAAAAATGTTGATAGACAACCTTCACATTGCTCCCTTACTTGCTGGGCTTACTTGCGGATGCTCTGTCACGTGATATGCTTCTCGCGCGGCACTTCGCATACTTAAAAGCCTGAACAGCACCTGTCCTTTTTGGCTGAATGCTTTTCTCTCTCTCTCTCTCCTCCTCCAGGCATCTACTGCACCTCTTGGAGGACCTGCTCCTGACATGCACCCCTTTTAAAAGAGATATGTTTGAATAAAGTTCCTGTCTCTACAATCTCCTGTGCTTCTGTGCAAATCTGTGATCCCATCGTGACAATATAGAACAAAAATATAATAAAAATTCCCCATAACACCACCATCCCTCTCACAACTTGTAAAGCAATCAAACTGAGGTGACTAACAAGAAAAGATACCTAAAAGAAAGAAGAAGAGAGGAGGGAATGACACAGACAAGTTTGTTATGGGGCTTTGGGGCTGGTTTGATATGTCAAAATGAGAACAATGTGAGCGGCACAAGGATGTGACAGTATTTTAGGGTGTTGTAGAGGCTGAGTCAATAAGGTGAGGTATATATAGTGCTGTGACAGTGCCATGGACTACTGTTCTTGGCCTCATTGCACGCTCGTCATTATGGCATACGTTGAATCCAAATCTGCAATAAAGGTACAAAGTAGATTTATTATTAACTTTAACTTTCCTTAGTGTGCATAATTCTTTTTGTGAAACTATTTTAAAATCGTGTGATAAATTTTAAATTTTCTCATCGTCTGAAGAATACGTTGCTTGGACCATTGAGATTGTAAGAGCAGCAGAAGACATCAAAAGGGTGAGACGGGCTGTAGAGCTGAGCAATTTGGCATTCAACGTAAACCTTATCAGTAGCATTAAACATTTCAGATGGGACTGTTAGCCAAACAACTCTTCCAGATTTATCCCATTCCCTGACTAAATTCAAACATCAGGTAAAATTTTAGGAATACATTTACTACAATTTATTTTTGTTAGATGATTGGTTTCAATAAAAACTGGGGAATCCTCAACAATTTGTGAACTAATTTTAAAAATGTATTGTTAATAGTGGAGCTCATTTAAAAAATGTTATTATTTAAATGAGTTATGTTTTTGACTACTTTTTGCTTATTTAACTGAATACAATCAAAATTTCTAAAAGAAAAAACATGGAACATGTGACAACTCTGACTCCATGAGTTATATAACTGTTACATTTTCCTTTCTAAAATCATCAGATCCTTGCGCCTCTCCCATTAAAAAGAAGAATTTATTTATCTCAGTTTTATTAAAGCATACACTGAACATTTATGCCAGCAGTAATATATTTCTGAAATATATTCCCTGTTTTGAATGATTACTGTTTTATTAGCAATATATTTGTGTTTCACTTTTCTCTTTTATTAATACTCAAGTGAAAAATAATCTTGAATGTAAACAGACAATTACTTTTTTATTACAAGGACATTGTAATTTGTCTATGTATGGCATTGCTGTCATTATGGTAATAATTCTCTCCTTGGGTCCCAGTATGCTACTGATTTTTTATTTGAGTTCTCAGAGTTTAAGAATCCTTGTCTTAAATGCATCAAGAGATCATGTAAACATCATACATAGAATTGAAATCTAGGTCCCTGGATTTGTGAGGTAATGTTTTTAACCGCTGTATTCCCCAAACCAAAGAAAAAACACTAAATTAAGGATACCTTTTGGTATTTTTTTCAGGGTGAACGTGTTCTCACACTGAGCATCCCTTTGTAAGGTTCACCTACAAAGTGTTGGTACCCCACTTGCCCTCACAACCAGGGAATGCTGACTCAGGGTTACTCCAATGTGGTTAATAGTTATTGCAAATTCCCTTATGTTATCCCATTCTACAGATGCTTAATTGGACAGAGATTGTGAGTCGAGTAATTAATTTACATTTAGGTTTTCTGAAATTCCTCGAGGACCTTCCTACCCTTGTGCCATGGATCATTATCCAGCAGAAATCAATATACTGCTCCATGGAGGGATGTGTTTAATTAGCAATCCTGTTTAAAATGTTTTTCTTTTGGAATCAAGGGGCCCAACACATACAAAGCAAAAACTGCTCTGTTACATCTCCATTACCAGTCTTCACAGATCTATGGACTTTTGGGATTATTGCATATTTTAATCTCTATATGTGTGATTCTGTGGGGATTAATAATATCAGGTAATGTTCTTCTATTCCCCCAGGGTTCATGTCTCTTAGCTCAAAGTAGCCATCTTTCTTGTTTTTTTTTTTTTATGGAAAGGAGTGGGCTGTTGGCTATCATTCCCCATCGATGACAAGGTATAATAAGTTATATGGAAGTTATTCTGTACAGGTCATGTCATTGATGGTTGGTTTCTAACAACAGCTCAACTACTGAAAGTTGTGAGTAAAGCTTTTCCTGGTCTCTATATTCCATTCTGCATTTAAAATCAGTTAGACATTTAGTCATTTGTGAAAAAGGACAAACATATCTAATAAAACGGTCACTTTATGCAAAAACATTTGTAGGTAAGTTAGTACTGTCCCAAGTTTCTGTCTGGGTTCTGGATACTGCTGTCAATGTGAAATTTTCATATTCTACTGCTGTTCTCCATCTTTTTAAATTTCTTTTTCATTAATCAATTGCCCTTAGACATCTGGTCATCAGGGAAATCCTGCCAGGTGTCAATGTATACAATTACAGTCTTCATTTTTGGTATAACCTCAAGTGTGGCAACCTTTTGAAATACAGTTTTAATCTCTTATTTTTAATTCAATGGTATAAAATGTACATTTTTAAATGAATGTTTTCACTGTTTGTGAAGTGTGCCTGTTAATTGCTGTCACTAACGTTTCATGCATGTGCATCTCTCAGTTTAGTGATTAATTAGGTAACTAAAGATATGAGGCTATTTTATAAACAATGATTGGTACCTGGGCCTAGTACCGAATAAACAGTTTATAATCAAAAGCAGAGGCTGAGAAAACTTCTTGATTTTGTAGATTTTAATTTCCCTGGACAAACCATGTGTTAAAGCATATGCATTATTTCCGTCCCCTTTGGCAGAGAGTATGCTGTATAATTTCATACCATGTTTATGCTTCAAGAATCACCTCATTAAACGGTGCAGTGCCTTAAAAGTGAATTAAACAAAATATGTAAAAAAAACAAAAGTAACCATGCAAATCTCCTACCCTAAAATGGAACTGTGAACATTAGCATTCAGAATAACAGACCCTAACATTGCACTCTGTTGTAAATGAAATACATATGGTCAGGTACCATGTCATAAGAAAAACTATTAATTTTGATGAGGACCAGAGAAATAAATTTTATTTAGCTTGTGCAGCACCTGCAGTTTTTAAAAATTTCCTTCCTTAGGGATTAAGTATATTTCTAGAAGAGTCATTCATAACCAATAAGAAAATTATCACTTAAAACATGGCAGGACTTCTACTGCCTTCCTGGCTTTCATGGGCTGTGGTGCCAAGTACTGCAATGCAGTCTGCTGCCTAACTGTCTTAGGCAAAACATTTATTTTTCAACAGAAATGAATGAAAGCTCAAGATGAACAGGAATATATTATATATACTGCATGTGTTTATAAATTATTTATACAGTAAGAAGATACAATGCCTATAAAAAGTATTCACCTCCTTGGGAGTTTTCACATTTCATTGTTATATAACATTTCAATGCAGTGAATTTCATTTGTTTTTTTATCATTGATCAATAGACAAAGGTTCTTTAACGTAAAGATGAAAAAAAAAAGATGTCTAAATTAATTACAAATATAAAACACACAAAATAAATGATTGCATACGTATTCACCCCATTCCTATTAGTATTTACTTAAGTTATATGCACCTTTGATAACAATTTTTCTGTTGATTACTGTTAAAAAAAACAAATTAAATCCCCAATGATTTCATCTACTCTCTATATATAAAATCCTAAGCCTAAAATTGCAACGATTTTTTGCAGTGATTTTATGTGCCTTTTTGTCACGCTTTAAATCAGGCTTATTTTAAAACCTACATACATATATATTTGGTATCATTCTTTTCAGAATTTATCAAACTTTAATGTGATGTTGTTAGATTTTCAGATTCTTGTTCTGTTTTTAAATTATAGACTAAAAAAATACCAAGATATCACGTTCCGCAAGATAAGACTTTGTGCCAAGGTAGTTGGAAATAAAAGCCAAAGAGTAGGACAGCTGCTATACAGGCTTTTAAATGTTCAATGTGCCATGTGAGATCCAGATCACACAGCACAGTAGCAGCAGCAAGCCAGCAGCTGATCGAGCAAAGATGAGGTAAAAAAAAAACTGTATTTGTTTCCCATTGTGTCACTGTTTAAGAGGGGGTTTTGGAGGAGCGACTGCTTCCCTTTGGGGTGTGTTCAGCCCCCCTCTTCACAATGCGAGCGGCAGAGATGTGAAATGGCTGGCGCACTTGGCAAGCGAAATGAGCAGGGGGGATCCCCCAAGTGTTGTATAAAAGTAAAATGTGAAATCTACCAAAGGGGGTGAATACTTTTTACAGGGCATTGTACAGCTATGTACATGTAATATGTAATGTACATTTTATATTACATGACCATGGATACAATACAATACAATACAATTTAGTTTTATATAGCCCAAAATCACACAAGAAGTGCCGCAATGGGTTTTAACAAGCCCCCAAGCCTTGACTCTCTAAGAAGACAAGGAAAAACTCCCAAAAAAACCCTTGTAAGGAAAAAATGGAAGAAACCTTGGGAAAGGCAGTTCAAAGAGAGACCCCTTTCCAGGTAGGTTGGGCGTGCAGTGGATGTCAAAAAAAAAGGGGGTAAATACAATAACAATACACAGAACAGAACACAAGTAATCCTCAATATAATTTAATAGTAAAATAAAAATATTACAAGTACAGAGCAGAATTCAACAGTAGATGACATCACTTAATAGGATTTGGATTTGTTAAAAGTCCTGGAGACGTTGGCTATCAAGCTGCCTCCTCCTATTGGCCATTCCACAGTCAGTGCTGGGCCAGCCAATCCGATGAAAGAACCCCTTTAATTGATGATTCCTGCGATCTACCATCAGAGATGACTTTACCTTAGGCAGGCAAAACAACTTGGTAGGTGGGCATGCATGAAGGCTATGCATGAGAATAAATATAATACACGTATAAAAACAGATGTTTAATGTAAGTATACATTGTCAGTCGTGAAGGTTAACGGGATATTAATGATTTGGGAGTGACACAGTAATTTATCTTGCTTTCTGCCCTCAGCCAGGAAAAACAAAATGCAGAAGTAGAGCAGTAACACTGTGTCTATTTTCTCCCATTCTGAATCTTCCAGCTTAAAGCATCCCCCAAACATGAAATAGGCACTGTCCTGTGCATGCACTTGTAAGGCAGCATAAGACTCTGGTGATGGTAATTACCCTCTGGAGCAGGGGTTGGCGCTGTTTATTAATAGCTCCTCTCTTCCTCCCTCTGCAGAACAGAAGATTGACATCCATTCCACTGCTGATGTCACTTCTGTTTTTTGCCCTCTTGGACCCGCCCCCTCTTGCCTGGATCCATATGACTGGAAGGTCAGCCATGTTTGAGATAGTTCTGCATTGGACTCCCCTCTGAAAAGATGCTATTGCTGTTTTTGTAAAAAGGCCATTTATTTTTTCTGATTTTTTTCTATTATACAGGGTTGCGGGCATGACCCAAACTTTTTTCGTGTGTGCTTCTTTCCTTACAGTATCATTTAGAAGACTACGGTGAGGGAGGGCAGATCCCTCTGATATACTAGATGTTCCATTATCTAAATTACCTTGTAGTTATAAATAGGGCTATCAATCTGCTATCCCAAATCTTTTTCATTTTCTTGTGTTTTACTTTTTGATTTATATGTACATTAGATACTAGGTGAACCCTTGTATGCCTTCGCTTCACATGTATCGGACTACTTATTTCATTTAGGTTGGTACCATCAGATCATATGTATGAGTGCAAATCAAAAGGAGAATAGACAAGAGTACAGATTTTAGTAGCTTTGAATATCAAGAGCAATCTACCATTTAAAGAGGTCACTGGTGATCCTTTATGTAACAAAAAATATTGATGAATGAGGTTGATGGAGACAGACACAATGTATGGAGAGTGACAGACACGCTTGATTTAATCAGAGAACAGCTGGGATGAACAGTTCTACTAAATGAAACATGTCAGAATGCAGATCATGTCAAATAGTGAAGAGTGAATCTGTGAACTCGGGGAGCTTCCTGTCTTAAATGAGATAACTGGCCAGCGATGATGACATTTTAAAACAAAAGCTGGAGAAAACAGAGCCACTTACTGTTACATTTTTATAGTACTGTTTAGGGTTTTATTTTGATTCTGCTGCTTTACATGTCACAAAGTATGACACTATTATGTTTTAGTGTTATCAAAATTATGTTTTGTTTTACACTTTATTTGTTTGGTTCAGTTATAAACAAAACCATTGACTGCATGTTTGCTTTGAAATGAACACTAATTTGATACTGTTTTAAGAACTGGAATTAGATAATGGATGGATGGAATTAGAGACAAAGCTATGTACTGGACATAATATTATAAATAAAGCTCAATGTGTGTGTGTGTGTGTGTGTTTGTTCTTTATACAATTCCACACCTTTGGTTCAAACTAAAACCAAAGTTTTGCAAACATATTCTACTTTGTCAGGAAAACACAGCAAACTACTTGTGAGCCCAAATTTTTGATCCGCGGGGGTACAGAGTGGGCAGGTGGGGTTCCTTATTACTAGGGCGAGTTTTAAGGGCAGAGCCTTTTTGAGCCCTGAAATAAATCAAATTAATTTAATTTGTCTCTGGGAGGGTACATATTAAGAAACATCATTTATAGAAAATTATTAGTTCTTCCCAGGCAATGTCAGGCTCTATATAAATAAAATGTATTATTATTATTAGATGCTGCTGCTAGTACAAAATAAATTTCACTGTTTCAGTAGGCTAATCTTGTTTATATATTTATTTTAACTTTTCCACAAGACACTCTTAGGCCAGGGAAATACATAAAATACATGGTAAGGTAATTGCAAAAAAATGTCCAGTTCTTTGGAAAAAAACACCCAACTCATCTGGGAGGCTGGCTACACCTTTGCATGTGTTTGGAGTAAAATAAATTAGTTGCTAATGTGATTATATTTTCTACAAAATATTGAGTAAAGTAATTTGTAACGGATTATTTTATTTCAGTAACTACAACCTGAAGAACAATAAATGTTGAATTCAATTCAATCACCAAAAAGCAATATGCAATGTAATTTTTCCATTTCAAAGGATTGTAATGAGATGATAGTAAATTAAGCCATCAATAACGTGGGAATGTGAATGAAAAATGAGTTAGAAGGACAACGCTGCTGCCATTATTTAAACAGATCTCTCTCATCCAGCTGACACTTGTATTCCATTCAACTCGGTTATTAGCTTTCTTTAAAAAGAAGACATGGCTTAAACATCTTCTATTGATGCTTCCGCAGCAGGACACTGCCCTTAATGATTTACAATCCACCAAAATTAAAGAGCTGTCTTTATTCAATTGAGTAGATAGGATTTCACTACAATCACCTGCTTCTCTCTCTCCTTTTCTTGGTCCCTTATTTTCTCTCACAAGGCCTCATTTTCATAGAAGTATGCAATAGGCGCCATCTAAACTAACACAGGGAGCACATTAGTTCAAATCGAGCTAGGCAGCTGATGATTATTCAGTGCTTAGTCACCTTAAATTCAAGGCAGCATATTCTATAAATATTATTTCAACTCAATTAGTCCATCAAGTGCTCCCGGTAGAACTGTTAATACTTAGAATTACCTCACTGCAAACTTGTACTACTGTTGTAATATTGAACAATCTGAGCCACTTTATGAACCCTTTGCACTATCTGCACTAAACGTTTATAGCTTCAAGCCTGAAAGCCATGAAGACTCGTTTAGACCATTTATGTTAGTGGTAGCTGGGCGATCTTGTGGCTTTGGAACCACTACAGATTTTTTTCTCCAGTCCGTCTGGAGTTTTTTTTTTTTCCAGTCCTCCCAGCCATCGGACCTTACTTTACTCTTTGTTACTTAGCATTGCCTAGTCTTATTTTTGTTTTTTAGAAACTTTTTTTTCTTTATCTTGTAAAGTACTTTGAGCTACACAATTAGTATGAAAATGTGATATATAAATAAATGTTGTTGCTGAAACTGTTTCTGAACCTTGAGGTCTGTGCAGGAAAAGGTCTAAAGTGTTTGCCAGATGGGTGAAGTTCAAATAGACTGTGTGCATGGCTGAGTTGAATTCATGCAGATGCTGGTGGCTTTCCTGAGGCAGCATGTGCTTATACAGTATGTCCTCCAAGGCTTTCTGATGAGTGGCTGTACAGCTGTGATTCCACACACAGATACAATGGGTTAAAATACTCTGAGTGGTGCACTGCGAGTAACAATGCTAAAGCAGCTACGGTATAGTTTAGCCACTGAGTGCACCATTATATTGTTACAGAATGATTACAATCAATTGCCTTAAATTTGTAAATAATATGCAATTAATGTCAGTATATTTGATAACTCCCGCTTCATTTATGTGAATCTGAAAAAAAGGGGACCTCACAGAAACAGGAGCACTGCTTTGAGGCTAGTTTGCAAAACTAAGAAGGGGGGGAGGCTGCTGTGAAAATGTGCGTGGCTTTACAGCAAGTTTAATTTTGATACACCTTTTATACATCAAAGTGTGCATGGAAACAGGCGCATGCAACATCCTTTGTGGTAAGACTCATGCTTTTCATATCCACCTCCAGCCATTTCTTCCTTACCCTCCCTCATCTACCATCCACCCTTCTTCACCCAATCATCCTCTGCCTTTCACTCCATATGTCCAAGCCACCTTAATCAGTTTCTCCTCAGTTCTGCACATATCATCTCCACAACAAATCTTTCTTTCACTTACTTCACCTTTCGACTTCCCTCACAACATCACTTCACATCATTCCACACACTCTTCTTATCAAATTCATACTTTCCAGCTTTGCTTCATGTTCTACCTTCATCAGCCATGCCTTATTCCTATACAGTATACTGCTCCACCCAAGTTTCATAAATTTTACCTTGCAATGCCAGAAAGACTCCTTTAGAAACCAGAACAGAAGACTGCTCCTGGAGTTTCTTCCATGCACCTTTAACTCTCACTAACACTGCTGTGTCAAAAGCTTCATCCTCACTCAACAGGGCAACTAAGGAGCAGAACTTCTTTGTTTTTTCCAAAACATCTCTGTTGCCAAAATCTAAATGTATACTTCATACATCTGTATTCTGTAAACTCCCTCATACATTTTCTACAACAATGATCCCACCTACCACCTGCAGACTACCCTTCACTCCTCCACATTTATGCAATACATTTCTATCTATGCACCTACTTACGATAAACTGCACATTGGATTGAGTTTCTTGTAACACCTTTACCACGCATAAGGTGTGTAAATGCACCCAGCACATTTGTGCCCGCTGCTTTTTTGCGCCTTTCCTGTTTTAACCTTGAGGCCTTTTGCTTCCAAACTAGCTTTTCATTTTACTATCTTCTTCAGTTTCATTACTGTATCAATGTACGTTATGCTAATGTCAGTAAAATTTGTCCAAATACTGTACTTTGACTATGATCAGGCACATTTATCATCTATGTGGATACATGATTAAATCTGACAGTGTATATTTTTGATAATGGTTAAGGATATGGAGTTTTAAAACATACATCTATGATGTTTTATAAATGAACCTCAGTGTATTGACAGCCACACAATGTTTGATGGTTCATAAAATTATCCATTAATGTAACGTTTCCCTCCACATTAACATTAATAAAATTAGGAATAATTTAAGCCAGACAGTCATAATTTCAGCTAGCCAAGCGGTCGTAGATTTCTGCTAACATCATGCCTTTAGTGACTCATTCCTTTCAGTGCAGAGTGTGGAAACAAACAAGCCTGAAAAAATTACACGCTGAAGAAAACAAAACACATCACTACCCAGAAGATTTAATAAAGTGACGTAAGTCCAGCAGCAGAACAAATACTTGTACCAATGATAGGCTTGAAGAATGGCAGAGAGTCCAAAACTGATTTCTTTAGTTCATCCAATACTACTCTTATTTTAATATACGTAAATACTACAATGAAATTATTATTCAAAATTTCTTAATAGAAGTTATTTCTAATTAATGTTATTAGGGAGAATTAGTGCTTAGATGCTTAACAATGAAATCTCTGTGCTGTGTTTAATTATTAATAGTGTCTGTCTCTGTGGTATACTGTAGCAGGTCCACAGCTCAGATCAAAGTCCACTTTTTAAATTAATAATCACCGCCCTTGCGGCTTAGAGAGGGGGCACAGTAGTGTGACTGGAGTGATTCATGATATGGACAGTCCTCACTTAAGTGCACAGGTGAGGAGTCGTCCGCATTCGTAATTGTTGCTGGGAGCTGCTAATCTCCACACCTGATCCACGTCCCCGTAATAAATAATAGAAGTGCGAGGCGGATGGGGAAGAGAGAGAAGGAGCGGAGGTTAATGGGGAAGAATGCAGCAGGAAGGAGAAAGCCGGTGCGTGACAGCGACATCAGGTTGGATGGTAACGGTTGGTCCAGCTGAGCAGTTTAGAGGAGCTGGAGTGACCGGTAGTGGAGTGGACTGGCCGCTGAAGGAAGCAGAGTCGTGGAGGGTTTTGGGCGTGTTGAGCCCCAGCGTGAGTGCCCTGGCCACTGGGGAAGGAACGCAAGTCTCGGTTCGGTTGGAGCCCGACGTAGCTGGGGATCGGAGAGCAACCGGACCAGAAATGAAGGAGCTGTATTTTAGTGGTGAGGCGACTCCCCTGTTGCGGGGCCCATAGGGAAAAAGCAGAGGAGCCACCAGTAAGGAATAAGTAAGCACCGGAGTTTTAAGAAAGACTGCCTCCAGCCATTGTTTTTAACCTCGTTGTTTTAAAGGCTTTTTTTCTGTTGTGTTTTTAACTTTTATGGATTCACCTGGTGTTTTTTGGATTATTTATCCGAAGATTTGAGAGACACTGCACTTATTTATTTGAACACTGTTTTGATTCTGTTGATTTTTA